>NW_006437736.1:284039-293839 GCF_000325575.1 Pteropus alecto
GGTCTGTCCCTAATCAAGCCTGGCCAAAGCAGGGCGTGGTGCTGGGCTGCATCTCGTAGGTGCTCAGGACCTGGCTACCCTCCCCGCCCACCACAAAACGCCCTTCGCCGACTTGACTGTTTCTGTGAAGGAGCCAGGTCGGCCATTTGTAAAGCTGGGGGCACACGTGCAGAGCATAGCAAACCACTTGTAATGAATGCTTACCAGGAGGAAGCCCCGCTCTTGAAAGGCAAGACGGCGGGAGGAAAAGGCAAAGGTCCCCTCCTCCATGAGCCCTTCCCCGCCTGTCACTTTGTATACTGTGCTGCTGTTACAACGGGGACCTCCCTCTATCACTCCACATTCAATCGTTGGTTTCTGCCCACGACGGACTTGGTTTTGTTCATCTTCGTCGACATCAAGCAGAGCTTGGCACACTGTAGGCACTGTGCTTGATTCAAGGTTCGCCCTGATCTGGCCCACTTCCCTTCCAGCCTGGTCTCTGCCAGTCCCTCCTGGCACGTCAGCAAAACAGAATTACCTGTAGCTTCCACAAATGCACCGTGATTGCAATCAAAGAGTCCATTGTGTGATCACTTACTTCGTGTCTGCCTCCAGGGCATGTGTGACCCCAGTCTTGTTCACTAACGTGTCTCGAGCACATAGTAGGTGCTCAACGAACTAGTTGAGTGACTGTTTCACATCCCCCATCTTTGGACCTACTGTTCCCTCTGCCTAGAAAATCCTTTGCTCCTTGTCTTCCACTCATCTTTCAAAACCCAGCTCAGCTGTCACCAACTCCCAGAAGCCCTTGCTGAACACCCAGGTGGTGTTACCTGCCCTCTTCCCGGCGCCCCCTGTGCCTCTCGCTGCCCTCCATCCACTATGTTGAGGACCACTTGCAGGTCTCTCTCCACTCGACTGATCGCTTCTGAACAGGAACCATGCTTTTTTCATTTTCATATTTTATTCAAAGCACATAACACCCAATAGGAACTCGACATGTAGCTAATATTTATTTAGGGCTTACTGTGGAAGAGGCACTGGAAGTACTTTTTTTATTGCATTTAATTGTCAGAACAGCACCTTGAGGCAGGCGATGCTGCCCCATCTGCCAGACAGGCCAGCTGACACTTAAGGATATTTGGTCACCTGCCCGAAGCCACACAGCTCGGAGACATAGGAACAGGGACCTGATCCCTGGGGTCCCCAGCCTGCATATGATCCAGCCCTCAGCAATCCCCGCTTCTTGATCTACCTTAAATTCACATGGAGAGGAGTGTCCTCCCTTTTCTTTCCTACCTGTCACCTCTCCAGGTTCTACTTTCCCCAGGAGCCTTGGGAAGCCCCACCCACCCATCCCTCGGGAGATATTCCAGCCAGGCCGCTCACATTTCCTTTCTCCTCGTGTCCGCTTCGGCTTCGGCTTCTCTCCCTGCTGACCCAGGGCTTCTACCATGCAATCCATGCATACTTTGTTAGTACCTACTATGTGCCAGGCAGGGAATATAATAGTAACACAACCAGGCCCCGACCCTTATACTACAAATCAGAAAATAAACACATATGTGAGGTCAGGGGTGTTGGTAAAAGTTAAGGGGAAAAATGAAGCAGGTAAAGAACGAGCGATGATGGAGGAGGGATGAGTGGGCTATTATACTGGGTCAGCTGGGCCTCTCTGAGCAGATAGCTATGAGAACGAGCAATCGATCCGGCTGCTGGAAGGTAAGCATCCCAGACGGAGGAACTGAGATGCAAAGGCCCTGAGGCAGGTGTGGGGCCCTGGGACCTGGGAACTGGAGTCTGTTTTGGCTGGAGGAGAGGGAGCCAGGGAGGGAGGGAGCGGAAGAGGAAGGGCTGCGAGGCGGCCGCGCCTGGTCGTGAAGGACATTGGGGACCCGCGCTCCGTCCTCTCCCAAACCTGCTCACTCAAGCACGCCGCCTTCATCTCACTTTCTCCACCCACGGGTTTCCCTCTCCTGCCAAAGCCACCGGAGATCACCTACTTCTTCCTGCCCTTCCGCCCTGCGGCGTTCTGCTTCTTACTTCTCCTCTGCTCCTTTGCGTGTCCTCCTTCCCTATTTATTTATTTTGCTCTGTAACTTTATTATTCATTTTCCGTCATAATTGTTTTGCCATAGCTCAGTTTCCGGTGAGATCCCACACCAATCCGGAGGGGGAGCATTTCTGGTGATCCGGAACACGGCCCGGGGGTGGAAGTCCCAGGTGGGAAAGGACACTTTCAGGGACACCTTGCCACATGGATGTTCAGCTTCTGGTTCTCACCGGGATCGGACCTAAGCACACACCCCTTTTGGGATCTGGGCTGGCCCTGCCCCACTCTCCCAGCCCCTTCTGACAGTAGACTTGGGGCTCCCGAAGGCTTCCTCAGCTGCTCTCAGCAAGGAGTAAAACCCGCCATGTCTCCAGCATCTCCTTCCCTCCCAGGCCCAGGACCTAAAGGATGTTCCAGCATGGGGCTGAATAGCCATGCGGGCTCAGAGCTTCTGGTCACCCAAGGTGGCCCGGGTGTGGGCTCGAGAGCGCAGAGCAGGCCTGGAAGAAGCAGTGTGGGAAACCAGGCCCATACTGGGACTGCCTCACCCCCTGCTGGCTCCCAGTCCCCCTGCAACATCTCCAGGCCACCTTCCCCTCCCCCACCCAAACCCTGCACCTGCCAAGCGTCATGGGCTCCTAGCAACCTGCTCCTACTATTTTCCGAATTCTTATATCTGGTTCCCCTTTGCCTCATCCCCACAGCCACAACCTTATTCATTCACCCAAAAAACATTCACTGAGCACCTGCAAAATCCCAGGCACTTTCTAGGCTTTGGAGACACTGTCATGAAGAGGACAGATGTGGTCTGACATCCTGGGGAGGCCGGTGGGTGGGGAGAGATTTCAGATAATAAACAAGAGAGAATCAAGTTGCAACAAGCACTACGATGAAAACAAAACAATCCAATGTCATACAGAGTGACATTTTAAGTTGTGTGACCAGCAATACCTCGCTGGAGGTGATATTTCGGCTAAGACCTGAATGATGAGCTAGGGGTCCGACATTCAGCAAGGAAAGCATTCTAACAGAAGGAACAGTCAGTGCAAAGGACTTAAGGTAGGGACAAACTAGGGACCTATTATCCCCATTTACAGATGAGGAAGCTGAGGTTCAGAGAGGTCAAATCAGTCTAAGATCATACAGAGAGGAAGCAGCGGAGCTGGAGTTCAAACCCAGGCCCACCTGACTCTACAACCTGTTCTTTTCCCACTTCACTGCTTCTGCCTGGGCAAAGGCCACCAGGACAGTGATGCCAATGAATGGCCCATCATCCCGGTCACGGCAGTCTCTCTGGATTCAGCCCCAGCCACCCTGTCTGTCCCCATCAGTCATACCAATCGCCTTGGGACTTTTTGCATTTCTCAAATGGCTCGAGACCTTTTGCATTTGTATGTGCTGTTTCTCTGCTTGCAATGTCCTCCTCTCTTCCTTGACCAATTCTGACCTTTTCTCCCGGCCTCTGAGGCTGAGCTTGTCACTAAAGCAAAGCCTTCGGAAACACTGCAAGACAGAAATAAATGCTTCCTGCACAGCGCGTGTCTTCATTTTACTCGTTTGTCTATTCATTCACTCATCAAATATGTATTGTGGACATACTATGTGCCAGACATTAAACAGCAGTTCTAAAACACAGGAAGACGTGCCATGGGAAAAGCAGAGCGAGGCTGTGGGAGCACACAGTGGGGAATGCCAGACACCCCAGACTTTCCCCGGCTGGGTCTCACTACCCTGGATTGGCTGTCTCTTAGTCAGTCTCCCTGATTTTGGTATTTTAATTTTATCTGCACCCTGAGTACCTCGGCACAGTGCCTGGTGTGCAGCAGACATCATTCCCATGGGTGCACACTTCTGAACCTTTGCATATGCTATTCCCTCAGCATCAATGCTCTTCCCCTTCTCGGCTCCTCTCCACTCACTCATCCCATCTTGGCCTCGCTGACTCTCATTCCTACAGCTCAGTTTAAACGTCCTGTCCTCCAGGAGGATGTCCCTCACCCTTTGGTTTGGGTTTGGTCTCCTTGCTCTGTGGTTCCACGGCATCCCTCACCTAACATTCTCCTCAGCTCATTTTGAAGGGTACTCCTTACTCCTCCTGCTGCTTGTCTTCAGGTCTGTGGAGGAAGGGACCATGTCTGTCTTGCTCAATATCCCCAGGAATTTGCATCGTATCTGACACATAGTAGGTGCTCAATCTGTCGAACGAATAAATGAACACATGAAGAAACTATGGGACTTGGAACTCAAAGGAGAACTTGAAGCATTGTAAAATATTCAAATTTCTGTCACTCCACTTAACTCAATGTATGACCTTGAGACTTGATATATGACCTCTCTGAGCCTCTGTTTACTCACCTATAGGATAAGACAGTGATATGCATTTGCAGGGTTCTTGGAAAGGTAAGTGTGAGAATCAGTGTGAAAAGGCCTGACACCTAGAAGTTATTCGCTGAATGCTTGCCAAATCTGTGGATGAGACGTAAATAGCCTTGGTGTAATATCCTTATTCAGAAAGCTCATAACTGGGGTCAAGGCACGGTGGTGGTAAGGATGAAGGCTCTTAAGCTGGGCAGCTGGATTAGACTCCCAGCTCTGCCACTCACTGACTGGGCAACCTTAGGCCAGACACTTAAAAAAAAAATTATGTGACTCAGTTTCTTCATCTGTAAAATGGGAATAATGATGGGATTCAGCTTAGATCAGCAATGACAACATTAGCTGACAACATTAGCTGTTGTCATTGCTACTAACATGTAATACTAACAACCACATCGTAAAGCTCCTACCCGTGGTCCTCCTTGACAGATGAAGAGAGATCTCCAGAGAAGTTAAGTGACTGCACAAGGTCAAACAATGAGGAAATGTCAGCCCTGGGCTTCAAGGCCAAGTTTGCTGCTCCCAAATCTCATGTTATTTCCACTGCCTCAAAGAAGGGAGCTCAAAATAGGCCTGTGGCATTTTAGCTAATTTCCTCTAAGCCCTTACCAAGTAACCAACCGCGGGCACACAATGCTGCTCCCCTAACAGCATCCATTCAGCAGCTGCTAAGTATGTGTGCCTGGTGGATTCAGACCATCCGATGGGGCTTGCAGCAAGCCAGCTCTTCCCAGGTGGCCTTGCTTGGTCTGCAGAAGAAACCTAAGGAGCAGAGCTAGGTCGGGAAGGGGGAAGGGGAGTGGTACTTGAGTTAGATGGAAGAAGAAGCTGGAGACCAATCTGGACATAAATGTGGGGCGGAGGAGAAAGAGGAAACCCATATTTATTGAGTACCTACTATGTGCCGGGTACTTCACCTGTCTTATACCATTTAATCTTCACTATAATCACTCGGTCATTTTTTTATCAAGCACCTACTATGTATCAAGCCCTGCACTAAGTCCCAAAGGTATAATTGTGAATAAGACACAGCTATTGACTTCAAAGGGCTCAAAAGCCAGTGGGAGAGATGACCCATGCACACTGAAGTGCTACAAATGGGGTGGCAGAGGCTGAGCAGGGTGGCAGCAGGAAAAAGCAGAGAGTGGCTGGGAATAACTTCAGAAAAAAAGAGGCAGGTGCTAATGTGCCCATTTTACACATTGTGAAACTGAGGCTCTAGGGAATGAATTTGTGTGTAGTCACGCAGTTTCTAAGAGCCAAGCTGTGCCCTCAGGAGTGTTCTGTCTCCAGAAGTCTCTTCCTCTCCATGCTGGCAGCCTGGAAGCTTTTACCTACCTCCCCAACTTCCTTTCCTTTTCTCAATTATTATACGGCCAGAAGATGAGCCAAATGCTGCGAAAGCTGCAGCCGCTGCTAGTGGCTAAGATGTTAGCAGCTTCTGTGGACAAACAGAAGCTTCTGAGCCTCTGTTACTGCTTTTGTTTGGGCAAAAGATTCAGGGGTTGGTGTGAAAGGGGTGGGGAGATGGTAAGAGGTCTTGATCTCCAGTCTTAAGGGACTTCCAGGACAGGTCAAAGGCAACCAAGGTGACCAGAGTGAAGTGAGGGCAAGCTTCTCAAGCGCAGCTTAAGGCTTAGCCCATCTAAGAGGGCTTCCTGCTTGCGCCTCACTTTTTCCTCAAGGACAGGAGCCCAGAAAATCACCCACCTGAATCACTAGCTGAACTTGCTAGGTTCTCCGATAGGTAGGATCCACAGGTCTGTTCCTCCCTCATCCCCATTTCCATTCCCATCCTTACAGGACAAGAAACCAACCTGGAGAATCTCTCAGTCTGCATATGTAGCTCCTCCTATACCCTAAAGCTACCTTACCAGAGGTTGCTGAAATCTTTTTTCTGCTCTCCAGACACCAGGACCCTCTCCAGGTGCCATTAGCACTGTATTCTCCCCATATAGGAGTCTTTTCCTTCTGAGAAGGGAACAGAGAGTGAGAGAAGGAAGTTTTACACGGGGCGGAGAAACAGGTAGTTTTTCTACACTAAGAAGAATGCACTGGCCATGCCTGCAGACTGACTCTGAGCTGAGAGAAAGAAGTTAGGCAAAACCAAAGAAAGTCTCATTTTAATTCAGTCATTTAATACTCTTTGCAAATCGCCCGATCACTGAGAAATTCTTGAGCAAACCATCTTAAGACAAAAATAGAGGCAGAGAGAAGAAAGTACGGAATGACTGAGTTCTGACATTGCAACATCTCTAACCCCCAACTGACCCATCAGACTCGCAGCTCTCTTTAGGCTCCTCCCCTCAAAATTAAAAACAGCGCACCCCCATCATGCTTCATGTGCTCTCACTCACCTAACTATGAAGCCGATCAGAGAAAAATGTAGCCCGTCGCAGTAGGAATTGGATGTGCTTCTTTTTACAGGGTTCACGTTAAGGAAAAATCGTACATATAGAAACAAGAGGTGACGCTGTCATTAACCCAAGATAACGATTCTGCTGTGGAAGAGACGTGTTATGATGTGCTTTGGTGTGTTCACAGCAGGGAGATTTTTATCTCTGCCGATCCAGTTTATGAATGACATAGGAAACTTAAGAAAGATTCACATTTCACCCACTCTCCCTGCAAACATATTTATCCTTGAGATGAAAAATCGCTGTTGAAGCCCCAGCCACCAGTCACCCTCCGCACCTTTTCCATGAATAATTTTTCCAAAATGTCTGCTTGTAGGACCAAGATTCGGAATTTCACGGTAAACTACAGAGAGACACACACGGAGTGCACAGCACACCCCCTCTTAGCCAGAGAGAGACAAAGAGATGAGAAAGGAACAACCAAAAGGAGACGCAGCTAACGTGCCGATGAAATAAAACAAATCCCCCAACAGCAAAGTGAAAGCGATGATTTAAAAAACACATAGAGACCGTGTTTGTAATTACCCATCCAGGTTTTGTTTTCACCGCTTCCAGGCAGAGAAACGGCTGAAGTTTTGCGCCCCTCTGATTGTGATGGGAGGGTTGTGTTTGAAGCTCTGGGCACGTAGAGATGGAATGAGAAGGAGGCTGAGCTGGAAGAAACACCAAGGGGGGAGGGAAGGGGGGAGAGGTAGAGAGAGAGAGAGAGCGCTATCTCAAGCTACGCCTTCCTCTAAGCTCTGGGAGCCCAGGAGAGCGCTCATTTTAGGATTTGGGGAGAGGGGTAAAAGAGGAGAAGCAGCCCCCGCTCTGCCCTAGCCTCGCTGCCCGCGAGGGGAGGAAGGACTCTGGCGGGCCGCCCTGCGAGCCCGGGCGCGCGCGGAGCGGGCCGCGCAGGGAGCTGTCCAGTTCAGCACCACCCGGTAATGCAGTAGGTGGGAGCGCCTCCGCCGGGGGCCGGGCCGGCAGGGAGGAGGGGGGCAGGCGGGCGGCCCATCCTGCAGCAAGACGCCGGCTCCCTTGTTTCCAGGAGCTTTGCAGATAGGGGGAGGGAAACCCGCCTCGATTCTCCCGGAGAAACCCCCTCCCTCCCCCACTTCGCCAACACTACCCCCGCCACCAACAACAATAACCGCCGCCGCTGCTCGTCCTGCCGCCGCCGCTGCGCCTGCCCGCCCTGCTGCTGCCGCCGCTGCCGCTGCTGGGGCAAAACCATGGAAGGCGAGACCCCCGCACCTGTTCAGCTGAGAGCAAGGGCTTACAGAATACTGGGAAGTCTGGTCTGAAACGAAAGCGCTCGAGACCCCCCAAGGAAGAGAACTGGCGAAGCAAAGGATTTTCATGGCGCAGGCCGCAGAGCCGAGAACGAAGACGGAAGGTTGCATCTCGGCTTTTACAATCTCTAACTGTCTAGGTCCCGACCATGAGAGACTGTGTTGAGAATGCGGCTGTTCCCTGGTTCACTGTGGAAGCCATCTCCAAATTAGCTATCACATATGGAAACTGGAGACCAGAATTTTAGGAAAAGAGATTAAGGCATCTCACTTGGGGGGAGGGTGGGGGGTGTCTTTTATTTATTTTTTCTTTCTTGTTTTCTTTTTTCTTTTCTTTTCTTTTTTTTTTTTTTTACAAAAAAACCACTGCAACTGGAACAGTTTCTGATCTCAAAAGGCAAGCCTCTCTTCCTGTGTGGTCTTTATAATTTACACTTTTTTCGTGAGCTTCCTTACCTCCCTTTTTTTATACCTCTCCACACTCTCTATTCACACATATATTCATTATATTAGTAGTGGAATTATTTTTATTATTATTTTTTATTTTTATTTTTTGCTTTAGTACTTGCACCCTCACACACACTCTCCCGAGAACCAGAAGTCGGTTGGGTGTTTATATAATGAAGAATTATGGGGCTGTTTGATCGAGGTGTTCAAATGCTTTTAACCACCGTTGGTGCTTTCGCTGCCTTCAGTCTGATGACCATAGCTGTGGGAACCGACTATTGGCTCTACTCCAGAGGGGTTTGCAAGACCAAAAGTGTCAGTGAGAATGAAACCAGCAAAAAGAACGAGGAAGTTATGACCCATTCTGGATTATGGAGAACCTGCTGCCTAGAAGGTATTTGATTTCCCATCTCCTCCCCCTCTTCACCCCACCCCTCCCCTTCTCACTCCCCCTCCCCACCCTCCTCCAGATAAGTCCCCTTTACATTCCACCATTTTCTTACTTCACTCTTCCACCACAGATCAAGGGTGCTTGGGTTAGTTTCGGAGGAAAAGAAATCAATAAGCAAAAACCATACTCAACTCTCAAACCTCCATCACCCCCCCTTCCCCTAAACCTCTTCCCTGGAATAATCTGTGATATGATGAAAACAACCAGAGACTGTCTTTAAAAGTCAAGTGTGCTCGGCCGGCTTCGGAATCATTGGGATTTGCCGTTTGATGTAGACTGGCCATCTATGGGGGTGGTGGTGGGGGGGACTGTCTCTCTCAACACTGTTCCTCTTTTCATAGTGAAGAATTCAAAAATGCTCTTCCTTTCCCCCTTCCTCTCCTTACTCTCCAAAAGTCCCAGACACATCATCATCTGCAAATCTCATTTAAAAAAAAAAAAAATTCTGTTGTTTCTAAGAATCCTTATTTGGTAAATCCTAATTATTCCAGGATTTCGAGCTGAGTTCAAGAGCATTTCGTAATGTCTATGAGCCTCACGTATCGTTGGAGGCAACTGACTGTGTGTGTTTGTGTGTGTGTTAACGTTTACAAAGTCTAAAAATACATACGTCTCTCACAGGAAACAAGCCCAAGTTCTAATAAACAGCAATTCACTTGCGGGTTAGGCTGAGAACCAGTTCGCTTCCACGCAGAGTGACATGTCTGTTATCCAGAAGCGAGTAGAGTCAGCATTGCAGCCAGCTTGAGAGTCAGACATTGTGCTGGGAGGCCGGGAGGGAGGTGAGGGCATGGGGAGGT
>NW_006437736.1:293905-304527 GCF_000325575.1 Pteropus alecto
CAGGGTCATTGGGACATGCGTGCCGGTGCATGTGCTGTGGGCAGAGGGTAAAGGCTGGGAGATCAGGGTTCGGATGAAGGCATGTGCTTCTGAGACACACTAATAAACACTGAAAAAAAAAACTCCTGCAGGTCATACAACCTGCATTTAGCAACAGACTTTAATAGGTGGGACTGTTTTTGAATGGCTACATATGTCTGTGTGTACAAGCTACAGCCAACCATAGAAAGATGTGCACAGAGAGATACATGTTTCCATGTGGAGAGAAGGCTTATGTGCTTTGCTTCTGATATGAACTAATACCGGAGGCCGTTGGAGGCAGCATCAGGAAGCAGGGACTGCAGGATTGTTTGTTAAGCTCAACATGGGATGGTGATGCAGGGAGTTGAAGCCAGGAGATGTGAGAGAGAAGAGAGAAACAGACAGGAGAGGGAGAAACTGATGTGGCCCCAGGGTCTAACCCAAACTGAGCAAAAGCCACTCTTCGAGAAGTGTTTGTGTCTGGGAAAGGACACCAATTCCATGCCCACCTCCCAACATTCTTGGTGCAAACGGTTGAGTGATGGCTGAACATGTTTTGAATAGCTAAGTGACTTCATTGAGCAATGGTCTATTTGACGCATACTGCATTTGGTGCCCTTTCTCAATCCAAACCGCTGCCTTGAACAGAGTCTGCAGAGCAGCTCTATGCTGAATACTATATGCTCTTCTCCAGCCAGAGAATCAATATCCTGAAATTAATAGGGACTGTTTTAAACACACCCCTCCTTTAAAAAAAAAAAAATGAAGAGCCTTTCATGCAGCTAGTCATTAACAACGAAAAGACTTCCATTTAATTAAACATTTATGGCAGACTTTTATTCCAAAAGAGAAAAAAAGCAAAGTGAATGAGGGCTGCTTTAGGAAAATGATTACAGTAGCAATTTGCTTTCTTTAGATCTTAGTTAGATGGATGGAGATATGTGGCCAAGAGAGCAGAGAAAAGATAGGACATTCTTTTAGGAGAAATATACCCCAGAACTGGTGACTTGGTATACATATACTTTTTTATGAGGGTTATATTAGCAAATTCTTAATAGTATGATCTTTTAAACATTTAATAATTCCCAGAAGGCAAGAGGACTAGAGGGAGCTTTGGACCACTTGTGCATTACAAGTCTTCAGTATTTTCATTGAAAGTCCGTCTGATTGGGGTCCACATCTCCAAACATGCTGCTTGTCCCCTCTAACTTCCTCTCCAAGCCACACGCCCTCTCTCTCCCTGAATCATCCCTAAAAGGGTTAGAGTTGCAACACTTCCTTAGGGTTGTGTGATACACACGGGAGCTGTGGGGTTGGGCCCCTCTCCCCAGGCCTGGGGCCTCCATGCAGTGAGGGGAGAGCTGGGCCAGGCCCCTTCCAGAACTGGTATTCTGCATTCACTTGTAGCCAGGGCCCAGGCAGGAAGGGTGGGTGTTCATGGCCCCCGGTCAACCTGGCCTTTAATTTCCAAAGCCTCGGTCCATGTGGGGCTTCGCAGGCCCAGGACCCCCTTAGGAAGTTGGCCCTTGGCCACTTGAGAAACAGTTGGAAGATTTTAAGCTACTTATTTTCAAAGACTGCACTGATTTCCCAAGATTATCAGTCCACTTGTTTCTGAAGGTGGGCACAGACGGGTGTCGTGGGGCGTTCGTGTGCTTGCTTTTCTGAGCATTTAAAACAGGCGTTGTTCTTCATGGAAATAAAGTTCTCCGTGTGTCCGTTCCCCCAACCTATGTTTTTTTTATGTGAGAACTTGGACTTTCAAAAAAGATCCCCATCACCTCTTTATGGTGCCCGTGCCTGAGAAGTTGCAAACGAGTCTTCTCCCTAAGAGGCTGCTCATGACTTCAGAGGGAACACAACCCTGTCTCTTGATCTCTTCTGCTCTCTGGCTTTCGCTGGGGCTTTTTGTCTCCCGAGATGATTTTTGTCGTCGTCGTTCACTTCTTGGTGAAAATAAGAACCGCGAAATATTTTCTTGCGTCTCTCGCTGTTTTTGAAATGAATTAGTCTGCTGAGGCACGAGAAGGGACGGGCCCACCTGTTAGGAGTAGACACAGCGGGAGGGGAGGGGAATCCAGGGAAAACTAACACCTTTATTCTTTTGTGCCTTCCGCGGAGTTAATAACAGCGGTGTCTCTGTGCGTGAACTTGAAACCCCTAGCAGGCCGGTGTCCTTAGTGGGATTGAGCGGGTGGGCGACAGTGTGCACACGGATACAGGTAGGTGAAGAGTGACAGAAGTTTGTAAACTTTTCACGAAGCCTGCATTAAGAGCATCTGAATGGAGAGGGGAATTGGCCCATTCAGGATAGAGTTCAATAAAACCTATCACAGGACAATAAAACAGCTTGTTCCAAGCCAGGCGTCTGCGGGCCGCGCAGGAGCTCGCTGCTCAGGATATTAACCTCTGTTGTCGCAGAAGATATCGCTGTCTCCAGGGGCAGCAAGAAATTCGCTCTTTGTGTTTATTCTCTCCTGAGCCTTCCTGCCCTCCATCCGGCTCCACGTCTCTCCCCCAGGGGGTTTCCAGCCCTGCTGAGGCTAGCAGAAAGCAGGTGGTACCGCGTGGTCTGTGGCAGAAACGCGCCCTCCTCTCTCTCTCTCTTTCTCGCCCCTCTCTTCGCTGCGAGGCAGAGCAGAAATCTCTCTCTCTGTTCAGACTGCTGAAATCTCCTCTGCGGAATTTCTGAACTCCTCTTCCATCCACGGCTGCTCCTGTCACCCCCTCCACATGCTGCTTGCTCGCGGCAGCTCTGCCGTCCATTCTACATCCCTGATCTCTTTGAACAAGCAGTGTCTCGATTTTCCTGAACTGTCTTTTCCAAGTTCATAATTGCGTAGCCTTTGCTAGGCCTGCAAGGTGGTGAGTGCTCCATGCTCAATTCAGCCATGGCTGTCTTGTTCTGCAGAAGGAAGGTATATGTCTCGTGTTTTAGGAAAGCCAACCGCGTTTGCCGGACACTCTTGCCTTTCAGGGTGGGTAAGCTGAGTATGGAAGTTACAAATGGGCCTTCGCACTGTGTATGTATCACACTGCATAATTCCCAAGATAATCTGACTCTCTTTAGGTACTTTGCACACAGGAGGTACATAAAAATAGTCATCAATGGATTGACTCAGAAGTTCTTAAAATTATTGATATTAATTCAAACATAAGGACATGTGACTGTGACAATCAAGTGACAGAGAAAGGGATGAGGAAATCAGGCTGATTTGTTTGTTCTTCTTGGAACTTCTTTTTTTTTTTTTAAGAATAATAATGAGTCATGAATTCATTATTACAAAATAAGAGAATTCAAAAAGAGTCAGTCATTTGGGTTGCACAGCTCCTAATTGGCTAAAGAAAAATTATCAATACACTCAGCCTCTGCAGGGAAGGAAAAAGGAACCGATTGATTTTCTTCCCTTTTCTGCTTTTAAAGTATATTAAAAGCCAGTTTGATCTTAATACTCACCAGAATAGACACTTTGGGCAGAAAGCAGGCATTCTGGACCATCCCTAGCTAGCCTCCCCAGAATCTTCTATGCTTTACCAAACTTCCCCACCAATTTCTAGGACCCCGGAAACACACCCCAAGGTCTTGCGTTCTGCTCAGCCGTTTTTCATAGCACGAAGTCCAGCATCCCCAGCCGTTCTTACCCTGGAACGGGAGCAAGCTCTACGAAGTCCCAGCCTGTTCACACCGCCATCCCCGCCCCTGCCTCCCTTTCCAGGTGATCAGAATGAGTCACACTGTGTGACAGCACACACCATGGCCCATGGGCAGAGAGTGGCAGAACCAGAACTTGAATCCAGGCCTCTTGTTTCCACCCTGTAAGCCTCTAGCAAGCTCCGTGCACAGCCCCTGGCCTACTGTGTTTTTGAACTTATGTCCACAGCTAGCATTGGGCTCTATCCTGTCTGCTTCCCACTGAGCATCCCCCACTGGGTGCCAGCCTGAGCATGTCAAGAAACCTGAGTTCTAACCAATCTGACTCCCAGACGTCCAGCTGCCCTGCACCTTGCAGGGTGACAGCTCTGTCCCCAGTCCCCTCACTCCCATGAGGCTGAGGAAATGCAGCACGAAACTCCAGGCCAGACCCACAATGTGCCTCTTTGGTTTTGCCCTTTCATCTTGGAAGTGTCCTCAATGTAAACTATCCACGGTTCTACGTTCGCGAGCATTTTTCAGAAATGGCAAATTCACGTTCCCTAGAACTCATGAAGTTTTCAGACGAAGCTTTGTGATATGTGGTGCAGTTGAAAGGATTCTGCAGCCACGCAGGCCTGTGTTTAATTCAAACCCTGCAGTCTTAGGAGCTGTGATTTGAGGCAGATCATTTAAGCTCCCCCAAGTCTCGGTTTCCCTTTCTGTAAAACTGGAGTGTAACAGCCTTCTCACAGGGGGGCTGGTGGTTTAGGAACCCAAGGAATGGATGTCTGTCACCCCCTCTCCCCTGAGCCCCTTGTTGGAAATTGCAGTCAACAACCCACACCCCCTTCCCCTCATACATCCTCCTCCTCTGTTTTGTTTTTTTACAGAGTACTTATCACCTTCTGGCACACTACGTAATTTACTCATGATATTTGTTGTCTGTCTCCACCACTAGACTGTCAGCTCCACAAAGGCAGGGATTTTTGTCTGTTTTGTTCATTGCTGTAGCCACAGCAACTATGACAGTGCAAGACATCAACCCACCTTCGCTAGTGAATGAACAAACAACCACTGCCTGCTACGGGATGGGCATTCAGAAATGGTGGTCCCTTCCTATTGTCAAAGGATCGCTCTTTAAATGACATCCGGTCAGCCGTGGTGGCGAAGGCATCATTCTTTTGACATTCTGAAAAATAATGAACTCGACACGGAGGAAGGAGAGAGAGAAAGACGAGGAGGAGGGGGAGGGGGGCTCAACACACAAGGGACAATAATAAAGATAATAAAAAAAGTGTTCGGAGAGAAAAATAAATGCCTGAGAAGGAAGTGCTGGGGGGGTGAACATCCTCTAAATAGATTCTGGCCATGTTTTTCTGCCTCCACATCATCCAGAGCGTCTGTCACAGAACTCCTCGGGGAGAGATTCCCATGAGTGTTCGCTTTCAGGTCAGTGGGGGAGGAGGAGATATACATCCAGACTGATCATGCAAGAGGTTTTCTTAATTTTTTCAAAATTCGATAGCTCCTTTCAGCCTTGACTAAGTATTTGGGCCAAAAACCCATAATGTTCAAATGAAATCGGCACTTTACGTTTCCAGGTTAGTTCACAGCCACAGATCAAACTATTTCTTCACTCACTTATTTCAGCTGCTGAATCTTTGATGAGCCCCTTGCCAAGTGCCAGGCTCTGGGTCAGAGCTTGGGGTCATAATGGGCAGTAGCGCCCTTCAGGGTCACTGCCCGCAGAGACCGTACTTCAAGAAAATTCCCCTATGTATACATAAATTGCTACTCTGATAAGTGCTCTCAAGGGGAGCCGCATGGGACTGTGAGTTTATAATATTAAAATCGCACCTGTTCAAAGAAGCCGTCCTCGGATATCTGAATGTGAATGGATATCTGAAGGATAAGTAGGAGTTAACTAGGTGAGGAGAGTACGAAAGAACATTCCAGGTTGAAGGGCGGCCAGAGCAGAGATCAGTGAGGAAGAGAACGAGACAAGTGTTGGGAGGCCAGGGGTGGAGAACAGAGCTGGAGCCGGGATGCGGTGGGGGCATGACGTGGGGTGGTGTGAGGAGGGGGATGCAGAAGCAGTTAGGACCCAAAGGTAGAACCTTGTTAGTCCAGTTAAAAAGATTTGACCTTTGACTTCTGGCTTCTTGCTTATAAGCTGTGTGACCTTGAGCTAGTTAATTCACCTCATTTGCACCAGCTACTTATGGAGATAAGGGTGCCTGCCCCTCGGGTTGTTGTGAGGCTTAGAAAACAGCTACCTTCCCTTCTTCATCGTGCTCCTCCCATTTCCAGAACGGAACAGAGAAGGGAGGAAATAGATTGACTCGACCCCAATCCACGAAATTCAAAATATACTCAGCGGAGGTGTTGACGGTGGGCGCCAGCCCTGTGCTAAACACAGGGAGGTGGTGGTGAGCAAGGACCCTCCAGGTGAGTCCCAGCAGGGGACCCTAAGGAACACGCATCTCGCAAAACAGCTCCCCTTGGTACTGGGCGTTTGACGCAGCCCGTTGCCACCTCTCCTTCTCGCCCTCCCACAAAGTCGGAGAGATTGGCATCTTTTCCGTTCGGTTAGGATCACGGAGGATTCCAGCTGGAATTTGAAAGGAGGCTCAGTTATATCACCAGGCTTTCTGAAAATAAGAATGAGAGTCAAGAGATTTTCGGTGTGTTCCCCAATGCCCAGAAATGCCTATCAACCACTGTAGGATTGTGGGCGAGCTACTATGGCCTAGCCAGCATTCCGATCCTTTCTCCTCGCTATATAAAGGACTTGATTCTTCCAGTTTCATCTTCCCTCAGTTCTAAGACACCATCAGTTATAAAATGAACTATCTCCTGAAACAGCTTTCGCGGGAAGGGAAAACAAATTTAATTTACACATCAATTGTAAAACACACTCTAATTTCAGAAACACTGAAACTTAAGATATGTGCCTTAGAAGTAAAGGAAGATGGTAAGTTCTCTTGCCGGCAGAGAGAAATGCAGGCAAGGTGCTGAGAGAGCCCAGGGGATTTCTTTAACCAGCAGCTGGTACCTGTCCTGTGACTCAGGAAGCAGCAGAAGACAGACGAATGTGGTCTTACCAGCACCTTTCTTGACAAGAAAAAGGGCAATAGTTGATTTTTGTTCAATGGCTGTCCTCTGAGGACTTGCCAGGTACTATGTGAGAGTCTAGGACAGTGTCAAAGGCTCGATCCCTGTCCTCGAGGAACCCTTAGTCTAGTAGAGAAGACACAGCAGTGAGCAGACGATGATGACAGCACAGAGACTGGGCGGGGAGGGATGTCGGGGGAGACTGGGTGCTGCAGGGTGCACAGGGCTGAGCGAGCTAAGGAGAGGAAGGGCACGTCAGACCGAAGGGACGGCCTGTGCGGAAAGACAGATGCTCACGCCGTCCAGTGTAGAAGGTAGAAGCAGGGAGAGGTGAGGCTGGGAGTGGCGGAGACAGGACCGCACAGAGACAGAAACGGCCCACTGAGCAGTATGTTTCAGCATGAAAGAAAAGGGAGGCCCAAAAAGGTGGTAAGCAAGAGAGGGTAGCGACTGGCTTTGCCCGTCAGCGAGATCACTGATTTGAGGCCCTAATGGAGGGGATCAGGGGTCTGGCGGAGCCGGTGAGATTTACCAGGAAGGGGTGAAGGACGGTGAGGGGGTTGCTGCAATAACCAGGTGACCTGCCCTAAATTAGCTGTGGAAAATGGAGAGTAAAGGGGAGAAGGGAGGAGCTTATGAGCCACGTACAAGAGATGAGTCAAGATGCTCCCTTCTCTCCTCGCCTCCCAGCATAACGAGCCTTATTGAACAGGTGCCGCGCGCTAGGCCCTGGGGTTACAAAGGTGCAGAGTCTCTGTTCAAGCGTCACCTTCTCGAAGAGCCCTCCTGACCACTCTATCTGAAGTCGCCCAGTCCTGTTACCCGGTTTCATTTCCTTCGGTAACATTCTAACATTGACTAACATTAACGTTTTAACGTTTTCTCTTTTCAGCATTTACTTAGGATCTGTGTCCGCCCCCATCAGACTGTTAGCTCCCTGAGGGTTGGGGCCATGTCTGCCTTGGCACAGAGGGCAAGCCTAGGAGCTATGTGTTGAATGAATAACTCAAAAAAAAAAAAGAAAAAAGTAAAGAAAAACCAATACCTGCCCTCAAAGAGCTCCCACCTAGGGAGGAAGATGGGCTTTTAAACGAAAACTCTAAGCATCCTCTTGCCCAGTCTTTTCCCCAGGCTTGGCTGGGGCCACATTCTGAAAGACGCTTGAGAGCAGACAGGGGTTTTCCCTTGCACCACAACCTGGGAGGCTCTCTGGGGCGTCTCCTGGCCCACGGCCTTGCCGGAAAGCTTCAGGAGGCTGATACGCAGCTGCAAGCCTGCTCCCCCTTGGGCAGCAGTCACCTTTCCTCTCAATCTAAATCCTTGTGAGTTATCACCTCGCCCAGAGGTACTGACTTAGCAGCCCTGGGTCTGCCTCTGAGGAGACGCCACACCTCTTCCTATTGACATTATATTTATTCACTCTTCCCTGAACTTCCCTGACCTTGGGTAGTCTTCCAGCTGCTAAAGAGAATGTCAAGGATTAGGTACAGCAGGATCCCAGGAGCACTGTTGCTGTGGCCTCATGGTACAGGAAATCAGCACCATGCAATTTAAACCTCTCTCTCTCTCTCTCTCTCTCTCTCTCTCTCTCTCTCTCTCTCGCGTGTGCACGCACATATCTCTCTGGTGAAAGGCTGTTGCTGACCCCAAGACCTTTCTTTATACCAATTTAACCCCATACATTCTCTGCATAAATGGTCACTGTTTTCTGTCACATTCTCCCCCACCTAGATCTCTGTCTGCGCGTAGCTTTCATCCTTCTTGAATTTTCCCTAAGGTCGAGAACTCTCCTCCCCAATTTTCCTCCAACATATTTTGCAAAGAAGGCCACCCTGAAAAAGGACTATTCTTGTATCACCTCGATACTAATAATAACTATAGTGATAGTAGTGATGATAATAATAAATAATAATAACAATAACTAACAATTCGTTGAGTGCTTCCTCTGTGCTCAGCACTTTTTAGATGCTTTCCAGAAGTTAGCTCTTATTCGATGTTCACGATTCTGGAGGTATGTGCCACGATACCCGTTACTTCCATCTTAAGAGGCTCAGAGAAGTCACTTGCCCAAGGTCAAGTGGCAAGTGGCAGAGCTGGGATTCCAATCCAAGTCTGTCCAACCCAAAAACCTGTACACGGCCTTCTATTACACTAATTATATTTACAATTTTCCCCTCTCCCCCAAATTTACCAATAAATTTCTTAGAGAAGTTGAAGGCAAGGCTGAGCAGCAATTGCTGTTGGTACTCCATGCATGATGAAGTCTTCAACAGTATGAAGCTTAAATTAGGATAAGCTCCTTACCCAGGGCAGAGTGAGGGAAAGCAGAGGGGTTGACAGTTTTTCTCATTGCTTTGAAAACAGAAGGATGCCTGCAATTCACGGACATCCATCCCTCTCCTTGCAGTTTGTGGAGAGGGAGGGCTGAGTATCTATTTTCCCTCTCCCCCGCCCTCTGCCTAGACCACATTCTACTTGTCATCAGGACTCAGTTGTCATTTCCCCCTCTGCCACCTCCCACCCTGTCCCCACCTGGGTTGTGTTCCCTCCCTCTTCCCTTCCACAGCATCCACACACGCCTCCAACAGCATCTTCCATTCTTCCCTGTTGCTCGTTTCCATCTCTGTCTCCACCTCTAGACCATGAGTTCCCTTGTCTATTTCTTCAACAACATTTACTCAGCTACTGCTCTGTGCCAGTTTCCATCCTAGGCTCCGGATTTACCAAGGTGACAAGACACGGCCCCTGCCCTCAAGGAGCTTCTGCTCTAGTGGGGGAAATGGGGACAGAGGGTGGAGAGATGGTTCCAGGAAGAGGTGTGAGAGAGCATGGGGTGGACAGAGGACCACACAAGGCGTCCAGTATTGCTGGAGGAGCAGGTGTGGGAGGGGAGGGAGGGCAAGTTACAAGTACTGAAGGATGAAATTGGACAGAGACCACATCATGAAGGGACAGTTATACTGTGTGAACAGGCCGGAGAAAAGAATGTCGAGAAGGAAATGACAGTGAGTGACCTTCACTGAGACAGGGCAAACAGGAGAAATTTGCAGGGAGAAGATGGTACCTTTAATCTTGGATAGAGCAATTCCACACCTGTGTCCCGGGGCCTAGCCCAGTGCTTGGTATGCAGTAGGTGCTCAGTGTTTGTTGAATGAATGAATGAATGAAAATAGAAAAAAAGCTTTGCATGTGAGATTATGATGCACCTTTAATCTCAGATTTTTCCCAGCACCATCGTAATAAAAGTATGCATTGTGCCGGGCCTGGAGTTTGTGTCAGCTTTAGCATCCGACAGCCTAGGGTCCAAACCCGTCCTTGTTATTTACCAGCTATGTGACCTTGGACAAGGAATTTCACCTAAGTCGATTTTCTAGAAAAAAGCTTTCCATGTGAGATTATGATGCACCTTTAATCTCAGATTTTTCCCAGCACCATCGTAATAAAAGTATGCATTGTGCTGGGCCTGGAGTTTGTGTCAGCTTTAGCATCCGACAGCCTAGGGTCCAAACCCGTCCTTGTTATTTACCAGCTATGTGACCTTGGACAAGGAATTTCACCTAAGTCGATTTTCTCATATGAAATTGTATCTCATTCATGAGTTGGCTATAAAGTTTCAATAAGATGCTCCACGCACAGTGCTTAGCAAGGTGCCAGTACAGAGTAAGGACTTGATAAATGCTAGGTGCCGTTATGACCAGTAGTGTGTCTGTTATTGATTATACCGCCAGGTGTAAATAGTGACCTGCAAGTTGAGTTGTGTTTGGCCCTCAGATGTTCTACAAATTGAGACTTTCCCTATAATAATCCCTATTTTGGCCTTTCCTTTAAAAAAAAAAAAAATCAGATTGTTGTC
>NW_006437736.1:304584-312763 GCF_000325575.1 Pteropus alecto
AGGTGCTCAGCAGTTCCCCAAAGTCTCTGCCATCCCGAGTGTGCTATGTGGCTGCTTCACCCCTTGGGCCTTTCTCCGGACTCTGTAGGTAGGCATCCGAGTTTGCAAATGCTCCTCTCTGCCAATGGCAAATTACAGACGCAGTCTTTGTCTTCCAAGGGCTGAAAACATAAGCAAAATAACACCAGCCCAGGCAGGGTGTAGCGGCTAAGAGTGAATAAAGCCATGCATCGGTAAATAAATGCAGAAATATCCCCCATTCAGGAGCAGTGCTTGCTGACAAGATTCGGGTGGAAGGCTGGCTGCATCCGCTCCCTTTTACTGAGCGTCTCTAGGAGAAGTTGTTGCTTTTAAAGAGAGAGCCTCTCTCCCATTCGAAGCCACCCTCACAGCTTCACTTTCAGAGATTGACATTTTCTGACCTTGACCCTCGTTCAGAAAGTGCACCCTATCGTGCAGACCACATGGTGTGCTTTATTCAATAACTAAATGGCAGGCGCCAGGGAGGCGGTCCACAGTGTCACTGTTGGCTGGAGAGCGGGACGGGGGTATTATGGAAAACGGGGGATTCTCTCCTTTGAACTTTCACCTCGGAAGACTTCCTAGAGAAGAAGGAAATTTCCGAAGTTTTCTCGGTGGGAAGAAATTGCCCTGCAATTACTCAGAAAAGATATCAACTGACAGACATGCAGTCTGATCAGGGAGAATGGTTGGCTCTGATCCAATCTGACGGTTTTTGAATGTTTGAGATGTTAGGTTCCGTGCTAATTTGCGGGGCACAGAAACAAGTCAGCTCCTGAGGGCTGGTCTGCCCTGATCCCCCCAGCTGACATCACACGTCCAGTCTCCCTTGCCTAGTTTATTTTCTTTACCAAACTTCATGCTCTCTGAATTTGTCTACAGTGTATATCTCTTTCAACCAGAATATAAGCACTACGAGACCACAGTCCTCGCCTGTCCTCTTTACTACCATAGCTCTAGGACCGAGATCAGCACCTGGCCCGTGGTAGGTGCTTAGCAAATGTTTGTTGGATGACAGAAGACTCGCTCCTGCTCTGAAGGAGATCAAGGCCTAGACAGAGAGACAGACTGGTGAAAAAACAACTCTATTTGGGAAGGTCAGGAACGGGGAGGATGAATCAGAGTTTGCCAAGTAAAACAGAGGAGAAAGGCCCAAAGCAGACAAAGGAAACCAAATCACCTGAGGCTGTTCCCAAGCGTGAGGTCGAGGAGAGAACAGAGCACTTGTCAAACTTTAATGTATGCACTAATCACCTGGAGATCTTGTAGAACTGCAGATGCTGATGGTGTGGTCCAGGTAGGGGCTGTAACTGCATTTCTAGCTCCCAGGTGAGGCTGATGCCACAGGTCTGTGGGCCACACTGAGAAGCGAGGCTCTGGAGCATGGCCAGTGGGCTCTGACAGACGTGCATCTAAATCTTGCCTCTGCCACTGGCCAACTAGGCCTACTTCTTCACCTCTAAGATGAGGATGACGACCTTTCTCCCAGGCACTGAATAACTTCAGAGTGCATGAATTCGGTAAAGCCATTAGTTCAGTCCTGAGCACTTCGTATCAATATATTTCGGCTGATGTTGCTATTTATGGCTAAAGGTGGTGACTAGAGGTATGAGAGGAAGGGATGCTCATGTTGTTTGAGGGTCTTCTGTGTATTGGGCCCTGCCCTGGGGACCACACGTATGTCACTTTCCTTAAGCCTCTATAATGTGGACGTTATCATGTTTCTCATCTTACCAGTAGTAAACAGAAAGAGGGTATTAGTTTCCTATTGCTGCTGTAACAAATCACCATAAATTTAATGGCTTAAAACACAAACTTATTGTCTTACCGTTCTGTAGGTCAGAAGTCTGAAATGGGTCTCACTGGGCTAAAATCAAGGCGTTGGCAGGGCTGGGTTCCTTCTAGAGGTCTAGGGGAGAATGTCCCCTCGCTTTTTCCAGCTTCTAGAGACTGCCCGCATTCTTTGGCCAGTGGCCCCTTCCTCCATCCTCCAGCAGCATCAGACAGAGTCCCTCTCAGCCTGCAACCATGTGACGCTGATTCTTCTGTCTCCCTCCTCCATGTTTAAGGACCCTTGTGATTACATTGGGCCCACCTGGATAATCCAGGCTAATCTCCCACCTCAAGGTCAGCTGATCAGCAACCTTAATTGTCCTTTGCCACACAATGTAACATATTCACAGGTTACAGGATTGGGATGTGGTCATCTTTGGCAGGCATTACTCCGCCTAGCACAGAAAATCAGTGCTTAAAGAACTTCTCTAAAGTTACAACCACACAGTGGTTCACCTGGAAAGGATTCTAGAGCTTGTATCAGGAAGATCTGACTACAAGAAACAGAAAAAGACTATTAAAAGTGGCTTGAATAAGACAAAAAGTTTATTCTCTTTCAAGTTACCCAATCTGAAGACATGAAGTCCAAGTCTGGTCTGGAGGCTCTACTAACCAGTTACTAGGATAGGCTCCTATGAGCTCCCTGCTCCACCGTCCCTACAGTGTGGCCCCTGACCTCACAGTCCAGTATGGCTGCCAGAGCTCCAGCCACTGACTGCACATTCCAGGCATCAAGGTGGGGATGGCACAAAGAGACAAAGGCAAAAGGCACCTGTCACCTGGCCCTTAAGGACATTTTCTGAAAGATATCACACATTTTCGCTTTGGCCAAAAGTTTGTCACGTGAGCACGCATTCATTATAAGGAAATCTAAAAAGTATAATCTTTATTCCAGCTGGCTACATGCCCATTGAAAAATTAGGAGCTCTGGTGCTCTAGGAAAAGGAAAGAGGGAAAGCAGCTAGCGTGTACAGCAGGGTCCTCAAATGACACTGTTTCACTGTAACATTGATGAGAAAAACAAACTGATTCTCAGCAGGGGCCACTGTGTGTGGGGAGAACTCAGTGAGACCCATGAGTTAGCATGTTCTCCCCTTGTCTGCGTGGGAGGGTTTCCTCCGGGGACTCTGGTTTCCTCCCACACCCCCAAGATGTGCACATGTAGTGATCGGTATGTCCACATTCTCCCAATCTGAGTGAGTGTGGGTGTGAGTGGCCTTGCGATGGAAGGGTGTCCTGTTCGGGGCGGGTCCCACCTTGCACGATGAGCTACTGGGAGAGGTTCCTGCCACCCATGACCCTGAACTGGGATAAGCAGTTCGGAAAATAATTCTCTCGTTGTTATTAATCTTTCTTAAATGGATGTATAGCTCACATTTATTTCAATGTTTGATATTAGAAGTGTTTTGGGTCTTTATTTAGAAGTTTGGTGACGTGTTTATTCCCAGAAGTACAGCGTAGGAGCATAACTCTTGTTTCTAACAATTAGCCTGTGGTGAAATTGGTGACATTTGATGTTGTCGTTTCACTTAAAGTTCCAGTTCCCAAGACCCTGTGGACAACGTGAAGTGAGGACTCACTGTATCAGGGGGCCCAGCTACAGACCTCACCTTATGACTGTGGAGCTTGAGGCCCAGAGAGGGGACTCGGCAGGTGCATGGAGCCCGCTGGCAACAGTACTAGACTAGAAGCCTGTGCCCGTGTCCCAGCCCAGCCCCTAGCACAGTGCGTGGCACACAGCAGGAGCTCAGTAACAGTTGTTGAGCTGAGGGGGCTTTGCTGTCCCACCGCACCAAACATCTCCCTCTGGACCACACGCTGTGCCGCTGCCTCTACAGGGCGGATGAAATCCCACCTTTGCGCAGGGCCCACTGTTCTCCTGGGCCTCTCTGTCCTCCTTCCTCCCAGCTCGCTTCTCCGCTGAAGCCCCGGGTGAGCTCCACGCTCCTCCATCTGTCCCACAAAGTCGCACGAAAGGGCGGTAGGACTTGGCGAAAGGGAGCCCTCGAGTAGCACTGAGAAACGGAGGTTTCTTCCGCTCTTCTGATTTGTTCTGTGACAGGGGGACCTCTGCTTAGAGAGGGGGTTCCATATCTGGGGGTGGTTGTGGCCGGAAATGGCGTCTATTATTTTGGGATTCGCAGTGCACGTTTTGACACAGTGAAGGGAAGGTCGGGGGCTGACCGAAGCCGGAAGCCATGTGGCAACTCTCGCCCTTTGCCCAGGACTGCAAAAGCCAGAGTCCCACCCTCAGCCGCCCCTGCCGGTTCAGACACGCGCCAAGATCTGTGTACTTCCTGGTACATCTCGGTTTTCAAGCCTTTGTCTCTTCAACCAGACAGCAAAGCCCTTGGGACAGGACAGTGTCAGATTTGCCTCTCTGCCCCGTCACCTGGCACAGTGCCTGGCACACACTGGACACTTGAGAAATAAATAGGGGAGTGGCCAATTCATCAGAACGAGGAGCTAAGGCAGCGCCTCGCACACAGTAGGCTCTCGGCAAAATCTTTTCGTGAAAGAAGGAAGAAAAGGTGGAAGGACAAATGGAGGAAGGAAGGTGGAGTTGATTTGATTGCTGGCTTGGAAGTAGCAGCTCAGGGAACAGGCAGCTCTCCCAGCTTAGGTCCGAGAATAGCAGGATCCCTCCCCCAACGGCCGAGTTCACAGGAGAACACGAGGACCTGGCCCCGCAGGTCCGTTTCAAAGGGCCTCCCCTCCAGCTTGAGAACACTGTGCTTCTCTGGCTCCCCAGTGGGCCTCAACAGCCACGGTACCCAGTCCCTGGTGCCAGAGTTACAAGGATACGGCCAGAGGCGGAAGGGGGTGGGGGCTGCTGGTGTGAGAGAAAGAGCCAGTGGCTCTTCCAGCCCTGGGAAAGCAGGAGACGGGGGTGAGAGAAGCATGACAGGAGGCAGAATCTCAGCATAAGGGGGCTGGGGGCAGAGGGAGGGGCGAGAAGACAGAAAGGATGGGCAGAAGCTGCCAGGAGAGAGAGAAGACGCCTGGGCACAGGGGCCACCCCCTCTCAGAGCAGATGGAACAGTGGAGCCAGAGGGCCCGTGACAGTTGGTCAGAGCAAAGAGAAGCAGCAGCAGAATGTGGAGAGGGGCCTGCCTCCCCCCCAGGCAGGGACAGACACCCCCTTCTGGCCCTGGAAACACTGCTGCAGGAGAAATCGCCGAGACCCAGAGCACGCAGAGAACTACCAGGCAGGGGAGTAAACGCTGCGGACTGAGCGGTGAAGCCACAAAGCCTGTGGCCAGGACTCAGGCTAAAATTACAGGCCAAACGATAGGACCACACACCACAGCAGCCCAAGAGCATAGATTTTCTCCGGAACCCAACCACTTCCTGCCCTAGTTTCCTCTCAGGTGGACTGGGCAGCACAACCCAGAAGCAAGAGCCCTGTTTGGGCATCAGACGAGCCTGGGTTCGAACCCCAACTAGCTCTGCAACCTCAAGCAGGTGCTTAATCTCACTGAATTGCCATTTCTTGTCTGCCACAGGACATAGAATAAGGCTTACTGAGCAGTGTGTTATAAAAATTAAAATAATCTGTATAAAGGAATTGCAAACAAAACAGGGGCTCAAACATGACTGATGTTATTTTAAATCGAGACGTCTTACCTTTTAGTCATTTGGGTACCACCTTCGTTCTTTTTGCCACATGCAGGTACTATCTATATTGTTAATAATCCAACGCGTATCTTTAAATCGATACTATTGTAGCCTCATCTAAGCAATAACATCCAAGGAATCACTGGTGCAACTGCACTAGTTAAATTTTTAACATACATTAAAAATACTCAGCTTAAATCTATTTAAACGGTTGTCACTATACCAACCAGATTCATCTCAGCTACCATAGCGGTCCACCATTCACTTTGCAAAAGCACCATTCTGACTAACAAACCATCCACCAGGTTTGAAAGAGATGGAGAGACTAGTGTCCCTCCATCCCCATTACTCAGCGGCTTTTTTAGGTAGGAGATAAAGGGGCACTGGGATGGCAAGTACAGAGAAGGTCAGGGGCCGACCCAAAGAAATCGCGTGGGCTCCAAGAATCTTTCTGCGGTATCAGGAGCGCTAGGCTCTTAGTTACGATTTGACCCACTCTTCCATCCAGAAAGGAGTGTGGTGTGGATGACAGCTCAGGGAGAGAGTGGTCGTGAGCCTGCCTCCCTTGCTGACATGCTGGCTTGAGCTGGAGTATTTTCCTCCAGAGAAATACTTTGTTTTCCTGCAGGGTCTTCAGATGTCCCCTCCCGGGACCACCAAAATGAGAGGAATTAGCTCTTTCCTCTGCATCTACTAAAGGTGAAGGGCCTTCTTTCACCACATAGTCTTTCCAACATAGAGGGATTCGCCCCCAGGGTGAAGAGGTACCACTTGGAAGAAGCTATGAGATTTCTCAGTAATGAGTCTGCTGGGGGAGGTGGGGTGGGGCGGGGGGTGTAATAGTAATGACAGTAAAGACAGAAAGACTTTGGGAGAATATAGGAAGGGTTTAGAATAATGTGACTCCCAAGCCCAAGAGTCTGAAGGGTTAGGAATTCAGGCATCATGTCAGAGCACAAGATCACAGGTATTTCCTTCCCGACCTCTGGGCCTAATTCAACGACTTCATTTCATGGGCTTCACCCCCTTGTCTATAAAGCACAAACTGAATTTGAAGTGTTGAACTTCACCCCGAGCATGTTTACCCTGAAGATCCAGCACTGTCTCATTAGAGCCTACACCACTGAGAAGAGACACTTATTTCTTAAACAGTTGAATGAATCGACACATTATTAAAGATATAAACTAATTTCTGGGCATTAATGTGGGAGCCTGGAAATAAATCACAGCTATGAACGGAGAGGCCAGGAAAGAAAAAAACAGGATGCCTAAGGGACGAGTTGAGAGTTGCGAGCTTCCCCTGCGGAGGGGCCTGAGCTGTCATGAACTAGTTGGCTCTAAGAGCCCCTTTTGGGATGGCAGGCGTAGGGGAAGTAAGCGATCTCGCAATGAAGCTGATGGGATTTTAATAGCCAGACAGATGGCCTGAGAAAAAAGGAAGAGTTTTTTTTTCAAATGAGGGAAAACACTTCCATAGCTTCCCTTCAATTAAAACAAAGTGAGAACCCTCCGTGTCGAGAAGATTTATCACCATTATTAGTATTGTCAGTTTGGAGGTCTTCTTTTTAATAATTGCATGATTGAGCATCAATAATAAACTAGGGTAGTATTTTCAAACAAATTAGAGGGTGTAGCTGTCCACTGACTTTCAATGCAATTATTATTATTTTGGCTTCATTTGATTCCACAATTTAATAATGATCCCAAATAATTGTGGTGGTGTTCTTATTTATGCAATCAAACATTTATCACTTATTGGATTTTTTCGTAGCCGTCTTCCTAACGAATGCAGGTTCCATACAAGCCAGCCATGAACAGCCAGCATTTCTCAAAATCTGAATCACAAAACCTGAGAAGAGGAAATACAAAGAAAAGCAGATCTTCAAAAATAAGGAGGATAGAGAATAAAAGCAATATCTATTGCACACCCTCCTATGTGCCAATCATTTTTACTATATCCTCAGAACATTATGCAGAATCCGTTTTAGGATCCCCATATTGCAGGTAAGGAAACTGAGGAGCTAAGAGATTAAGTAACTTGCCCAAAGTCACACAGCTAACAGGTGCAGAGGTGGGAGTCAGGTTCAGGACTCCCTCTTCACTCCAGCATGGGGCTTCCAGCCCTGTACCCGCTCCTCCAAGTACCACCAAGCTGTGAGAACCATCTCCATCCGTGGAGATGGGCTATCTCAGAGCATTCTTGCTATTAATAAGGAACAGCAAATTCACACGGGAATTCTGCCTCCTGGTCTGCCTATGTCACACTTCCCTAATTCAATTATCAGATTTCCTAATGGCTGAGCACTGTGAATATAAGCTGATGGTAGAAGGAGAGTTGATCCCCAAGAGCATGCAGCCCAGGCATCCTTTAGCTGCACCAGAAATGGATGTGGTAGAGAGAGGAGCAAGTGACACGCAACAGGAAATGTACATGTGCCGGGCCCACGCCTACCATGGCTGGATGCTCTGGAAGCAGCTACTGTGCTGTATCCACTTCATTTTATTCGATTTCTACAGCATTTCCTGTACGGCAGTGATCCCTATCGCACAGCTGAGAGAACTAAGGCCAACAGAATTAAGTGATTTTTACAGGTTAGTCATTAGTGGAGTTGGGATTTAAACCCTAGTCCCCCCAATGGACTCCAAACATTAATGGTCAATTTTACATCAGCATCAGGGTCATAAATGTTGGTAAAAGACAAAAGGA
>NW_006437736.1:312780-338623 GCF_000325575.1 Pteropus alecto
AGAGATTAGGGATGTGACCTGAAAAGAGAGCGAGAATAAATGTAGTTACCCGAGAGGCTATAGATCTAATTCCTTTCCTGCCCCAAAGCTGACACTCAAATTCAATAAGCATTCACTGGATATTGACAACATGCACATCATGGTGCTAAAGTGCCAGGTGCTGACCAAGTGTTCCGATTTACAGCCTTCTTCCATGTGAGACCTTTGACTCTGAATAAAGAGAGGGCTCTTTTTCCCATGAAAAGGTAAAACACTTTAGTTGCTCTTCTCCAAGACTGTTTCCAAATAGGAAAGGTCCAGTCTCTCTCCTAGGGTGTTTGGAAGCATCCTCTCGATTCTAAGGTGCCATCAGTCACCTGTAGGCTCTAATCTCTAAACTAACTGCAAGTGAGGGCAGAGGGGTGAGGAAACAGAAAAAGGGAAGAGTCACAGAAACACAGAAAATGACGGATGGATGGATGGATGGATGGATGGATGGATAGATATATGATAAATAGATGATTGGTGGATGGATGGGTGGATGGATGGATGGATAGATAGATATAAAGATAGATGACAGATAGATGATATAAATAAATATGGAGATGAGAGAGAAATCTTGAGCTTCTGACTCATGAAGAAAGCATAAAAATTCTGAAAATATAATAGTAAAGAATAGGAATGATTTTCCTATTTTTCATTCTTATTCTTTATAAGGGACAAATTTATAACTAAAGAGAGTGATGGGATAAGAAAAGATGTGAAGAGGTGAAGGTCAGGATCAGAGTTGTTCAGACGGAGCGGTGCCGGTGGTGGTGCCGGTGGTGGTGGCGATGGTGACAAAGGTGATTGTGACTGTGAGAAACCCGGTGGTGATGAAGCTGGCGGCGATGAGGTGGATGGTACCAGTGAGGAAGAGGTGACGAAGGCAGTGCCGGTGGTGATGGTGATGCCTGTGATAACAGGGATGGTCATCATAATCACTAACATTGGGAACACTCTTCATAGTACGTGAAGTCTTTTAAATTGAGTTACTTCATTTGAGATGAAAAACTCTGTTCACAACATGCTGGACTTTCCAAAACAACAACTATTGCTAACCCTAGTTACCCCGAGTGTCCCCCTAACTCAGCCAAGTTCAGAGAAGAGGGGGGACTGTCGCGGGTTCTTTCTCCATCAGATGTAAACAGGCACTTAGCTAGGGACGAATGGGCACTTATGGAAACTAGGGCAGTGCGACACAAGCCGTCGCCAGCCCCCCTCAACCACTCGCCCCCACCCCAAGCTTACTCACCCAAATTAGTCCCCGAAATTGATAGTACGTAATGCCCTTGTCACCTGATAGCTGATTAGTAGCTTTTATAAAATGCACAAGCGATTGTGGTCTGCTTCCTAGTAGATGATAAAGATCATTTGTGATCACTGAAACATGTTGGCTTTTTAATTAGGTAGCGGCCCAGAGTGAGCCCTCCATGGAGAGCAATCTCCTATAACCTCTTAAGGAGTCCCCCTGACCCGGCGAGGACGTGTTGAATGGCCCGTGCGTTCGCTCTTTTCTAGAACTTCCCTTCATAGAGGACTTTATCCCCTGACTGTCATCTACCACACTTCACCGGAACTAGTCCCACAACATTTTTATAAAGAAAACTCAAAATGCTGACATATGCTGCCAACAAAATGATTTCTTTAAAAATAACCTAATAACTGGATATCAGATCACGGCACGGCAGCTGTGCAGTGTCCTCTGGCCATGCCAGGTGCTGCAGTAATTGCCTGCTCTGAGTTATGCTACGAACTTTAATTGGGAACGTCGGCTGTGTCATGAGGGCTGGACATCCCGGCAATGACACGAACCGCGCGTCCTTGGGAAGAGGGGGGTGCGATGAGATCGATGACCCCAGTAGGGTTTGAGGGGTAGGAGAAGCGGGTCAAATCCCTGGGGACGTACCTGGGAGGAGGAGAGGTTGCTCTGCAGAGGTGAAGCTGTGTCTTCAGAATTTTTAGAGAAGGGGCTGGTGTCCTGGCTGCAGGAAGAGGCTGTAACTTGTTCTGGCTCAGGTCCACCGGGGTGGGGGAGGGGGGAACCGGTGTGAATGACTAGCATGGAGGTGGAAATTAGGTCAGATCTGTAGTGTGGGGAGGTGTAGGGGGAATGTTATCGCATGTGCATGGGGAAGGATGGAGGCAAATTGGGTCATGTCTTTGTGGAAATGATGAGAGAATTGGGTCAGAACTGTGGGGGAGAAGGCTCGAGAATTGGGTCGAGTCTTTGGATAGAAGGGGGAATTGGGTCAAATGTGAATGTGTGTGGAAAGAGGGTAGTGGAAGGTGACGGAGAGAGTGGGCTGGCTCTCTGAGATCAGAGGGGAAGGGGAGTGAGGGAGCTGCTTTGATGCACACGCGGGTTAAAAATCGAGCTTCTGAGTTACGTATAGTCATTTCTTCTCAATTTCATTGACTTGCTGGCTCCCCTCATGTAACATTAGACGAATAAGGCTTTCCTTTTCCTACCCCAAATTCTGTGTCATAAATCTCCACCAGGACAGGGTGTAATTCATTCTTCAACACTTTGCAAGCCAGCCCAAACTGGCATTTGCGGAGGTAACAATTCCATAAGTGGATGTGGCCTCATTTTACTCGCGACGTAAGCCTGTTGATAAGCCGAAACCCTCCCTTTGGGTTTCAGCATATCAACAAATTCAACACCAATTCTCTCTTCCGTCCAACCACTGACATCACTGCATGACCACCGCATGACTTGGAGCCGTAAAATACATTTTGTAAATAAAAGCTGAGTGATAAGCTCATTTTAGCAGCCTCCAAACTCACTTTGTTCGAATCCATGCAATTATGGGGCAATCAAGCCACAACAATACTCAGAATTGTACTTAAAAGGAATGTACTTTTATTAATTAACAGAGCTTCTATTGGCTACTTGGCTGAATACAACTATTCCAAAGGCAGAGTCAAAATGTGCAATTCACAACTCTGTCTGCTGTGACACTCTACCAAGAAAATGTATTAAATCCACAGAACTTTATTACAATTGAACAGAAGCCATGGGGTCAGCACATACCAGTGTATATTCCTCTGGTAATTTCAGCTTCATTTACGCCCATGTGGATTAAGCAGGGTTTCTGCCGAAGCGTACAGTGCACCCATGACCTGCCATGTCCTCTTGGGACCTGTGTTGAAGTTATAATGAATCTGCTCAGATAGGGCCACATTGGTTAAACCTGCATTTCGGCTTCTTCTGAGAACTCCTTTCTATTAATACAGACCACGGTGATTAATGAGATCAGCTTGTAACGGGCTATGTGGCGTATGGACCACGCTGACCCACCCAAAGGAAGATGCTGGTATAGGCAGTAGCATGGGGAGGAAACCATATCATTCTCTGTGGACCGGAAGATGCTTAAAAAATGAGAGACCCAAACATCAATGCTTCCTATTCTTAAGGTGACATTTGGTGGAATTTTGGAATTACAGGGATAGATACCTAACAAATATACTTTTAGATCAAAAAATTTGACTGGTTTTTCTTGATTCTTGGAATCTTTGAATGCTGAAGGATCTTGCAGATTCTGAAAGCCTTCGCCAGGAAATGAAGAGAGGGATTGAAAGGGAGTCATTCCCTCTGCAATTCAAATCAAACCTTATTTTCTTCTGCAGTTATTTTAAGTCATTCATTATGATTTTTCCTCTGAAGCGGAGGCTGTTTGATACTGTAAGATTGTTAGAACCAAAGAGAGTAAAGAGGACACTGAAGTATTATTCTTGCTGCAATTTCAGATGAATTTAGTGCTGACAAAAGATTTGTAAAATATACACCCGCGCATGCACGCACACGCACACACACACACGCACACACACACACACACACACACACACTTCACATTACAGGAAGCAGAAAGATGAGTCTTCCACGGGCAGCTGAGGGAAATGAGGTCTCTGCCATTTTTCCAGGGCACTTACTGAGGCCGGCCCAGCAGATGTTCGCAGGGAGCGGGGTAGAGGAAAGTGCCGGATGTGGAGGCAGAGAATCTGGGCTAGAGGCAGTCTGCGTCTCCCACTTCTGAGCACTATGACCTTGATCAAGGCTCTTTGCCTCGCCCAGCCTCGATTTCCTCCTCTGTAAAACAGGGGGAGCAGATCATACCTAATGTTCCAGGAGCAAGCCAGAGCTTACGAAGCCCCTTCGCCATGGCACCTCACGTCAAGCCTCGCAGCAGCCCTGTGAGAAAAGGGGCGTTGGTGTTATGCTCTAAGGCCTGTGGCTTCTCAGGGACCCAGGATCTGAGAATCAAATGACATGAAATGGAAGTGAGTCAGCTGGTGACCTTAAGGCTCTCGTTTGGCCTCTCTGAGCCTCACATTTCTCATTTGCAAAATGAGCGATGTTGCTATTTCAATGAGATCCCGAACTGAGATATATGCATGACACATAGTAGGTACACCATAAACGGTAGCAATTTGCGTTACGCGTGACAGATACTATTCTCCTAAAGGGAGGGCCATGGTCCAAATCTGCGGCTGCCAACAAAGATTCGGGTTTGGAGGGACTTCAGAGATATTAAAGAAAGGTCAAAGGGCAGACTGCCAGTAGGAGGCGACAGCCACAGGGAGGGCAAGGCCACTCAGGTCTTTGAAAATTCATGTGGGGCAGCAGCTACTCTGTGTCTGGCCCTCCAAAAAGAGGGTGTGGGGGAGCCCACTCCACAAGGGTGGAACCACACAGCGGGCCTCGGTATCCCGCAGGCCAGGTGCAACTGAGAAGCATCCACCACTTCCCAGTCACGTGGACGCAAATCCACTTCGTGCCGCCTACAATTAGGGATGGTGGCCACGGCGACCTCCTCGGTCGTCGTGAGGATTCGGCTCAATAGTGCAAATAGCTCACTCACCTAAAGAACAGTGGCCGCTGCTATAATCTCGTTATAGTTGTTGAAAGTCACTGTTGTTACTGGTAATAACGGGATATTAAAACCAGCCTTTCTTTCCCTCCCCCTCTCTCCTTCTCAATGATCTCCTTATGGAGAGTGAAGAGGTGGGACAGGATGCTATGATGACAAGGGAACAAGCTGGAGGCAGGACACAGCACGGCAGGGAGGGTGCTGTGAGCTGGGCACTGCAGATCCCCGACTCTCCTGTGACAGCCATGCCTTTGACTGGCAAGGTGCCCTCGGAACTGTAACATGGCCCAGCGGGCCCCGTGGTTGCTTGATGGGACGTCATTCCACACAATGAGACTCGCGAACGCTTTGAAAAAAGAGGACTCCCAACTCTTTGAAAAAAGTCAACATAAAAAAGTGTGTGTGTGTGTGTGTGTGTGTGTGCGCGCGCGCGTGTGTGTGTGTGGTAAGATGGAATTCACTCCCACCTTGCTTTAGAAACTGTTCAGAGCTTACCTGTGTGTCTGAGGTGGGGCAAGGACTAATACTGTTTGATCACTCATCACATGAATTACCTGATTTACTCCTCCTACCAATGCTATGAATAGCAAAAGGGAGAATTTATCGAGCACTTACCATGTGCCAGGCACCATTCTAAATGACTTACTTGTATTAATCTCCTTTTAATCCTCACAACAATTCTTTGAGACAGTTATTATAATGAAACTTGTTCTACAGATGAGGAAACTGAGGCTCGAGGAGATTGAGTGACTTGCTTAAGGCCACACGGCCAGCAGGCTGAGGGCTGGGATTCAAGTCCGGCTCCAGAGTGCCCACGATGCCTCTCTCGCCTGCAGCCAGCACGGGGGGGCAGGGCTTGGTCCGGGGCTGGAACCACCTGTGTTCAATCCAGTTCTCTCAGTGGCCTGCACCAGGCATCCCAATCGCAGGTGTGGTTTAAGAATCCAATGAGAATGAAATGAGTTTATGCTGGGTCCATGCTGAGGAAGAGGTGAAGCAGCTTTCCCAAGGTCCGTCACGACCCTGCTCAGAGGTGCGAGAGCCAAGACACCAGCCTGGCCAGAGCCCACCCCATGGCACCATCGGCCAGCGCCCATGGCAGCCAGCCGCTATCGGCCGCAGGGCGGGGGCCCAATGGGCAATGTCTCCAATCAGCAGGGCTGACTCGGCCGAGCATGGGCATCACCAGGCCTCCTCCTTACCTCACCATGGGGAGGGATGGCTACCAGCTGCCCCCAGTCCCATGGCCCTTGCAAGTGCCATTGTAAGACATTCACATGGGCCCTATTACCAGATCACCCTGTCCCCTCACTACGGGCACGGCCCCTCCAGATGCACACTGCCACCTCTCCTGCTCGCCTGAGTGTTTTCACTTCCAGGAAATGACAAGGAGAGACAACGTATGTGAAAACTGCAGTGCTTCATAAACTCTAAAGTGCACTGCTCGGGCGAGGGCTCGGTGTGGAGGCCGTAACCCCTGTAGAGACCAGAGCCCTTCTCCCCTACCTGCGCTCCCCTTATTCAGCTTTCAGCACAGGTGCGCAGAAGGCTGGCCAACGCCATGCTCTCCGCCAGCAGCGGGGCCCGAGCCTCCTTCCCTTCCTCCTCTCGCTGCCCCCCTGCCCCCGCCATCTGCCTGCAGTGCTCCTGGAGGCTCTTCCCCCGGAACGGCCCCTCCATGGGGATGTCATTGCCACAGCATCTAAGAATTCATACGAGAGATCGACGTGTGTGTTCCGCGGGATGACTCTTCACAGGCAGGATGCCGTCCACATGAAAGTTTTACCAACAGTACTGACGTTATCAGAGATCCGAAAATTCAACTGCCAGTCTTTTCTCTCTTCTCCTAATCCCTGCTGCCAACTCTGACTGATCAATCAATCACCTTCTTTCCTATCACTGGACCCCCTGCCACACCCCCATTGTCTTTGTTTCTGTAGAGAGTCATTAGTTCATTCTTTCAACACATACCTGTTAACGTCCCATTGTGTGTCCAGCCCTGTGCTTAAGGTTCAAAACAGCAAGGAAGGCGCCACCCTTAGCCCGCAAAGCCTACAGTCAAGTTTGCTTCTCAGACTTCAGCATGTCCCAATCCAACTAAAACACAGATTCAGACTGAGGAGGTCTGGGGTGGGGCACCGCTGGGGAAAACCCACGCATGAAAAGGAGGCCCGCGAAATACGGTGACAGGGATGGCAGGAAAGTAATGACAACGGATTCGCCGGGAGCATGATGGAGGAGGGCTGACCATGTGAACTGAGAACTGGAAGGGACCTGAAACTGCTCCCAGGTTCAAGGTCACCCCAACAAGCTGGGGGAATCTGACACCCTAGTCCGAGTAGCTGCCACCTACACTAAAGCCAGCCTGGTGGAAGACACCTCCTTGCTTGTGGTTTCTCAGTCTCCTAATCTATTGGGTTTTTTCCCTAATCAAAAGGCAGCCCCGCCCTGTCCCCTCCCAGCTCCTCCCCCACACTCCCACCTTCCCAACAGGTGCAGCTTCAAGGTCTGTGCTCACCTTGTCTCTCTTACCCCGAGTCTGAGGAAATGTTCCGACCTTTCTGAGAATTAGATCTGTTTCTTTCTTGCCATCATCCCTTATTCCCCTCTTTATTGCTTTTTCCTGTGGTTACCACCATCCTGCCTTCCTCCTAACTCTGCTCCCCGTCCCTGGCCTCTTATCTCCAAGAATATAACTCTCGTCTCCTCTTCAAAAAAGCTGGCCACTTTGCCCACTAGCAGGAGTTTCTCTCCTAGGCAAGGGGCTGGGAGAAACTGGAGTCCCTCCCTTAATAGCAGAAGATCTGGGTCCCCCCGATGGGCCTGTAAAGGCGATGGAAACTCTGTCCTGGAGGATGAGGAGGCAGGGGCTCCATGCAGACCCTGGGAACACGCAGCTCCAGCCAGGCCTGTAACTTAGAGCACAGGGGCCTCCAGGTGTCCCAGAACACACTGTCGACCCTCACTCTTGTCAAAAGGAAGACTGGGAATGCACACAGGTTCAGAATATCCACTTATGTGTTGACCACTCGATGCTTTACAAAAGAGTGAGATCCTAATGCACAGATTTGCCTTAAGACTCTGGGGGAGGGGACAGTTTTGAGCCTCTCTCTGAAACTTGTCAGCCCGTAATCACCCGTCAGTCACAGCCCTCATCAAGCAAATGCCAATTCCAGGCACTAGGCCTCACGAAAGGGTATGAATTAGCAAAAACTTATGTGTTGACCACTCGATGCTTTACAAAAGAGTGAGATCCTAATGCACAGATTTGCCTTAAGACTCTGGGGGAGGGGACAGTTTTGAGCCTCTCTCTGAAACTTGTCAGCCCGTAATCACCCGTCAGTCACAGCCCTCATCAAGCAAATGCCAATTCCAGGCACTAGGCCTCACGAAAGGGTATGAATTATTTAAGCCAATCAGCTGTCAATGAGTGGAGCACGTAGCGGGTCAAACCCAAGGGGAACACGGAGTGGTATTTTGCAGCCTGCTTGGAAACCGTCAGATTAATTTCCACTTATTTATTTCTGACCTTATAGAAAATGCATTACCACAAGGTCAAAACATCTCTCTCTTTCTCTATAATTTTAGAACTTCAGAAGCAGAGAGGTAGAGGTGGTAAAGGACATAGACATTGTCCAGGCCTGCAATTCCAGCTGCCCTGCCCTTTGGGCAAACGACTTAAATGTGCTGAGCCTCAGTTTCCCCTTCAGAGACATATAGGTATGAGGAGGCCTGCTGAGAGGGCAGTCTGGACATTAAACACAGTGTGCATAAAACCTATTACAAAAAGCTCAGTCATTTGGCTATTATGATCATCGTTCTTTTCATAACAGCCCAGTAAGACTGTCAGGTTATAAAGATACAAACTTAAAAATAGATCTCTCCAAACAAGCCATCTAGTCAGAAGATCCTAAGCTACATCATCTACATTTATATGCTATATTGAATTTTACTCGTGATTGACAGCATAATTTGGTATGGTAGGTCAACGGTCGGGATTGTGGAGCTTGGGATTTCAAACGATAAATGGCCCTAATCTATTGGGTTTTTTCCTTAATTCTCTTTTCACCTTTGCCCTCTCGTCGAAAATCGCTATCTAGTCCAGCACCCCTGATACATGCTGTTCACAGTATCTGGTACACTGTCGATGTTTAATAAATGTTTGCTGTTCCTTTTTTAAACGAACAAAGTTTGTAAAGAGGATTTTATAGTTAGATCAGTGTTCCATGGAAGCTGACGGAGAAAGAGACTTTATCCCTGCATTCAAGTAGTTATAATCAAAATATGAAAGGAAGCAATCAGATGAACGCACACACACACACGCGTGCACACACAACCACTGGACTGCCAAATGTTAAAGTAGGTAGTTTGGACTTTGACTGCAACAGGAATTCAGAGAGACCTTGGAGGATCTCCGAGGCAGGTGGGCAACCTGGGGCGGGAGGGCACAGGGAGGCAGGGGGCCTGGACCAGCTGGGAGCTCTGGCTTATGCCTGGGAAGTCACGTGCCCCGCACGACCAGAACGAGGAGTGAGTAGGGGGCTGGGAAACAATGGTGAGGTGGAAGAGGGGGGCCGCGAGCCCGGCAGAAGTGGCAATGGCCCCGAAACCATGAGCCTGGTCCCCTCCCCTGTAAACTGGGGATAACGGTGTCACCTGCCTCCTAGATTGTGCAAAGATCTGAGGAGTCTGTGTGCCTAACCCGCTTCGAGCAGCACCTGGCACACGGGACAGGGGCCGGGCGTGCTCGCTGTTAGGTGGCTGTGGTTAACGTTACCCTTGAAGATCTCGAGAAGTGACGGCGTGGACGAACTGTTTTAGGAAGCCAAGTCTGGCAAAGTAAAAAACCAAGGTAATTACCAGATATTTAGGCCAGAAGAGAACTGATTAGCATAGCTCTGTAAGGCACACTTAACAACACCCAGTGACCTAATTTCTCGAAGGAGAAACACGAACCCTTGCTTTATTCCTCCCTGTTCCGTAGGCGATGTGATGGCAAAATGCAGCATCCTTCCCAGCTCTTTGTCTCGAAGGGTTTTAAGCCAGGGACATAAACTAAACAGCCTTTCAAGGTTCTTTATATTTCTCCCTCACTAGGCATGTGCTTTTTTTATAGTGATAACAGGACACAAGTGTCCCTTCTGGCCTGCAGGGTCTCCTATTTTAGTGGCCAGATCCATTTAGCTGCCGCTGACCAAGGCATGGAGCTAAGTCCTGGGCAGGACTAGGGGTTCGGAAACAATAGAGCATTGGCCTTAACTGTCCAGTGGAGGGAATGGTCACATGAACAGCCGGCCAAAATCTAGAGGCCCAGAAGAGGGAATGGTGAATTCCAGGGGCGACAAAGGGTTCTGAAAGGGTTCTGAAAGTTCTGCCCCAGGTGGGAGCTGAGTCTCAAAGCTGATTCCCTGTTGCATATGGGCAGGTGGGGGCATCCTGCAGAGGACGAAGGACCAGTGAGGCCCAGAGAGATGAAAGAACAAGGTGCTGGCAGGGGCAGTTGGTTACTGGGTCCCGTGGGAATGCAGGAATGGACAGAGGGAACCGTGACACAGAGAACTAGGAAAACTAGAAAAAAAAAATGCCGAAGCCTCGAATGCCAGCTAGGAGGTGTGGCTTGCCTCAGGGCAATGGAGAACTTCCACTCGTCGTTTTTAAAAATGGGTGCGGTATACGCGGATTTAAAATAATCACGAAATCTCACGCTCACTGAGCATTTACTGTGTGCCAGGCACTATTTTAAGTGCTTCGTGCACACTGGCTCACTTGCTCTTCGCGACCACCATGCATCTGGCTCTACTTTGACCCTCACTTAGAGATGAGGAAATGGCCATCCAGCTTCCACTCGTCGTTTTTAAAAATGGGTGCGGTATACGCGGATTTAAAATAATCACGAAATCTCACGCTCACTGAGCATTTACTGTGTGCCAGGCACTATTTTAAGTGCTTCGTGCACACTGGCTCACTTGCTCTTCGCGACCACCATGCATCTGGCTCTACTTTGACCCTCACTTAGAGATGAGGAAATGGCCATCCAGAATGGGCAAGGAATCCACCGGGGTCACACAGCATAGGAAGGGGCATGCCACGCCTCAAACCTAGGCAGTTTGACCCCAGGACCCGCACGTTAGGCTTTACTGCTGCTAGAAAAATCGCTCTGTTTATACGCAAAGGTGAACACTGGGAGGACAAGCCGAAGGTTTGGACAGGAGCAAGGAGGTATCTGAAATAAGCCCGACGGGTCACTACCTCTTACCTTCACTACTCTCCTTTCTTCTTAAAAGTCCCTTCCAAAAAGCCTCTCTGCCCATCCTGGTGTCTTTCCAGTAGGACCGCCCACTGTCGGCAGCTCCCTCCAGACACCAGCCTGGCCTTTCAGGGGGTGCCAGGCTCCCCGGCACCAAGCATCCCCTCATCAGGGCTGAGTCGCAAAATCGAGAATCAAATTCTTCTGGGTCTATTCCCTTTACGTTTCAGCCTAAAACACATTCTTTTCTCCTTGCAAGTCCCTATCTTAATTTTGCTTTCTTGTTCTGTAAACATTAGGAGATGATACTTATGAGAAAACTCGGGCTTATTATATCGCAGTCTAGCAGACGTAATCGAATTAAGCAAAGCCTTATTTCAGCGCGCGGCAGCCGATTCTTCCCCGGACTGCACCACCCCTCACAGCCGGGGTTTCTTAGCCAGCCCTGGGCAGTGGGTAGAAAGAGAAGGGGCCTGGAATCTAGGGTCTGATCCCAGGTCCACAACCTGGCGTGAGGTCTTGGGTGTGAGCCGAGTCTACCCCTCTGCATTATAATGTGGCTTTAGTGAGATTAACCCTGTGACAACCTGGCTCCTGGAGAAACGGTCCTACAAAATCCTTGAAATGTGTAAGCTCTGGGGGAACAAGAACCTTGGTCGTCCACTAGACCCCCAGCATGGAGAACAGTGCTTAGCACGGAGCAGGTGATCAATACGTAATTCTGAGTGAATGAGTGAATGAGTAAATGAATAAATGAGCAATGAATGAATGAATGAATGACAAAATACGCCTCTCCATTTCTCAGTCTGTGTGTGTATGTATCTGACCCTGCAACTTTCTAGGCTCTTAAATCCTTACTATAAAACTTGTCAATTCTGTCACACTCTCCTGAACCTACTTTGTAATTCCTGACTCACTAACTCAGTGGAATTAGGTCTGCACGATATCAAGTCACAGATTTTTTTTTGGTCACCCTCATGCGACCGTCCAGCCATCAGGAAGGAGGAGAGGGAAGAAGCATTTAGCCAGGCAGTGGAGGGGAGATCTACGATGAATGGAGACGAGGTGCTGTTACTGGATGCACTCCTTAGTGAACTCAGGTGTGACCACTTGGAGGCATGGTTTGTGCTTGTCTCTGGAACGACAGCCTGGTTCCTTCCAAGCCTCTTCAGGGCATCGGTGCCCTTGGTTAGAAGCGAGTCCATGTGACCAAGGCCCATGTCCTGAATTTTCCTTGTCTTCCAACCCCCCACAGACAAGAGCTGGGTTCGGACTGCCTTGTTCTTGCCCAGGACACAGCGGGTCCCTGTGACGTGGCTCTGCTAGACTCTGAACAGTATCAGGCAGTCATCTGAGGCGCCTGGGGAAGCTGAGGACTGCAAGCAATGCAAACTCTTTGAATGTATGCTTCCCACAGCTAGCGGGAGAGGCCCCCCGACGACGCATTAATAAAGATTAAAGGTCTCTCAAGCCCCTGTGATCTTCGTCATGTCAAAGGGAAGGAGTCATTTTTCCATCCTGCTCTCTGTCATTTATTAATATTACAGAGTTTTGCTCTAAAAAGAAAAACTCAGGATGCCTGGAGAAGGTGGGTATTCTGTGAGCTTTAACTTTCACATCACTTTGTCATTTCATTTCTTGCTTATGGGTATAGCAGTCATCGGAAATCTGATTTCCCTGATTCGGGGGAGAGTAGGCATCGCTCTGTCCTCTAAGTACCCCTTGGCATAAACCAAAGACCTTGGACTCAAGGCCCCAGAGTCCACAATCCGCAGAGAGCAGAGCCATCTAAGATTTCACACATGAGAGGAAAATGCACTTCCTGTCAACTCCATATCTCCCGAGCCCTTCCTCTGTGCCAGGCACCAGGACAGACATGCGCCGACTGACTCAGGCAAGGGTCTGCTCTCACGGGGTTTACAGTCCTCAGGAGAACCTGTCCTAACCCAGCGAGCAGGATGGGAACCTGTGTCTGCCCGCTCTAGAAACGCATCGTGAGTACTTGGGATTCATTCAACAACTACTGTTTGGATCCCTCAGTGGTGTAGGGCCTGGGGAGACAGAGATAAATAAGCCGAGGTCCAGTAAAAGAGACAAGTAAAAAGGAATGTGTAGCCAGGTGCCCCACGGCAAACTAACCTGAGTTCAAATCCTGGCTCCTCGACCTTGAAAGGGAGACAAGAGCAACTATGCTGAAGAGCTCAGGGCACGATGAGAGAGCGTGTGAAAGGGCCTCACACACGCCCTGCAAATGAAAAGTGCTGAGTTGACTGAATCCGCTATCACCGTGCAGGGGGTGCACGCTAGGGCAGAGGGGAGCCTAGGCTAACAGGGCACCTACCTCTAGTGCCTAGGCGGGAAGGAGGGCTTCCTGGAGGAGGAGAGACCTGAGCTGAGCCTTTAAGGGCACACGCAACGGAGGCAGACGATGAGGGGGAGACAGACATTCCTGGCAGAAGGAACATAAAGGCAGGAAGGTGTGGACTAGCCTGGCAAATTCAGGGGAATGTGTGTCATGCTGATCAGTCATGATTCCGATCTGAGAGTGGGTGGACGATGAGAACAGAAAAGGGAACAGGATGAATGAGCAACGCTGGGCAAGTTACTGACCTCTCTGTACCTCAGTTTTCCCACCTGTCATGTGAGGATATGATAGCTGTAATCACGACACAGGGTGGCTTAGAATAGTGCCTGGTCCACAGGAAGCGGAAGCTGTTTTTAATGCTCTAGTCTCACAAAGCACCTGCCAGAGGGACATTGTTGTCCCCACTTCCCAAGTAAAGAAAATGAGGCTCAGAAAAGGTAAAGAACTCGCCCTAGGTCCCACAAGGAGTGATGGTGGAAACACTGCCCAAATCCAGTCATTCTAGTCCCAAGCCCATCGGGCTACTTGGACCCAGAGGCCTCGTCCTGTGACAAGTTCTGGGCTGGGTGCCCCCATGTAGGAGACCATCAGTTTTGGTGTCCCTGTCCTTTGCTGACCTACAGTGGAGGTAATTCCCAAAACGACTCTGCCTTCCCCAGGGATGCCACCCCCCCCCCTCACAAAAGAGCACTCTGACTAAATGTTAGAGACTTCAGGGTGACAGCGTCACTAGTTACGGTAGCTGCTCTTAGGAACAGAACTCAGTTTTAAATTTCATGCCCCAGAACCCCGTGCTAAGCCCCTTAAACTCAAGACCACGCAGAATTGCCCCGACACCCCTTGGGGAAGATACAATCACCAACCCCACTCACAGATGAGGCCACGGGCATGAGAGGAGCTGAGTGAGCTGCCCCGAGTCCCTCTGCTCAAAAGGGGCAGAAGTGGATGCCGATGCCATACTTGTTCCTCTCCATCATATGATCTCCAACGACAGGCAACATGCTTCGGTCTAAAACACGTTCTCAGGGACCCAGCACTTAAATTTCATTCACCCGCCCCTGCACGGAGGGACTGGAGAGCCACACTTAGGCCAGTAATGTGTCCGACTGACATGTCAGCCCAGTTCCTCGTTCCACTTCCTGACACTGGACTTGGAAAGGAGACTTAATCCAAGTCTGCTCTCAGACAGCACACCTGGGAGTGCCTGAGCATGAAGGTAATTGATTTCACCGTCACGGGGCTTACGGTCGAGGAACGCACTGCCCTGTGAAGGCCTGAGCTCAGAGAACATGTGCTAATACTGATCTGAACACCAGCATCACGGCCAACAGACAGCGCATGCTCACCACGCGCGATACACCGTGCGGTGCTTTAACTATACCTCAGCTGAATCCTCACAACCATCTCGCTCTGTGACCATCTCCATTTTCCAGATGAAGAAACTGAGGCACAGAGAGAGTAAGTAATTTGCCCCAAGTCGCACAGCTAGTAAGAAACTGAAAAGAGGCCAGATTTTGAAAACTGCGGGTGAGCGCGGAGTGAGTAGGGATTAGGATGCAGTGAGTATCTGGGTTATTCCCACTGGGCGACCTCACCTCCATGTTTACTTCACAGCCCATACCACCCAGCCCCTGGCACCCTGTGTGGGTGAGAATTGGATGAGCAGCCAGTTCTGGGCTCTCGTGCTTGGCCAGCCAGGCGTGCACGCTGTCCCCTCTCACCTGGGCAAGGTGGGAGGCCCAGGCTGGCAGAACGAAGGAGGCCGCCGCACTGAAAGTGGCAACGTCTTTGTTTGTATGGTAACTCAGTGCCATGTGCTCAATCCTTCTTGAATCACGTTGGCAAGAATTCCAGGAGCAGCGTGGAGTTTCCTTGTGATTTTCCAAGACAGAAAGTGAGAATGGGCTGGAATAAAACCAGCAATCGAAAGCATCATAAGGAAAACAATGCTGAAATGTGGCAGATGCCTATGCATGCTTTGATTTAAGGGTGCTGTGGTGGAGTGAGCACAGCTAACAGAAGCCTGGGTCAGGGGACTCTGTCTCCGTGGGCAATCATCCTCAGCCAAGGGTGGGAGATTTCCTGTTTGATTCAGAAAGGAATTCAACAGATATTTGCTGAGCAGCCCCTATGTTGTGCCAGGTCCTGCTGTGGGCACTGAGGACCGGAGATGACTCAGGCAGGTCCCTGCTCTGCCTAGTGAGGAGCATTGAGTGACACATTAACACACAACCACATCGGTAAAGCAGCACAGGTAGATGCTAGGCTGATCTGGGAGTCTGAGGCTTCTGCAGGTACCAGGAGCAGAGTCGTGAGGGGATTGTCCCAATCCGTCCCCCAGAGGAGGCCGAGCTATCAGACCAAGCTGGGAGGTACGGGGCCACTGGGCCATTGTCCTCCCTGCAGCTTCGGTGGCAGAGAGCCAAGGTGAATGAGTCAGGCTCTTCTAGGGGACTGCTTACTCAGGCAGCCAGAGGCAAGAGGAGCTGTGGGGGCCTCCTCTCGGGAGGCAGGCTGGGGGAGGTGCTGCATGGGGAGCTGGGACATTCCAGGTGTTCCCTCTACCTGCTAGAGTCCAGCAGTTGGCATAGCTGGGGTTTGAACCCAAGTCTGTCTGATCATGAAAGCAAAACCCACCCCAGTACACCAGAGTTCCACCTATGCCCCTTTGTCCCCTCACCATCCCACTCCCGCGGTCACCCCTCCCTCAGAAGCACCCCCACTCCTGCTGCTTTGATCCCTCCCAGCTGATTTGCTGGCACTCAGTCTGGCTCATAGGAAAGAACACGGGTCTTGGAGTCAGGAAGACACAGCACTCCCTTACTAGCTGAGTGACCTTGGGCAAATTACTTTGCCTCTCTGAGCTTCGGTTTCCCCATTTGTAACATGAAGGCAGGAGCCGCCTCCAGGAAGCGGAGCTTGTGAAACAGTGAACACAGTGCGGAGGGCAGAGCAGGCGTCTGACCAGCACTCGCTGCGTCCTCCTCTCCTTTTCTCCCTGGTGGACTGATTTCCACTCCCACTCATATGCGGCTCCATCCCAGACTCTCCTCTGAGCTGGGATCGGAGCTTGTGCTGTGGGGAGACAGGCTGTTGCCCAGGGCTTCATCGTCTAAGCGATGGAGCTCCGCCTTCCGGTTTTCCTTAACGCTTTAGGACCCCTCGGCGGGGCTGTGTCCACACCTACTGGGAAGCGGCTGGTTCCGGTGCCCCCACGGCATCTCTTAGACTCCCGAAGGCCATGTGTTTCCTACCCACCGCGTACCCTTCTTGCGAAGCCACGCGCCAGGGAGAAAAGAGTGTACACTTTGGAGAAACGCCTTCGCCCCGCTCTGTCACTGCTCTACAGCCTCACGGGCGTCCTCTCAGCTCCCGTGACATACAAACTCCTCCCCTCCCCGGCATCACTGCAGCTCCCCCAGCCCAGACGCAGCCCCCACCTGGGCCTTCTCGCGCTGAGCTCCATCTAAAGTCTGCGCAGGAAGACACCGACCTGAAGAGGCCCCGCCCCACACCCCAGTTACCTCCTTCACAGAACCATCACGGCCTGTGATTGCTTCTTTGGTTTGTCGCTTCGTTCACTGCCGATGGCCTCCCCCCGCCCCGCCCCCAATAGACTGGAAGCTCCATGAAGGCAGAAGCATTGCTGCTTTGGCCACCGCAGGACACCCAGTACCTGAGCAGGGACTGGCACGTGGTGGGCACTAGACAGGAATGTGTTGAAGGAAGGAACTAAAGAGGAGAGGGAAGAGGAAGACAGGCTTAGGTCTGAACCCCAGCCCAACACTTAGAAGCCATGAGGTCGTAAATTATCTAGATTCTGAACTTCCTTGTCCTCGTCTGTAAAGTGGGAATAATAACAATTTCAAGATTTTTTAAGTTTCTCTCCTAAGTGAAATGCCCAGTATGAAGGGAGTACTCCTTTCTGCTGGTCCTCCCTTCCCCAGATCCCAGAACAGCCTCCAGAAGTCTGTCCAGTGGTGCCTGTCACTCCCTTGCCCTTTTTGGCGAGGATAGCCTGTTCTCTTAATGGTAAAGGAGAAGAAATCTGCCCTGACCTTGATTCTTGTCCTGGTTTGAGATTCATGGTCCAAGGCCCATCTTCCACCCAATGAAGGTCAGCGTGTTTTCCCTTTACACCTGCCATATTCAAGTCCATGGACCATTTTTTTGGTGGCTTTGTGAGGTCTCCATTCATATTTGTTGTCCCTGTATTTATTCTGTAAGGATTCCCCTGGACCTTGCTGGCAGCCCTCCTACAAATCAGTCAATATGGCAACCCAGAGGGATGTGCTGGACAGCCCCCTAGAAATGACAAGTCTAGAGGTTCATCCCCAAAACACAAAAGTCCCTGCCAGCCCACGGTGTCACTTAGCAGTTGTAAGTGGACTTGAGAACTGCTTTGTGCTCCAGGGGCATCAGAACCACACCAGTATTATACCACTGCCTGGTTCACTAGGATCCCAGAGACCTCTGTGCCTGCTCGATATTCTGGAACCAGAAGCTTCCACTCTGTGGGTCACAGCAGAGGAAACACATAAATCTCAGGATGTCCTCCTCATCACTGCACTGTCCATTCACAGGCCAATCTCATTGTGTCCAGTAAAAAAAAAAAAAAGAAAAAGAAAAAAGAAAAAAGTTTCAAGATTTATAAAAATGAAAACTCTGTACAGGTAAAAAGAAAAAAGAAAAAAATTATAGGCACAGAGTATAAACCCAGTGTCCAGCCCCAGCCAATTTAGGAAGCAAAATCTTATGAAGTTCCATGTTGATCCAGGAAACATTCACCCAAATGAAGACAATTCCAGCCCAGTGTCCCCCAGCTTGGCTTCTGGACCAGCCTTCACACCCTTTTTCGTCCCAGGCAGAGGCTCCCTGAGCCCAGGCAAAGCTCCTCTGCCCTTGACCACGTGAGCTACCTCTATCTTCCTGGGGCCAGTGGCCCTTTTCCTTTCAGGCTGGGTTCTGAAAACTCCCAAGTCTAACCACAAAGCATAACCTCCTCTGGTTTTCATCTACTGTCGAACTGAAGATGTAGGCACCTGGGTTTTCTTTTGCTCGGCTGTCCTTCTATGCCCAGAGCCACTTGATCTCTCTTAAAAAAGGCAAAAAGGCAAGAATTAAACGTTCACCCTTAACAATTAAGCCACATCCATATATGCAATCATCTCAGCATGATCACAGTGAACACCAGAAACCGAGGCACATGCCACACGGAAGCGCCCCACCCACTGCCTGTAAAAGCTCCCGATTATTTATTCCACATCGCTGTTGAGCACGTCTTTGTGCCAGTTGCCATGCCAGGCGCTGGGATGCAATAGCGGACAGAGCAAACCAAAGTCCTCACCTCAATAAAGGCCTCACATTGTACTGAAGACCGTCCTATGAAGAATTCAGCAAGGAAGGCGGCCAGGAAGGGGCAGGCGGAGGAGCTGCACTGTGACCTGGGAGGCCAGGGAAGGAAGGCCACCAGGCATTTGAGGAAGAGCAAGGAGGCCAGGGTCCCTGGAGCTGGGGGAAGTCAGGAAGGCAGCAGGGGCCAGGATAGAAAGGGCTTTCTTTGGCTTTTGCTCCGAGCGTGATGGAAGCCACTGGAGGATTTTGAGTGGAGGGGAGGATCTGGTGGGCAGGTGGGGAATAGACCACGGGAGCCAGAATAAAAGTAGGCAGAGCAGTCAGGAGGCTGGGACTGGGGGAGTGAAGGAAGTAATGAGAAGTTGTGTGTTGAAGGTAAAGCCAATGAGGTTTGCTGAATGTTGATTATAAGAGAAAGACAGGAGTCAAGGAAGAGTCTGAGTTTGGGGGCCAGCTTAACATCATCTGCAAACTCTCCAGTGCATTGTCTGTCCCTTCCCTGAATCGTTTATAAGAAAGATAACTATAAGGGCCCAACACTGTTTCCTGGAAACATTCATTTCCTAACTTAAATCATCTCCCATAAGTAATAAATTAGAGTCTATCTATTAGATCGCTCCGTCTTATACTGTCTTCAGCAGCCCTTGGTATGAGCCTTTTAAAGAGATGTGAAAGACTTAAGTGAATTGCACCCTTTGGTAGTCTCATGCATTTGTTCAACAAAACATTTACTGAGTGCCTAGTATGTGGCAGTGACTGTGGTCTTAGCTAGGCGCTGAATCTGTAAAGGCCAATAAAACATAGTTGGTCCCTATTCTCCAGAGCCTACTGGCCAAGGAAGGGACATCAACATGTAAACCGACAAACTGCCATACGGGGGGTGAATGCTGGAACAGAACCATCGACACACTGGTGTGGGGACATCAGGAAGCTAGAGTAGAGAAAGGCTTCACTTGATCCGTACCATAATTACTTAACCAAGACCTCGGGTAGAAGAGTTGATATTTTCCTCACTGGAACTATTTCGTCATAAGTCCAGTAGCCTAAATTTGCGTAACCCTAACAAATAATAGAGCTCCAAGTTGTTCAGCTGCAGAGTCATCTATGAAGAAGCTGGTCAAAGGATTCATTAAAAAAGAATTCTAATCCAATAGCTACTCGTGATCCCTAAAGAGCATTAAAGAGGACTCAACTCATAACCCACAGAAACATCTCTCACCTCTAGAGCCTCTAACACCGATGCCAAAATTCTCAGCATCCTGCTCTCTCCCCTCCCCAATCCCAGCTGCCTTTAGTCCCGATAAACTCAGGCTTCCTCATCAATCCCGTCCTCTTTCCGTCTGCCTCTCTGCTTCTCTCAACACTTGTCCTGATCCTGCATAATGAAGAACCAGACACTAGGATGGCAAAAACCAAGTCGAGACGAAGAGCAGGAACACGTCCCATCAGATTGTATAAGAAATCTGATACTCCGCTCTTAATAACTAGATTGCTTGACGTGGAGTTTTAAGAAACTCAATCATTTTAATTTCTAAAAGATCCTTTTGAAATTCTTGTAGATGAAGATGACTGTGACGCTATAACCACATCTGAATTAAACCGGAACATTTTTCTAAGGCTGCAGTTAACATTTTTTATTTTTTTTGAGGGGGTGGTACTCTTTTTGCAAGACAATATTGCTTAATGGGCTAATATATCTAGGTTTTGGCTTTTGATTTTTGAAGATCATGGCTTTTCCGCAGTATAGCAGTGTCATAATGGATGTTTTATAAGTATGGGTTTTAAAACTACGGGGAAAAGGGGAACATGTGGAATCAAGCACGCCCAAATTTACTTACTAGCACAAGATTGAAGAAGGCAGAAAAAGCATTCCTTAAAAAGGTTGACTCTCTTTTGAAAATATAGTAAACATCATTTATGTGAGGCATTTATGAGTTTGATCCGCAGTTTTTGCAGGTAAGAAAGCTGTATTACTTTATTTGTCCTAAAACAAATTAAATCTAACTCTAAAAGTACCCCCCAACAAACACACACACACACACACACACACACACAGTTCTTGGAGTTGCCAAAAAATAAATACACATACGATATCTACTATGTTTTTGAGAGGCCTCTTTCTCTCCCCATTATCACGTAAGAATCCTTGAGGCTTTATACCATCAAGAACCTCTAAGAAAGGGCCTGTAGTCTTCAGGCCCTCCTGGTCCCGAAAGGGGGCAGCTCCATCGCTTCCACAAGCTTGCACACAGAGGATGGGCCCAGGCTGGCAGCCTAGTGCCAGGGTCCCCCACAGAGCCCAGAGCCTTTGGAGCCTGCATATACTTCTAGCCTCTCCAGGTAGGCCCTCCTGGACCGCTCCCAACCATCGGAGCCCTTCTCGTTTTAGATAATCCAGCTCAGTCGTCTCCGTGAGCCAGGGCTAAACACCACAGCCTCCAGCACACAGAGAGGCCAGGCAAGTGGTCTAATGGAGGAAGCATCCCAGGTGGGAACTGGGGGCGACTGCAACACACAGGCCCCAGCCCAGGCGAGGCAGCCCATGTCAGCTCCAGCCAACGGACGCACTACAGGCCCCAGGCTGCTGCATCTTTCAATTTTCAAAAGAAGCCAAATATTCCAATTTTTATGTGAAAACTCCATTGTTCAATGTTAGCAACTCATCCAAATAATAAAAAAAATATGCCATGTGGGCCAACTGTGCTTGCCAAACAAAGAATCTCTGCATACAGCCCAGGCCCTCCAGCATAGGGCCACATTGTCTCTTGGCCCTACAGCCCAAAGCCATTACCATGCCCCTGAGGCTTGTCTGCCTCTTTGCCATGGGGTGTGAAAATTAACTACCCAGTGGAGACCCAACCTGAATTAATTACTCAGCAGGGTACCCTGCCCCACATTCACTCACCCAGCAACATGACCAAGCTGGTTAGGGGCTTTCTGACAGCTTGCAGGCCAATGGAATACAAAGATCTCAGGGGTGTGGTCCCCTCCCTTCTGACCTTACAACCCCAAGGGCAAAAAAGACATCAATCAAGAAAGTGCAGTGATTACTGTCCAGTTGCTGCTACAATAAGTCTTACAGAGAAGATGCACATGGGGGTGCCATGACACGAATGATGGGGAGATTAAGTACAGGGATTCGAGAAGAGGGCTGAGATCTGAGGGTGAGCAAGAGTTAGAAGGAATGAAGGGTGTTTTGGAAGCAGGGGACAGAAAGGTTTGCATGCCAAAAACAAAAACATGTTTGCAGGGTCCAAAGAAGGCTGGGGAGGCTGCATAGCAGAGAAGAAGGGCAGGATGAGGCAGGGAAGGTGGAGCAGGCCAGCTCAGGTGAGGCCTTGTGGTCATGACAAGGACTTTGACCTTCATCCTGGCCTCTCTAGATAAAAGGCAGTCACTGTGGGGAATGGTTGGAGGGGACATATGGGTGCTTTGGAGACCCGTTAGGAAGTGCATTACAAGGAGGCATCCGGGTAGCTTGGCCAAGGGTGGTGCAGAGACAATGGAGAGGAATGGACAGATTCAAAATATATTTAAGAAACAAAACAGATGAGACTTGAATACAAGGTCCAGGGAGGTTGATAAGTGTCAAAAATGACTCCCAGGTTTTTAGCTAGTTTAACTGGGAGGACTTGTTTATTTGCAAATATTCCTTGAGTATCTACAACATACCAGGCTCACTTCTAAGCACTGGGGTTACAGTGATGGATGAAAGAGACATATATCCTTGCCCTCATAGAGCTCACTTTCTAGCAGGGAGAGACCCACATAACAAAGTCAAGCATATACCATGCCGCTAGGACCAGCTACGTAATTTGTGAGACCAAGAGGCTGGGGGAGGGACGGAGTGGGGGCTGGAGCTCGGGGGCTCCGTGAGGACATGTCAAGTTTGAAATGCCTGCAGTGACGATGTCAAGTTGGGAAGGCCCCGGGGGTGGGGTCGAAAGTGAAAGGCAAGAATCGACTCACGTAGGGCTTTGTAAGTCAAGGAAGGGAGCTTGAATATTTTTTTGGTAGAAAGGGAAATCGGAGAAGAGTTTTAAATACAATCTAATTAACTTTTAGATGATTATGCTGACCACTGAGGGAAGAACAGAAGAGAGGGCTGGAGAGGAGAAGACCCATTGGAAAACCTTTGCAGGGAGGGTGGTGGTTAAGATTAGAATGATCGAGTGGGAGAAAAGGAACAGATCTGGGACCAGGCTTGCTGATGGATGGGATGTGACTGGCGTAGGAGAGAGAAGTAAGACGTGAAGAGGGTTCTCAGAGTTCCGTCTTGAGGAAATGGAAGGTGTGGAGGGGGCCATTCACTGAGATGGTGGAAAGGAAAACTAAAACTTCAATTGGATTAGGAAATGTCCTTGGATAAGGTGTTACTTGGGCAGGAAAATGATAGCGGATGTTCATGCAGGGGTCCTGGAAACTGACAGGCAAAAAGGGAGGTGGGTAAAGGTACATAGTTTGAAGCAAAGGAAAGCAAATGTCCCCCCTGTGGACTTGTTGGGGGGCGCGCTGAATAAGTTTGTGCTGGAATACAAGATCGCAACGGTGGCTGGCAAGACGAAGCAGAAATGCCAACAGAAACATAGTGAGGGAGGGTCGTTTATTTCATCTTCCCAAGAGCAATGGGTGTCTAGAACATTCCACGTCGATGGATTCCAGGTTATTAATTTATTTCATTGTACAATTGTAGGGTATTTTTTCTGTTGCTTCATTTGGAAATCACGTGCTCTTTTTACATTTTTTATTTGCATTTCATTAGGGGCCTCTTGGACACATGCCATGACTTGATGGAATCATCCCATAAAGGGCTGAACTTATACTGGAGGGAAAAACTGCACCATTTCTCAGGTTGATACCAAGGACTTGCTGGTAGTAGAGCTGGACAGTGCTGCTACCTGGCTGATGCACGCCTTCCCAGTAGTTGGAAAACCGACTGAGCATACATACAGATTTCTCCTCTGGCTCCTGCTTTATTAGACGAAGATATTAAATTTACCTCAGAGTTATTCATTCGTTTACTCGACAAAATTTTGTAAATCCTTGCTTTGTTCCAAGGGAGCCTAAGCTCTGGGGATCAACTGGAGAGCAAACGACAGATCCAATTCCGGCTCTCAGGGAGCTGAGACACATATATACCCAGGTGCACACTTACAAACAGTGCTAAGAGCGATGAAGGAAAAGCATGGGGAATTAGAAAAGTGTATAATCAGAGGTTTAGTAGCCTAAGGGAAGTTGGGCTTTAAAGGATGACAGGGTAATTAGGTGAAAGGTCGGGGGGTGGATTGGGGATGTGTTCCAGGCAGCAATAATAGCATATGCAAAGGTCCTGAGGCAGGAGGGCAAATTGAGATAATTAGGGAACAAGAAAGAAGGCAGACTAGAGCAAAGAAAATGAAGCGAGATTTGCGGGAGGTAAAACCAAGGTGATGTTTATTTTTGTCCTTAAAGCAATGGGAGCCACTGATGGGTCTTAAGAAACCAAGAACTGATGTGATAAGATTTGCATTTTAAATTTCACTGCAGATGAAGAGATAAGAGTGAGCAAGAGTGACTGAGGGCGGACTTGTGAGGAGGCCACTGCAGCTGTCCAGATGCGAGATGGTGGCGGCCTGGACCAGGATGGGGAGTAGAGAAGGAGAAAAGTGGGAGGATTTGATAGGTAAATCCATAGGACTGAATGCCTAAGAATTTAAAATGAAGATAAGCCAGAACCATTTGACTTATTGATCAGTTGCTAATCCACTAGGAGCAAAAGCCATCCAGAGCTGTTGCGAGCTGACAGCGATGGAATCGGCTGAATAAACAGCATCGCTGCCCTGATCGGACCGCCATACCAAAGGCTATAAGAAAATATGAAATAAAGGTGCTTGCCCTCACAGAGTAAGACCCAGCTCCTCCTTTTCTTTATTGATTACTATGTGAGAAACCTCATAACATACAAGCTATTATGGGAGCCCACCGGAGAACATTAATGTCTGCAGCTGGAAAGGGTGGGGCAAGGGGAAGAAAACGGTGGGGAGAGCTGATGAGAACCCCAAACTCATATAAGAGCACAACACTAGAAAATCTAGGAGGTATGTGGTATGAATGCCTGTTGGGGAGTAAGGAAATGGCCATTATTCCAGGTATGGGTTTTACATTTTATTCATGTAAAAGAGGGAGGCAATTATTTGCTCTTTTTCCACAAACTAACATAGACTTCTTAGATTTTATGAGATTTTTTTAAAAACAAATATAACTGACTGCAAAACAATTTTTGTGAAGCTATAATAAAACTTGGCTGAGGAGTAGCTAATAGTAGCAAGAATAGCATTCTTATCTGATCCAGATTTCATCATCATTTGAACAGCTTGCAACCAAGGTCTTATGTTCTTCCTCTGTGTAGCGTTAAATTTTAATCCAAGTCAACTTGGTTTTTCTTTTCAGTAGGTCAGGATTGATGTCACCTATCTCAAACTTGAGTTAGGAAGCAGACACATTAAAAGAAAGTGGGTAAATTTCATCTAATAGTGGTCAACTATACCTATAAAACAGATATTTCCCTATAAAATGGGGGGAAATGTAGTGAAGAAAAATGACCATCGCCATGGAAAGATGTTTCTGAGTGTGAGCTTGCTATTAGTCATTTCACATGACTTTTTTTTTTAACAAAATCAAGCCTAAATTAATGGGAGGAGTATTCTATACACACACACAAAAAAACTGACTATGAAGGAAATTTTATGTAAAAATATGTATTTGAGCTTTTTAAGTCTGGATACACATGATTGCTTCTTATAATGTTTCTTTTCACATTTAACTGTGGAAATAGCAGTTGAATAAGGGGGAAGGTGAAAAAGTAAAAGAAGAAATGCTTTACATACATTTCCCATAGAACATTCCTGTAGCTCCAGAGATACAGTATCTCTATAAAGTGATTTAACACCCATAAATGCCAATTTACAAAGCATTACTCGCTGCCATCAAGAGAGAAAAAATTCT
>NW_006437736.1:338661-371778 GCF_000325575.1 Pteropus alecto
ACAGGCACATGTAATGATATTACAGCAACTTGCATTTCTATAGCAACTTTCACTAGAGAATTTCTCAGTGCTTTGCAAACAGTAATTAATTAGAGCCCCTAACATCCCTGTGAGGGAACTAAGAGATGTGGGTATGCATTTAACAACCTCCAGCCTGACTCATTGTCACCTCTGGGGTGGATGAACAGCTGTTGTTTAAAAACTGTATGGCAAACAGAATTCAACATTTTAGAAAATTACTGGACTTAGTATTCCGAGATGCAACGGGAAATCGGATTTGGTGCAGGCTTTTTGTTTTGTCGTGTAAATGTGATAGAGAGAGATGACAGCAAGATACTGTTTTCTGTGTCATCTGCCACGACTGCATCCCCGAAGGCTGGATCTACCCCATGGCATGAAGTAACTCTGCCAGGTTCATCATTCCAGAGATGACCCCATTACCAAGCAATTTTGCCTTAAGGAATGTAACTAACTTTCTTGACAAACACATATATAAGACTTATCATTTGTCAGCCATTGTTTTAAGCGTTTGGTAACTTGTAACTCATTGGATCCCCACAGCAACTCTTTTTGGGGTCAGTATTATTATTATTTTATTATTATTATTATTATTATTATTATTATTATTATTATTATTATTATTATTATTATTATTATTATTATTATTATTATTATTATCATCACCACTTTATAGGTGAAGAAACTGAGGCACAGAAGGTTAAGAAACTTGCCCAAAGTCACTAGTGAGCAGCTGAGCCAAAATAGTCTAGTTCCAGAGTCCATGCTACATCCCTTACCCTAGGCTACCTTTCAGGTGGGCATCACCTGTAAATAAACTTGAGCGCTTACGAATTGGCATATTTTCTCAACTGGGTCATGCAAGTTGTCTTTTCTTTTTCAAGGAGCTTTTTTGTTGGTTTTATTTATTTATTTATTTTTCATTCATGCGGTTACCAGGAGTAGTGACTCAGAGGCAGGAAGATAATTTGAAAAGAGGGGCGGAAAAAAAGGCGTCCTTTGCTTCAGCACCTTGGAGAGCGCCTTCCAACTGCTTTTCCTGGCAACACAGCAGTTTTTTGGAGTCCTAATGAGGTTCCATGATAATGGGTTGAGTTTGAGGACGGGCAAAAGCCACGCTAGAAGGGACTTTTTTTTATTCCTTTCTCTTACTGAGATCATACTCTTATGACACCAGAAAATGGGTGCAAATTGTCAAGCTGGTTTAACCCAGGTCATCTCAAGCCTGGGATCGGACAGCTCTGGTTTTCCCATTCTTGGGCTACTGGGATGTCTTGGACCTAAAAGCTGGCGAGTTTCATACTTAATATCCAATTTCCTCACTACATATATATGTGCCTCTCTTGTTTGTTTCCTCCCAGACCCCAGAAAAGAGACTATCTCCCAGGGCAATTAGGCTTTTGCCCAAGGACCACTGGTGTACTTTTTCAGGGTTGCCCCACAGGAGAGGCAGTGAAGTTCATGACTAAGAGCACAGGGTTTGAATTTAGACTGCCCAAGAATTCATCTCAGCTCTGCCACTTTCCAGATGGGACCTTGGGCAGGCAGAGTACTTAACTTTTTTTAAGCCCCAATTTTCCATTTGTAAAATGAGGCTAATAATGATCATAAGGTCATCATCATCATCGTGTTATAAGACTGTTCTAAGGCTTAAGTAAGGTAATATAATTAGGTAACAGATTTGATTATGAGAAGAAATAGAGAATGCAGTAATGTCCCTTTCTGAACACTGAGATTCTTGTGATTGACAGACTTTCTCTCTCTGCCTTGGCTGTCAGGGACCTTTGGACCAAAGTTTTCACTTAGCACTGTCGACTCTACAAGGCCCTGTGGCCAGCTCATTGGTGTCTCTTTTCTTCTCCTCTGGCACTCACCTTCCTTTCTGATTGACGTGTTCTTTGAGCCTGATTCTTTTTATGATTTTATTGCCTGTGTCACTTCAGGTCACTGCATGAGATGGCGAGATAGCTATGGATCATTAGAATATAAGTCCCAAGTGAGCAAAAAGTTTAGCCTGTTTTGTCTGTTGCCATAACCCCAAAGGATGGGGACAGTACAAGGCAATGGCATCTGCCTGTAACCGATGCCCAGAACGATCCCTTCACTAGGATCTAATACAATCGCTAACTCGATCGCTTTGCACTGGTGCTGAGTTAGCTGGCTGCTACAACTTCACTAATTACCCATGATTCCACCAGCCCTTGCCAGGCAGATGAGCTGCAGGAGCTTCAGTGAATACACTCATCACAGCGCAGTTTGTCTTTCCTCTGTTGTCTAAGGATAGAAGACAAGGACATGGGGTCGGAGGCTGGTCAGGAAAATTCCCCTTTTATCAAGATAACTAATCTCAAGAACTCAGCTGGTGCAGGCCCCTTCCCTAAAAAGCTAACAGAGTTTTACCAATTCAATAGGAACAATAGAAGTGAAATTAGTCGCAGCAAAAACATGCCCTTCTGACTCAGGGACCCAGCGAATGGGCGAAGCTGTGCCGTGTCTGTGACGGGGAGAGTCCCCTGGGAAGGGCTGGATCCTGTGACACGGCCAAGGCTTCAACACTGCTGCTACTTGTGATAGATTATTAGGCTATGTGAATGCACTAGGGGGCTGGTGGGGGGAGACTTAGTCAAATCCCCATCAAGATCACAGCAGCTAACACAGCCTCCAAACTCTTACCAGCTAAATTCAAGTCCAATTCGACTTATGTTTCTTGAGAGCTTACTATGTGCTAGGGCCAGAGAACTGCTGGGTGCAGCAGATTTCCAGGTATTTGGTTTTAAGAAAACAGTTAGAACGGGAAAAGATGCTTGCACATTTCCCTTTCTCCTCTACTTCCTCCCATCACTCAGTAGGCCTTGGTCTTAAGATTGTTAACACTCTCCCAAGTTGGAATTAGCTTCCCTTTTGATTTTTGGAAGGAATCCAGTCTACCCTCTTCGCTCTCTCAGCGGGTAGCATACAGCAATTCCAACCAGGCAGGGAAGGCTTTTCTCTACCTCCCTCCAGGAAATCTTCCAGCTCTGATCTTGTTTGTTATAAGAATCTTGCGTTTGAAATCTCCTTGGGAATAAACACACATTTCTGATAACTCTAAAGATTAAGCCAATGAAATAAAAATTCATTTTTGAGACATAAACTGTAAATGACCGGGATTTTCCACGGAAATATTGGCACTTTGGTGGAGGCACGGCGGCCCTCAAGTTGACAGTAATTTGCTGCAGTGTGTCAAGCAGTCCTGAAGTCGTTCGATAGACAAGACATCATCAAATACCACATCTGAATTCTGTTCATATTATTAGAATGAAAAGGGTAATGCAATTCAATCGCCTGGAGAATCGCAGTACACACAGACATAAACAGAGCTGGCCGGAGGCAAATTGCTTAGCAAGTTAAGTTTGTCTGCACGGCCCCTGGCTTGCCTGCCTTTGCCCTCCCAACACAGTCCTCCCTTTTACAGGAATCTCATGTGAATTTAAATCAACATGTTGCCTCTCCCAAGGGTATTTGCTTTTTAAATGTTCTTTCTAGTTTGATAATGAGGGGATTAAAAACTCACATTTATCAAACACCTACAATGGACCAGGCACATTTTCACAAACAACATCAATCTTTGTTGCATGCTATATGCTTGTTCATTCAAAAAGTACTTATTCACTATCTACACTGAGCCAGGCACTGTGCTGGGTACTGAAGCTCCAGCAGAGATCAAGAAGTCAGATCCTTCCCTCATGGGCTCTATAGCCTAATGGGATAAAAGAAGCAAGAAACTAACAAATCCATAAACATTTGTCAGGCAGTGATAAGTGCTATGCAGAAAAATTAAGCAGAGTAAGGGGATAGGGAGTGACAGAAAGGAATGTTATGTAAGATAGGGTGGCCATGGAAAGCTGCTCAGAGGAAGTGACAGTTAAACAGAATGGACAAGCCATGTTGATAAGTGGAGGAAACGCACTCTGGGTCGAGGGAACAGCAAGTGCAAAGGCCCCCGAGAGTGCTCGGCGTGTTCTAAGAAGGATGCGGGTGGGAGAGAGGAGAGTGAATGAGGGGGAGAAGCAGAGGGGAGAAGCAGAGGAGAGAGGAACAGACAGGAAGTGGAGGCCGGACGTGGAAGTGCTCGTGGGCTAGGATGAGGAATTTACTCTGAGGGATGTCAGAAGCCATTGGAGGGTCTAAGGAAAGGGGCAACGTGCCTTGACTTGCAGAAGCTTGCTCTGGCTGCTGGGCGGGAATACGATAAAAAAAAAAAAAAAAAAAGAGGCCCCTTAGGAGACAACTGCAATTAACCAAGGCAAGAAATGAAGGTGGCCTGGAAAAGGAGCGAACCTAGGGAGGTGATGCTAAATAGTCAGGCACCACTGTCTGACGTGGGGATTATGGTCCCCGTTCTGCAGATGAGGAAACGGAGGTGCAGAAGGGTGGGCAATTATCCTAGGCCAGCTGTTTAAGAAGCTGCCATACTGCAGAGGCCTCTCTCTCTTTACTCTACCACAAGTTTCTCTCTTACTGCAGGAGGAAAGGCACTGACTGCTTCTTGGTGAAGGAATTTTACTCCTCAGAGAGCAGGAAGAGAGAATCTGGGGAGGTTGGAGATTTTTCTGGGCCCTTGTGATCTCACTCCAGCCTTTGCTTTGAAAGGAGTTAATGATAATAGTCAACACTTTTCAAGCTATTACTAGGGACTCAGCAGACTTCTAAGCGCTTCCCACTTGTTATTGCGAATATTCCTCACAACTGCTCCCAGGAAGGAACTACGATTATCATTCCCATTTCACAAGTGAGGAACCTGGAGCTTAGCTCTATTAACTGGTCCCAGGTGACAGAGCTGGGACATGAACCCTGGCAGGCCGGTTCCCAGAGCCCTAACTCTTGGACGTCATACTATTTCTTCCTTGAAGAGACGTTTACTTTTCAGTACTTTTCTGCTGAAATAAGAACATGACTGCCAAGCCCCACTTTGATGGATGACAGAGATGTTTCTAATCCTTCATTCTTCCGAGTTTCAAGGGGAAAGGGATGAACTAGAGGTACAGGCTTATATGGGGAGGACAAGGATGGGAACAGGGATACAGGCAGGAGAGGAGGAATGGATGCAGGGGACGGATTCCCAATAGACAGGCTAAACTATTCTGGAAAGAAGAGAGGGTAGTATGTGCCCTCAGGGAGAGAAAGTAATGGGGGAATGCTGATTCTCAAAACACCACAATCACTATCTCCCCAGAGCCCCTGTTTGCTCTCACCCCAAAAGCCCGCCCCTCTTTATCCACCTTGCCTCAAAGGCACTTACTCATTTATAAGAGCTCCCCTGATCCCCTACTCTTAGGTAGAATTCACCTAACTCCCCTTTATGCCCCCCTCATGCAATAAAAATAAACAATAATCATAATAACAACAAAACATCTTCTCTTTATTGAGCTTTGCTTTTACATTTTATCTCGTTCAATTTAGCATCAAAACAGCCCTACGAGATGCATATGGTTATCTCCATTTTACAGATGAGATGCCCAGAGCTCAGAGAAGTACAGTGACCTGCCCGAAGTCACGCGATTGGGAAACTGGAAGATGGGTGATCCAAATTTGGAGCGACCCAGCTCAGAAACATAGGCCTTCACCCTTACACGCTTCCATATCCACCCCTCACTGAGTTAGTAGAGGGCTGGCACTTTCCCTCATTCACTTCTGCATCCTCAGCACCCAGTTGGTACTTAGTAATATTAATGGAAATGACGCACAGATGAATAAGGGAACAAAAACTGGGTTATAATGAACTGGCTTCTATAAATATGCTCACATGCACTCACATTGTCAGAGACAATGCCAAAGGTTTATGAGAACCGTTTATTCATTTGACAAATCTTTTTCAGCGATGATTGGAAATCCACTACATGCCGAACAGTAGGTTAGATGCTAGGGAGATGGCAGGAATGAGCACCATCCTGGTCCGTAACCTTGAGAAGCTCATGAAATAGAGGGGCAGAAAGACCAAAAACAAGCCAACAGCCAGCAATGTCACAAAGGAGAAGATATTTGCAAATTACTAAAGAGTGATGAAAAGAGAATGCAGGATACTTAGACAGGGATGTGGGGTGTTCTCTGAGCAGGAAATATTTAAGGTTGAATAGAAGTCATTCAGGAAAAAAAGCGGGGGTGGGTGGGGAGTGTTTCAGGCAGAAGGAATGGCATATGTGAAGGCCCCAAGGCAGGACTAAGAGCTTAGAGCCTTCCAGAAAATACAGGAAGACTAGTGTGGACAGAGCCAGGAGTGGAGAAGATGGAAGCAGACAGAGCAAGAGACACATGCGGGGCCTCACGGGCCAGGTTAAATATTTTAGATTCTAGCCTAACGGTGATGGGGACCCTTTGCGGGTATGAAGCAAGGAAATGCTATCCTTAGATCTCTTCCTGCTATGTGGGAGCTGGGAAGCAGAGAAGGAAGCAGAGAGACTGCTTAGGAGGTACTTGTCACACAGATAAGAGCCACTAGGGCCAGGGGCGTGAAGAAAAGTGGATGGATTTGAAATCACTTCTAGAAGCAGGACACTGAGCACGGAAGACAATATTGAAATAACTCGGTCATGTCCACAAATGGACCCACGATGTCCTAAAGGCGGTGTGGACTTGGAAACAGGTGAGATTCTAATCTACAATCCATCTTTTCTGGTTATGTAGCTTTAGGCAGGTCTTCAGGTCTAAGGAGGAGCCTCCGTTTCCTCATCTGTACAATGAGCATAAGAGAATCAGCCTCCCAGGAATGCTGTCACTGATTGAGACAATGCATGTGACAGGGTGGAGCATAGTGACCTTCTCCGAACAAGCGAGCATCCCTTTGCCACCTCCAGACACCAGGAGTCTGACTTTTGAACTGCCTTCCTGATTACTGGACTCTACTGCCCCAGTAAATATTTTTAAAGAAAGAATTAATCCCCATGTGCTTCATGCTAAAGAGAAAATGCAGAATGGCCATACAACGGCCTGCCAAGCTCATCCCACTAATATCTGTCACTGACCACGGTTTCTCATTGCGTTAGTAGTAACTCAATTACCAGCCCCTGGGCACCTTCAGGCACCAAGCTTCTCCCATGGGTCCCTATTGTTTTTCTAAGAAGCCCAGGACACAAATCAATTTCTTGGCCCTAATGAGAGCTTTTCAACACCTGACAGTTGCTATTGAGCACGTGCTAAGTACAGTCTTAAGGCCACCCAGGCTGCCTCCCAAGACGGAGGTCCTGGCCAGCAGGGAGGTGCTGGAGACAAGGGTGCATCAGAGCCTCACACTGGCAGATGCTGCTGCCTTCAAAGGCGGCCCAATTATGATGTTAACGCCTGGACATTAATCCCTGGGTCTTTGCCAGACAGGATCTGCTCTGCTCTATGGTTTAATAACACAACTCCTCTGGGGGATCAAGGAAGGGTCTTGGGAAAGCCATACTTTCAACGGCTCGGATTCAAAGCCCGACTTCTCCTCTGCACCATATCCAAGGACTGAAGATGTCCAAGTATTTAAGCAGTGTGAATGCCAGCCTCGATCACCACAGGGCAGTCAGCAAGGATTGTTATTGCAAGTGAGACCCAGAAAATTAGATGTCTTTCTCAAGGAAATAAAACACGTTCGCGGGAGCTTCCTGAATACAAATGTGCATTCCTGATACTCAGGTTTTTGAAATGTGTTAAATAAATGGTAAGCTCCACAAGAATAGGGGAAATAGCACAGTGTCGGGCACATAGTAAATATTTTTGGCATGAATGACTAGCCCTGATTCAAATTCAGTATCAGAACTCTGCTCTGTGGTTTGACACATGGTGGTATAAACTATCCACTTTGTATTATCGATAATAAATTTTTTTTAATACCTAGCTCCTCACCATCCAGAATGCCCCTGAGCCACCTTTTCCTTTGTCCAGCCTGTGTGTAAGCCATGGAAGCAGGTCCCAAGGGAACCTACCAGATGCAGGACCACTCAGGGCTTCCTCGAGGTGACTGAGTCTGATATCCAGGGCATATGTGGATGTGAACCTGACAATGACACATTTGGAGCAGGGAGAGCAGGGTTGGAGAGTGTATTCTGAGCAGAGAGATTGTCTATGCAGTGTCCTGTGGCTGGACTGCATAGAAGGAGGTGGAGAAGAATAGAATGAGATGAGGATGGACAGATGGGCAAGGCTCAGACGATGAGGTACTCAGTGGCCATGTTAAGAATTTTGGCCTTTATTCTAAAAGCAGTGGGAAGTCACTGAAGAGTTCTGGGGGTGAGGGACAACAGGAGTGAAATGGTCAGTAACCTTGGACAGACTGCAGAGGAGCCTAGCTTGCATGCAAGAAGGCCAGCTGGGAAGCTAAGCCACAGTCCAGGTGAAAGATGATGACAGTTTAGACCAAGGGGGTAGCAGCAGAATTGAGGCGAAGAGGGTGGATTGAAAACAGATTGAGGACTTAGTGGATTGGACATGCGGATGAGGGAGAGGGGAGTATCCGAGAGGATTCCAGGAATCCTGACTCTCACAACCGGAGATGGTGAGGCAGGAGATGCTGGAAGAGGGACATGCTGGAGGGATGGGAAAGGGGCGTGGCTCACAAGCTCAGGTATGGCAATATTGAGTCTGAGATGTCTCTGAGGCATCCAGATGGAGACATCCTGATGGCAGTCAGAGATATGAGAGTACAGTTTGGAGAAGTCAGGGCCAGAGCCATGAATGTAGAAGTCACTGATGTCCAGGTGGTAATTTAAGCTGTGGACATCGAGGAGATTTCCTAGAGACATATCACATCACGGGGATGCAGCATGAGTTACTTAAGCACTCTCCTCTTATTGGACATTTGAGCCGCTTCTGATCTTTTGACATAAATGTCCCAGTAATAAATATATCCTGGTCCTAATTTATAGCTTTACCAATACTCTAGGTTAAATTTCTAAATACCCTATCTTTCTAACATGGTTAGCAATGGATAACTGCTAAGGGAATGAGTATATCATGTATCCAAAATAAAATATAAATTCTTATTTTTGAATGACCATCATCTGTGGTGGCCCATGTGACTGCTCTCTTCTGATATCTGGTGATCTGCTGTCTTCCCTAACTAGCCAGAAAGAAAGGAACTTCTTCCTCCGAATTCTGATGGCTAATCCTAGACACGCTCACTCCATTCTTGCCCTTCAGAAGCCACATGTTTTAGGGTATATATACACTAAAGGGTAACTGTCTTCCCTCTTCTAAGTACCTTGAACTTGAGAGCTGGGACCGTTTTATACTTCTTGATACTCCCTCGGGGCCTAGCAAAACTGTGCAGGATCGACGGGTAATGACTATTGTAGATAAACTAAATGGGCAAGAGGATGGTAAGAACCATGTCTATTAAAATCCCACTACATACCAAGACCTGTTCTGGGAGCCTTAAACACAATACATTTCTTTCAACTCTCAAAAAAATGTTCTGTCTCCATTTGCCAAAGGTATTTGGGTAATAATATCTCACATAATAGCTAAACCCACAAATCCCAGGGGCTTAACACATAGAAGTTTATTTCTCACTCGGCATTTGTTTCTCGCTCACTGGAAGTTCAAAACAGACAGCTCTACTCCGAGCACTGATGCAAGACATATGCCTTTTGATCTCGCGGCTCTACCGTCTTTAGCACACAGCTTCTGAAGGTGCCAGCTTCCTCCGCCTTGAACCAGAAGGGAAAAGAGCATGACAGGTGGCCCGTGAAAGGATCTTATGGGCTGCACTTGGAAGTGGCACATATCACTTTCTTCACATTCCACTGGCCAGAACTCAGTTGTCTTGTCATACCTAACTGCAAAGAAGGCTGAGATGGAGCCCGGCTGAGTGCTAGACTAGAAGGGAAAACAGGTTTGGGTGATTCATAGCGTCTCTGCCATGTGATCATAGAAACCAAAGCCCAGAGATGCTAAGTAACTTTCCTGATGACATTCGGTCTATGCACAGCAGAGACAGGAGTCACACCCCAGTCTGTATAATGCCAAAGCCCAGGCTTTCTCCAAAACACCCTACTGATGGACAGCAATCATTGGGGTGCTGTCCTTCTGGGGCCTCCAAGATGCATCTATTTGAATTACCTAGGCAACTGTTTGATCTCACATACACCTCAACTTCAAACTCCAGTGAGAGTGACAGATTCGCCCTAAAACCAAAGTTCAGATGTATTTTGCAGATGCATCCTGCATTTCTTCCAGATGTGTTACCGGTATCTTCCTTCAACAACGCAATCAACTCACCGACATGCCCTCACGTTAGGGAGGCACATATTCCTGTTCTAAAGTCTCTGCCTTATAAACTTGACATATTCAGATGTTATGGCTTTTATCGTGAGTAAATTAAAGCTTTTAAAATGTCAGAATGTTTTTGTTTCATTTGACATTCTCACCATAGGTCAAACTGCCTCCAAAACAGACATGTCTAAATGGCTGTCTAACCATATCGCTCAGGATGGCTTTTTAGGACGTCTAAGACGTCCGGGAGTGTGGTGATCCAAGGCCCTGGCAGGTCAGTAATTCTGTTTGGATCTGTTCCCATGTAAGCAATTCACAGGGCATCTACTGTGCTATGAACCCTGGGCTTGCAAAACCAAAAGGAATCTTGGGAGGTCACTGGCTCTACTGGCTCTAAATTTTAAGATTTGCAAGAATCTTAAAATTGTGGGAAAAAAAATAATGAGATTAGTACTAACAATAGCAGTAACCCTCAATGAATGCATTCATCAAAAAAAAAAAAAATCAACACTTTTTTGAGAGCTCACTTTGTGCCAAATGCTGTTATAAAAGCTGGAGATAGAACTGGACATAAAACTAGATCCCTGACCTCATGCGGCTGACATCCTAAAGGGAGAAGAGCTTACGCACAAATAAACATACAATGCATTAAGTGGTGCTGAGTGCTATGAAAACAGATTAAGAAGAGAGGGTGTAGGCAGATGAGCTGGGGGTTGCTAGGTTATACCGGGAGCTAGGGAGGGTTTCTCTGAAATGGTGACACATTTAAACAAAGAGCTGAAAGAGGCGAGGTCATGAGCCCCTAGATAGAGGGGATAGTAAGTGAAAAGGCTTGAAGGGAGAGTATTTTGGCGTTTTCCAGAAACAGGAAGGAGATCAGTCAAGCTGGGGGAGAGTGGCAGGAGGGACAGTGGCAGAGAAGAATGGGAAGGGGCTCAGATTGGGTAGAGCCTTGTAGCCCATGAGAAGGATGTTGAGTTTTTTACTTGGACTGAGACAAGGAGCCTTGAAGGGTGGGTATGGCTAGAGAAGGGAGGAGGTTTGAGGACTGAGTCTCGGGGCATTCTGCCATTCATGGCTCTGGCGGATGAGGAGGAGCCCGCCAAGAGGCTGAGGAGAGAGGTAGGAAGAGAACCCAGTGAGGGGTGCCTGAAGGCAAGCGAAGAGGGAGTTCAAGGAGGGAGTGCCTGACCAGACGAAGTGTCGCCGATTGGTCAAGCAAGATGAGGACAGAGAACTGACCATCAGATCTGACAAGCGGAGGTCACTGGTAACCGTATTACGAGCAGAGAATGCTGAAGATGAACGTCTCTCTCTCTCTCTCTTCTTTCTTCTCTCTCTTTCTCTCTCTTCCTCCCTCAATCCCCCCTAGTATTTTCCTAGCACAGTATAGGTTCTTTATATGAGTTTCCCAATTTCATTAACAGGACCACTTTGAGGGGCAGTTGTTGTCTCCATTTTACAAATGGGACTCAGGGAGATAATACGATTCATAAGTGTGAAAGCTGGACTTGGCCTTCACGTGCGTCAGACCCCAAAGCACCTGTCTTCGTTCCTCTGGGCTAGTCCATGTCTCTCAGAGGTTGTCTGGGGCAACCAAGACAAAATAAGTTCCCAATTTTTAAAAAAAATCTCAAAAAATAGGTCATTCAGCTTCTCTCTGAACAGTGTCTGAGTCATTCTAATGATGCATATCTCCTTTAGATTCTTAATTAAAGAGATTCCACAACCCACCCATGTACACTGCCACACTGTAGAGCTGTTATTCAAGGAAGTTCCTCCTTTTATTACTCCACTTTCTTCCTCATTTAAGAAAAAAAAGTCTTATTTTGAATAGGAAAGCTATCCTATTAATACAACTCTCAGAAGAATGTGAGCATTAGAGAGCTTTTTCCATCTCAGACCCAAGCATGGGCTCCAGGCCGAGATAGAAAGCCCCTGTGCCCGCTGGAAAACTCTACTGGGCTGTCCCACTGGCCACGTTATCTGTTTAGATGCTTTGAGCTGCAAAGTAAGAGAAAACGCAATGCAAACTGGCTTCACAATATGGAAACACATTGCTCGTATAACTGAGCAGCTCCAGCCTGTTTGCTGGGTTTCTCAGTATCCTCGGGGTGGGGTGAGACAACCACAGTGATTTGAAACTACACAGCCTCAAAAGACAACACCCGGAGGACGAGACAGTGTCATTTCTAGGTACTCTCAGGTAAAAGCAAGGAAGCTGCTTTCCCAGAAGCCCCAGAAAGCCACTCCTCCTGTCTCGTTGGCCCGAGCCGGCCACAAGCCCACACCCATACTAATCATTGGCCAGGGGTCAGTCACCTGCCTAGACAGGAGGGCCACCCCTGGAGCTGGGGATGGGTCAGGTTCCCATGAAGAACTTGGACAGCATGGAGGAGGGGGAGGGGCGATCGCAAACAAGTCAGTGCTCAGTGAGGAAGACAGAAGAGCCGGGTCGTGGAGTCTGCTGCGCCGGAGGCTCCTCAGCCACCCTGGCGCTCTGCACTGCCTCTCAGGGCATGGAAACACCATCCAGGAGCTCATCGAACCGCGAAACTAAGAATTCACCATCGCCCTCATCTCACATTTGTAGTGAGTCCCCGTGTCCTGCATCTTCCACCCACTACATATCTCAATAATCTGCCCACTTCCGTCCATTGCACCTTACTTTAGGTTACAGACAACTCTGTCTGGACCATCACAACAGCATCTGAACTGGCCTCTCTGCTTCCCGCCACGTCCTTCCAAATGAACATCTACACTGGAAACTCATCTCTCGAAAGATGAAAGCTGACAGCGATGCTCCCTTTTGTAAAGGCCTTCGCTGGCCACCTGAGGCTTCAGTGCTGTGTCTGACTCTCTCGTGGGGCCAACGGGATCCTTTGAGACCCCTCCCTACCTTCCTGCTATCTCTCACCCTTTTCCATACATGAGTTTATGCCATACTGACCCACCCAGAGGTCCCCGAATGCTTGTTATCCCCCTCTTAAAACAAAAGAAAACAAAACTCTTCCTCACTTCTATAAATGGCCACCATCTATCTGCTGCTCCGACAAAATAGCCTAGGAGTTATCCTTGATTCTTTCTTTCTTTCTCCCCTCGCATCTAATCCTTCAATGGATAATGTCGATTCTACCCCCAGAACATAATTCCAAACTGTCATCTTCTGTGCACGGCCACAACTACCATCTCAATCCAGGCCGCCGCAGCTTCCCACCAGTCTATCACAAGAGCTGGCCGACTGGTCTACGTACCCACTCCTGCCCCTTACAAACGATTCTTAAAGTCCTCATCGGGGCCCACAGGCACTATGTGACCCAGCCACTGCTTCCCTCTTTGGCCACACTGTCTCCTTCCACTGTCCCCCGCGCTCACTGCCCTTTCTTCTGATCTTTGAAGACACCAAGCTTGTTCCCATCTAAAAGCCCTTATTCTTGCTGTTCCCGCCACCTGGAATGTTCTTCCCCAGGGCTTTGCATTGCTGACTCGGGGCACAGCATGAATGGTCATCTCTCTGACACGGCCTCCCTGGCCACCTGCATGCCCAGCGCATGCTCAGGTCACATTACACTTCCTTATAGTCTTCATAACACATCATCACTATCTGAAAGCCTCTACTTTTGTTGGCCTGTTTGCTTACTTGTTCGGTGTCTGCTCCCCTAGAATATGAGCTCTCCGAAGGCAAGGGTAATGTCTGTCTTGCCTGTCGGTTCTTGGGACAGTGCCTGGAACACAGCAGGAGTTCAATGATCGGTGTCTGAATGAACAAATGACTATTCCACCTGCCTGGCTTATATGCTTCTCATCACCCGGCCCCCGTTACCTGCCTAACTCCTTTGTGTTCTTCAAATTCGTCTCTGCCAATCACCAGCTCCCACACACACACGCACATCACTGTTGCCTCTCCTCTATTTCACATAAAAGCTGCCAGCATTTACCTCTATCACTGCATAACAGCACCCTGCATTCTAGCTATGGCTCCTTCCCCCATGAGCTGGGCTCCCTGGGGATGGGTCTCTGTCCCTCCACACTGCATCTCCATCACCCGGCTCTCAGCCTGTCCAGAGAAGGCACTCAGTGACTACCTACTGAAGGAAAGAAACAATGTATTCTTCACTCATCACGGGGCTTTCATAATTCCTTAAGAGATAAAATTAGACCTATATTACTCATTTTTCTCAATCAGCCTTTAAGTTTGAGATTTGGGGGGCATCCTAAATACCCTTCCAATGTCCCTTGAAATCTTTATTCTTGCTACAACTGGCTAACACTGCTCTGAATTATTTGGGAACTGGAGCCTCTCTCGACATTGTATTTCTGATTGGTTGCTATTCATTGTGACAGTTGTCAGATTTTTTTTTATTTATACTGAGCTCTCTCTGGGGTTTAGTTTACTGGATCCTCTCAATCTAATACTAGAAAGAAGAGAAAAATGACTTACTGTAAATCTTTTTTATTGAAGGTGCACCATAAAACAGACCTACTTTCACCTCTCCACTATCTCCTGAGATTTAAGGATTCTTGGTTTTTATTGTTGTCTTTACCATAGAGAAGTAGGAGGCTGGAGAGGCTTATGAGCTCCACCCGGGAGGGACCACTGGGCTCATACTCCCCTGCCTGTGGACGCAGACAGGGGGAGCTTCCGAGGGAGCACTTGACAGTTTCAAACCCATAGCACACGCCAAGCTGAGGAAATTTACTATATGACTCACATTCAGAGAGCTAAATTACAGGCCATTTTCTCCTACCTGTCCCTTCTGTTTGGTTTCTGGCAGAAGTCCATGGGTAAAGCTACCAGTTTCCACTGGGAAAGCAAAACCCTAACTGTAAATGATGGCTTCCAGGCTCCTTCAGAGAGAAACTTTCTCTTGCTCATCATAACTGGTGGTTCCACTCAGAAGAGATGGTGCCGAGTGGAAGCATTTGCAGGGAATGAATATTTCAGAAACTCAAATGAACATCCTCTCAGCCAGTCGGTCACCTCCACCCCCTCCAACATCCACCCAGGCTGGAATGTTGATCAAAGTCAATGGGAAATGGCTTAATACTCTGCTTCATTTTGTCTCTGCACATACTAGTTAGTCAGTCACTGTGTATTTGAAAAACATCGTCCCCAAACATCTATCCTTTTTTAAAAAAAATAGCATATATTATTCTTGGACTGTATAAGCAAAACATGCTCATTATAAAAACTTTGGTAAATACAGAAAAATATAAAGAAGACAAAATAATTCACCCAGAAACAAGCATTTTAGGAGAAATATTGAAAGTTTTTTGTCTTTTTATTTCTGTGACTATAGATATATCTTTTAATCAAGATTCAGACCATATCAGATACACAACTCTATGCTGTCTTTTGTCTAAGCTTCATATCAAAATTTTCCCCATATTCTTAGTCTTTGAAAACATGACTGTGAATGGACTAATCATCTTTTGCTAGCTTTAACATCCACCTTAGATCAAATAAACCCAGTTATCAGCTACCCAGCTACCCCAAAGTGACCACTGAGTCCAAAATTCAAAAATCAGAGTTATTCATCTTAACTGCTTTCTTGTGATCTCCATGGCAACTCACCAATAGGCAAGACCAAGGTGATTTTAAGGTAGCAAACCTGAGAATGTAGAGCTCAGAGCCCAGCCAGGGGTTATCTGTAGATTACAGGATTATAGGCTGTTTTCACTTCTTTTATTATCTCTCTCTGAACAGACTCAATTTGTTACCATGAGCATGCCTTGCTTTTAAAATCGGAAATATACCATAATGCTATTTTTATTTGAAAGCAAATAACACCTAATTATCTATTTATCCTCGTTCTCTCATTCTCATTCTCTCTCCGTACACACACACACACACACACACACACACACACACACACACACACGATCGGAAGTCCCATTCCCACCTTCCGTTTTTCCCAGGCGCACAACCTCCACCTCTGCTAATACTTCCCTTCCCTAGTCCTGGGCAGGCGGGGGTGGAATAAGGGACTTTCACCTGATTCCTCAGTCTCTCCCTGTCTGGCTCCAGTCCACACATCTCAAACCTAATGAGGCAGCATTGCTCAGCAGAAAAGAGATGAACTTTGATGGAAAAAGGTTTATGATGTCAGAAGGGTTGTGTCGCTTCCTATCTGCATTACGCTGGGCAAGTCACTTAACCTCTCTGAACATTAGTTTCATCTGTAAAATGAGGATAAGGATATCAGCTTGCAGGATTATACCATGATTAAATTAAGTCATCTCTGACAAAAGCTTGCACCAAATAAATGCCTTCACCATATGTTTGCTGACCATCTTTGGGACCTTAGTTTTATCTTGAACTGCCATTCTTTCCTCTGGCCAAGGCTGAGGCCAAGAACTCTTCAGCTATAGCTACAGACTCTTACTATCAGCTGGGACTTATCTGCTTTGGCAGAGGGGTACTTTTTTATGTTGGAGCCAGGAACCTTCGCAAAGGGCCAGGAATCTGGTTTCAAAAGCAAAACATTAAGTAGACAAGAACCAAAATATTACTCGGCTCTCAGAAAGCGCTCTCCTGGTTGGCTGAGGTTTGCTTTTGCAGTGAAATCCACAAAGATCTTTCATAAATATTGTCTTCATTGATAAAGAAGGAAACCGACCAACAAAACCCTGATAGTTTCTAGTTTCTATTCCCACATGTTATCCAATTAAAAAACATAAAGAAAGGGGAGGAGGGGGAAAAGGTGGAGATGGAGGAAAAAAGAAGATAAACATGAGAAAGATCGATATGGATTAGACGATTCTTTAAAAAGACATAAAAAGATAAAAAGAAAGAAACAATAGGCAAGACTGAAGTAGGTCGATGCCGTCACCCTTTGCCAGAGGAGCAAGCTTAGGCCGAGCACTTAAGTGACTTGTTCTGAAGCTGAACAAGTAGGGATCAGAAACAGGATTAGAATTTGGAGCCTTAGTTGGTCTGCAACTGACACTAATTTTAAAGACGTCAATGCAAATGTATTACCAGGTTTCAGGCAGCTAGCTCGTTCTGCTAAATTTTTCATGTCTGTGCCTTTAAATTCCCGAGCAGCATTGCCTGTAACTGAGTAGCACTTGTTTCCATTTTTTCTTCTTTTCTCCAAGAAAATGACTAGATGTAGAAAAACCCATATAGTCAAATTACTTTCAGAAGGTTTTACTAAAAATTATTTTTTAAAACTGTAAAGATAAACACGATGTCTCCAAAGCTGTGCAATTTTATCAAATCAGACAAAGCATAATACAAACAGTTTATTTTTAAGAACCCAGATTAGCTGCTATGATTAGCTACTATCGTTGGTGATTATCTAAATGTAATATGTTACAGTTTACAGAATGGAGCAGCCCACTAGATACTTTGAAGCATTGTTCATTTCTTCTACAATATTTACTCTGCACAGAGTTTGTGAGAGATGCTGTCTAGACCCTGGGGCCACCAACCAAGGCAAATGAGGGGTACCAGTGCCCATTCACTAAAGGACCCTGACCTTCATTTCAGCAAGGGGGTGGGCAGCTACACAAGTAATTTGAAGGCAGAATATGATCTCCAAATTGTACAGCCAAGAAGGATTTTCTTATCCGATCCTCATTTAAAACGAGGTACAGAGAGGGGAAGGGACTTGCCCAAGGCCACGCAGTGAGTTACGGGGAGAGCCGGAAAGAGTTTGTAGACTCCATATCCAGTGCTCTTTCCTTTAGTGTAACTTTAACAGTCCTGCGCCTGGGATGGTGTAAACCCTGGTAATGCTGCAGAGACGCCTTTTAACACATTTTAGGACCCTAGCCTCAAAGAACCCTAGATCCAGAAGGGACTCTATAGTTCATAATCAAGAGGGCATCACCCCAGAGCTGCCAAATCGGTCTAGGGTCACTGCCTTCGCTGCTTCTTAGTATTCTGAAGGCACAAATCAGACCTTTCCCAGGACACTAGGAGCAGGTTCAGAGAGGGACCAGCAGGATGGAGAGATGACTGGAGTCAGAGGAAAGAGGAAGAAAGAGACACAGGGAGACAGCTCGGGGTGGTGGTCACGGGCATGGGCTTGGGAGGCAGACAGGCCCGGGTCTGACCCTCGAGCTGGGTGGCTTTGGGTGAGCAGCCTGACCTACCTGGGCCTGTTTCCTCATCCGTAAAAGGGAAACTTTGCATCCCCCTACCTCGGAGGCTTGCCACAAAGACTCAGGGAGCTCAGGGGATGACACGGGGTGCCTGGCACGCAGTCAGTGCTCCCACCACTAGGGTGGGCTGAGAAGGTGCCAAGAAACCTCCGCCTGCTTCACAGCTTCACCTCAGACCATACCAACCACCTCCCACACAGACGCCCAGCGTTCGAAGGTGCTGCGCGGCTGGGAAATGATTCGTGAGGTGTCCAGAATTTCAAATCGCCAATTCCAGGGAAGCCAGTCCTTTTGACACCTAAAGCTCAAGGGAGAGGAGCTTCCCACTCTCGGGATCGTGAAGCTTTAAGAGCTGACGTGTCTTGGTGATGTGGGATGAGGAGTCGCCAGGTAAGAGCAGCACACACAGAGGACATCGAGGCGAACCCCATCTTTGAGGCCCAGGGAGGTCAGGCAACTTGCCCAGGGTGACACAGCGTTCATGGGGTCAACTGGGTGGAGTGTCTCAGTCTCCTCAGCCTGACGGCAGAGATAATAATTGGGGTTACTGAGAGGGCTCCGAGAAATTTTGCAATAGACCATTTTGCACAAGGGCTGGCCCACAGGTGTCTCAATTAATGATACTAACTGCGATGCATATTATTATTATTACTATTATTATTACCACCACCATCGGTATTATTATTATCATCAGTTTTTAAGCAATTCCCCAGACTCTCAGTCCAGTTCCCTTTCAGTGGCTTGAACCTTATTCTTTCAGACTCAGTCTTTCTGTGTTAACTAACAGTTAACAAAGTTATTGACAAACTCGGCAGGGCCAGGCACCACTGTCCTAACTCGCTTAATACAGCGAACGTTATCAGGTAGGTATTCCTGTTACCCCATTTCCCAGATAGGGAAACTGAGCACAGACAAGTCAGCCACATACCTGAGATTACACCACCAGGAAGGGGCAGAGCTGCGAGATTTACTCAGGCAGTCTGGCCCCAGGATAGGAATGCCAAACGTTTAACACTCCAAAACCTCCAAAGTTATGCCTCTGAGTTCTCCAAATTCTGAAGATGAGTGACAAAGACATCTTACTTTGCCTTTTAAGTAATTTAGTGTCAGAGCAGGATTGGCATAGAGTAGGGGCCTAAAAATTGTTCACTCTTCCTCTGAGTCGCAGAGCTGAATTTCTGCTTTCAGGGGGCATTTTTTGGCCCCCAGCCTCACCCGGAAGTGGCTCGTATCTACGCACATTGCTAAGCTCCCTTTTCCAATGCTAAGGGTAAGGAAGTAAGATTTAGACCAAGGACTCTGAGAGGACATCCCTGGACTGTCAGCCCCTGGGGAACTTGTTAGAAAGGCAGATTCTCTGGCTTCACCCCAAACTCATTCAATCAGAAACTGTGGGGCTGGGGTCTGGCTATCTGCGTTCCAACAAGCCCTCCAGAATTCTGGGGCATATTGATAATCGAGAACTACTGATGTAGTGATTTGTGTTGCATCTAATCTGTGCCCAGTTCATAGTGGGAACTCAGGAAATGCGGGTTGAGCCAACTGGCTGGGTCTGAATGCCACCCCTCCACCAACAAGCAGAGCCACCATGGACAAATCACTTAACCTCTCTGTGTTTCCGTTTTCAATAAAAAACACTGAGGAGAGTGAGCAGCAGATAGTGAATGCTCAGTAAATGTCACCTGCTGTTTAACTGTTGTCTTGGCAAATATATAAACCAACGTGCGTACTTAACGTGATGGAAAACAGTGCGGCTTGCCTTGCCAACATTCAAGTTTGTCTTAAATGGCTGAAGTTCCAGTTGTCTTTTTAATTCGGCTCTCTTCAAGAAATAGGTACCGAGCATCTATTATTTGCCAGTGACTTTTCGATTCTGTGATGCCAGGATGAATAAGACACTGTACCAGGAGACAAACACAACTGACCTGCAGGGAGGGGAGGGCAGCAGGCATGTGTCACAGTGTCCATGAGTGCACGGGGTGGAAAGGGGAGGTTCCTGGAGTGTGTGTGTGTGCGTGCGCGCGTGCACATGCATGTGTGCATATACACAAACTCTACTTAATCTTTTTTTATTTTTAAATAAATGCATATCTGGGCATGAGGAATGGACTTCATTCTGTTCTCCTGACTTCTTTTCAATTTCGAGAATGAGCTCAATGCCTGTGCGATATCACTATTAATCATTCAATCGGGCACCAAGCTTAATCCTCATACAGAAGTCATCTCTGCCCTCAAATTGCTCCCATCTCATAAGATGCAAGATTCTTAAAGACAAAATAGGTGATCTGAACAGATAGGCTCAGACTAGGTGGCAAATCCGGCAGCCAGGAAGAGGCTAAGTGAAGGCAGCTCTCACTGTGGGCTTCTGAAAGTGGGGGAGGCTTCTCAGAGGAAGTGCAACCCAACCCGGCCTCTTGAAGAAAATAGTCTTGAATAGTAAATAGTCCTTCCTTTAGAGCTCCCACTGGCCTCTGGCCAGATGCAAGAGAGAAGCTGGTAAATACTGCAAATGTGACCTTGCACTGGCTTTGAACTTGATGATGCAAGACCCCACACTGAGGATTTAACAGGCACGCCTCCCGAGAGCTCCATGACAAACCCAGCAGGTGGCCACACACTACCACCAGCATCATTTTTCAGATGAACAGAAAGAGGCACAGAGAGGTTAATAACCTGCCCATGGTCACACAGGCAGTAACTGGTGTTGCTGGCATTCAACTCTGTGAGGCTTCACTCATAACTCTATGCTCTTAAACATTCCACCATGTCGCAGAACAAATGAACCTGCAGAAGGGACCAGAAGAGGTTTTCTAGGTGGTGATTGCTGATTTAAAGGAAAGGGAAAAGAAAACATTAGAATCCTTTTTCTTCAAGTGCATCTGAGTGAATACAGTTCTCCCCCAACACTGTAAGCCTCACTCTGCAGCGAGGGTTTTGCTATCACTTGGTTGAGAGTCATTCAATTGCCTCCCAGAGGACGAGCTGCCTTAAGTTCTCATGCCAGTAAGGGAACACTTCTCTGAGCCACTGCCCTCTGGAAACAGATTGGAAAGATTTGTGCCGAAAGGTGAGTGTCCAATTACTTGTCTTTGCTGGTTTAATCTGAGCGAAGTCACAGAGGCCGGGGAGGATTTCCCAGAGTGAAGTTCTTCCTAGACTGACAGGCCAGGCACTGTGAGTGTATGTGTGCACACACTCATATGCGTTTTTACACTGATGATAATCTTTTAAAATCCACTTACACATAACTGGCTTATACAGATCTGTAGAGCTCCCTGTGAACACCCTTTCAGTGCTGGAACCTGCCTTTGTGTTTACACAAAGCAATGACCCCAAGTGACAGCATTTAACTTTTAACAGGTTGACAAACATGTCCAGCTGCCATTAGAGTAGCAGATATGTCTAACTTTCGAGTGACAAGAACCGGCTGTTGGGCTGAAATCTTTTCCATCATAAAGACTAAACTCTCTTGTGGTCTGTGGCAATGGAAAAGTCAGATTCGTCGAATATCACTTTCACTTCTTAAATTATCTGATAAATTGAGACCGATTTGACACCACAAAAGTAGTGTTGTTGGGCAAGAAATTTACTCTCTTAATTTTATCCCAGACTAAGGAGAAGAACAAAAGCAAACTTCGATGACAGGCCCCTAGGAACAGAGCTCAGATGACATGGCGGGGGTCTTTATGTATGAGGGTCCCGAGGTAATTCAGAGTGAAAACGCTGGTAGACAGTGTAGTCACTCGGCACATATTGGCCAAGGTATAATGAGCTAAAGGGAGGCCCCGGCAGAAAAACATCTATTGCATGAAATCAATGTTGTTAATTTGAATTCGATTAGTATTGCAACTCCGTGTCTCCTTGGTAATTTTGTTTATATTTTACAATAGTATAAGCGCTATAAACTCTTCTGCTCTAAGCATAAGAAATTTGTATGTAGCAATACGATTTCACCTTTTAAATAGTGATATGATTTTGCCTATTAAATATCAAAGGTTTCTTTCATCTGTCATCCTGCAGAGCCGTGAGAATTATATACGTTTAATAAACCTTACCACTACTCGAGTTTGAGAAAACCTAATGCGGTGGAATGAGCACGGAATCGGGGGCCTGACAGAAATGAGTTTAAATCCTGGGTCTGCCATGTAGCCGCTGCATGATTTGGGGCAATCCCTTATTAATCTTCCTGGGCTTCGGTTTCCTCCTCTGAATGGGGATAATAACACTGGCTTCATAAATTGGCTGTGAGAATTATAAAAGGTCTTTGGTGGCAAGTGCTAGGCATGTAGTAGGCACTCACTAAAAGTGGATTTCCTGCCCTTTTCTCTAAGTTTTATCCCCGTCTGCATGCCGTTCTGTTGCTTCTCTCCTTCCACGATGGAAGAGAGACCAGGAATGGCAGCCACAGCCACCGCCAGAGACAACTCTTGCTTAATCGTGTCCATTTTATTCTCCCTGGTTTGTTGGGACCAGAGTCAGGCAAGCCCTGGTGACCATCAAGAAGGCAGAGAGGTGGAAGGGGACCAAGCACACATAGCTGCCACCCGTCTCCCCAGGAAGGGGAAAGCCAGTCACTCACGTGAGGGTAGTGAGCAGACCTGGCAGCAATTCGGGGCAGCCTCTGCAGCCTGGGATGTGACGGAAGAGCAGCTGCCTCCAAGCGGCCCCTGCAGGCACACTTGGCTGCTTTCCTCTGGGCTCTACCCAGCTTCCAGCCCAGCTGAAGATACAGCCATATGGCAGCAGGTTCCTCTTTGGGAAGAAAGGGGAAGCTGGTTCTTCCGAGACCCGAGGGAGTAAAGTCACAGAGGACAGGCTAACAGTGTCCCAGACCCAGAGTCTTAGAACCAGAAACTCCTCCAGGTATCACCAGCATACAATTCAGAATTCACTACCTGCCCTTCCCCATCTGCCGTCAACATAAAATCAGAGAGTCATTCAGCGTATGTTTTTTGGTCGGCCAAAAAACATGGTATGACCAGGTAGACGTGCCTATGCTCCTGGCAAGCAGCTGAAACATGCAGGGCTTCTAAGTTTTAGGCTGATGGCTAACAGAGTTACCAGACCCTAGAATGTGGCAGATGTTCAACATTAATTATCTCGACTAATCTTTTTAGAAATCTTCAAAGGCAGGAGCTATTATCCCATTCTATAAGTGAGCAGACAGCCCGAGAGATTAAACAGAGCTGACAAAGACAGAGCACCAGCCTTGGACTGTCTCATTCCCAAGCTTGCATTCGTCCACCACACCATGTTGCCTTTTGAATTTAAGAGGAGAAAAGAGACTGGTTGTGTTACTGAATACCTACTAGTGCCAGGGGTACGGATTTTCATAGATTTCACCCCCTTTATCATCATAAGAAGTCTGCAAGGTAGATATAATTACACATCTTTTCAGAATGAGGAAAACAAAGATTCAAATAGATTGTAAGTGGCTGACCATGAACTAGCTGGTAGGTGACAAAGGTTCACACCAGGTCTGTCTGCTTCCAAAAGTCCATGCACGTCCCCTCCCTCAGGTCTCTCCTCTAAGCAACTGTCCAGACTACAGCATTTTCAACGCACTCGGACTGATATAATAATGGTACCCAACGTGGACTCACCGACACTGAGTACCTACTTCGCTTTTGGTCCTGTGCTAAGAGCTGTAATAATTTTTTTTTAAATCGTTTCTGCTCCTAGTCTCCAAGGAACAACCATCTAGATAGGCAGATAAGACCTGAAACATGAAGAGTAGTAACTACACCAGAATTCTGAACAATGGGGACTATCAGTAGCCAGTCCCTAGCCATTCTCCGGGTCTCTGCTCCAATACAGATTCCTCGGGGAGGCCGCACGGAACAGCCAGACTGGGTTATGGCCTAGTTATACATCTCTAGGGTTCTCAGAGCTTCTCCTTCCCAATACTGTCCACATGCACCAAAACCTGGTCAATGTCTGTGTCCCCCACTGACCTGCGCGTGTCTTGAGTGAAGGGATAGTCCTGATTCATTCACTCCCTCCCCGCAGCTGGGCACAAGGCCTCACACAGAGTAGAAAATCAGTAAATCATGATGCAGTAAATGAATAAATTGGGAAAGACTTTATGAAGGGTGGGGGATTTCAGTTGTGCCTTGAAGAAAATGGGGGACTCTCAAAGGTCATGAGAAGGAAGATGACCATCTAGGCAAAGGGCACTTCACGAGCCAAACAAGCAGGACAAAGTGGGGCTGTGCCAACTGGATGTCCACATAGAGACAAATGTATTTCAAACCCTACCTCACACCACACAGAAAATATCAGTTCCTGGTGGATTGCGAATCTAAATGAAAAAAGGAAAACAAAAAAGCTTTGTCCAGACCTCTATTAGTAATATTCTCTCTAATCTCCAGGGACTTACCTTCTCACTGGGAACACAGAGTGACATGAACAACTGGAGACAATAAAATCCAGTGAATCCTAAGGCCCTACTCTATATGGCGCAGCTTTACCAGGACAAAGCTCAACAGTAAAAGATATTACGTACTATAAATCTTACCTACGGCACAACTGCATGAAAAATGCATCAGAAATTCAAGGATAGAATTCTAATAAGGGAGATTGTCAATAAAAACTCAATATTAAAATGACTCGACAATAATAACTAGCATTTAAAGGGTTCTTGGTACATGCCAGGTACTTTTCTAAGCACTTAATCAAATTAATGCCTTCACAGCAACTCTGTGAGGCATAAACTTCTTATCTCCGAGTCATAGATAAGGAAACCAAGGCAACAAGAGGTCAAGTAATTCAAGGACGTTGTCATGCACGAGATACCAGATTTGAAGTCTTTGGGGCACATGACTTACGTTTCTGAGCCCTGGGTTAGAAAAATGGGAAATGAAAACTCCACCCACCGCTTAGGTAGATGAGAGGTATAAATGGGGAATAAACATAAACACATTTTCTTACCTTTGAATGCGATATGCCAATGAGGTCTTTTTTTTTTTTTTAACAGACACCTACTGACATTATTTTTTTAGAAAGCAGAAAGCTAAATCAGAGCATGCAAAAATTTATTCACATAGTCTACAAATATTTATTGGCACCTGCTATGTACCAGGCACTGTTTTAAACACTGAGGCACAACAGTGAACAGAGCAAAGCCCTGTCCTTGTGGATCTTCCATTCTAATGCGGGAGACGAGTAAACACATAAGCAAATAAAAATGCTACCCGACATCAGTTAGTGATTAAGTAAGAAGAAAACAAATCCAGCTAAGGGAACAGAGGATAACGGTCAGACAATTTTTGATCAGAGACCTGAATGAAGTGAGGATGCAGCCACGTGGGTGTAGGGCAAGGGCACTGCAGGCTCTGAGCGGGGAGCCTTCTTGGTGTGTTTAAGGACAAACTAGGAAGCCAGCGTGACTGGAGCAGAGTGGATGGGGGAGAGAGAGAGCTGACTGTAGCAGTCATTACAGACGAAACCAGGTGGGGCCCCATACGCGTTGTACTTATGGGATATGCAAAAAGTATACAGTGGGCAGCAGTTCATGCAGTTTGCTCATCGGTCTTCCCTCCGTGAGACTCCAGCCAATCACCGCAAATCTCGCGCTCACACTTTCCCTCCTAACCAATCCGATGGTGCTTTGTATGCTGCAGTGGACATATGGCTACGAACATGTTCACTTAATTCATTCATTCCCTGGACGTCCACTGAGTACCTGCTGTAAGCCAAGACCTTCGCTGGGTGGCGGGGATACATTGTGAATAAAACACATACATAGCTCCTGCGCCAAGAGTCACATAGTGAAGGAGACAGGAAGTAAACTGAGTCATGGTGCCTGGTGACAAAGGTCCTTGCTGCCAGTCTGGCACACTCAAGAGGGGAGAGAAAGCACAAGATAAGCTGAGAAAGGAGAACTCAGTTCTGCCTCCAGGCTCCGAAGCTCCCTCCCTCCTGTGCAGGAGGTCCAGGCCATATGTCAGTGCTGCCAATTCACATCGCAGCCGGTAATGGGCAAATGAATCACTGCAAACCGCAGAAAATCCCCCAACTTCATTTGAGTCAATAGTTGCAATCTTTTCTCTCCACAAGCCTTTCATTAGCTACACTAATCCAGAAAAATTGATGTAGCATCGCAGTTTCCACCACTTGTTGCTCCCATCACCCTGCCCACTCTCCAGCAAGGGCTGAGATGGTCCATGGGCACATCTGGAGACAAAAGGAGGTGGGCAGGCTACCTTTTACCCAAGGACATGGCAATAAATACAGCAGCTCTTAAAGAGGAGTACACTCCAGCAGAGGAGACAGGCAAGGAAACACGACAATGCCCCATCTCAATGTGGTGTGGGAAGTGTTACAAACTGGGCTAGCGTGGAGTGCTATGGGGAACAAAAGAGGGGCCAGCCCATTCTTTAGGGCGATGTGAGAGATGGAGCAGACTTCACGGAAGCCCTTCGTAGAGGAAATGATGCATAAACTGAGAGCTGAAGCGCCAAAAGGAGGCATCCAGGGGGTGGTCAGAGGGGCTGGGATGTAGTGGGCAAGGAAGTACAGACAGAAAGCATGTGAAGAAGTTGGAAAGAGGAGCCAGCACGGTGGGTCGTGGGATTCAGGGCGGCTCAGGACATTGGAGCGTGCCTTCTGAGGGGCAGTGAGGCAGGGGAGCTAAGCAGCGAATTGGGATAGATCTCGCAGACCCTGCCAAAGAGTCTGGATCCTGTAAGGATGGGGAGGCAGCGAGGGTCTTTAAGCGGAGAAGAGGCAACTCAGATTTTACCTTTTGCAAATCACAGTGGCTACAGAGTGGAGAGTCCATCTGAAGTGGTGAGAGGGAAACAGGGAAGCCAGTTGCAGGTTGAAGAGTGTCATAATAATACGCGGAAATTCAGTGGTGGTCTGGACTAAGGTATGGACTAATTCAGTGGTGGTCTGGACTAAGGTATGGACTAATTCAGTGGTGGTCTGGACTAAGGTATAGACTAATTCAGTGGTGGTCTGGACTAAGGTATGAATGGTTCACGACATGTTAAAGAATTGGCGATGAAACGAGAGTGGGGATGGAGAGGCAGAAATCAAGGATGACTCCCAGATCTGCAACCTGGGACGGTGGCTGGACGAAGGCATGGTTTGTTAAGAGAGGGCCTCTGGGGAGAGGATCTCTGGGGAAGCAGACAGTAAGTCAGGCTGAGGTTCAGGTATCTGGGAAATATTCACAGGGGGATGTAAAAAAAAGGCGTCTGGGTTGGAGACAAAGACTCCTGGATCATCAGTATGTAGATGAAAAGTAAAGCCATGAGATAAGATCCTCCGAAGAACTCATATGGAGTGAAAAGAGAAGAGAGCCAAAGGGAGAGCCCCCAGGACTGCGAACTTACTGGATAATCAGAGGAGGAGGAGCTTGCAAAGGAGTCTAAAAATGAGCAGGAGGAAAGTCAGGCAACAGGGTCGGGGAGGGGTCCCAGGCACAAAGGGAAGAGGGCAGGCACATCCAAAGGCTGAAGTGCTCGGATGGGTCAAATGACGCCAACAGGGCATGGCAGAGGCCAACAGGTGCAGTAGGGGCAGGTGTAAAAATGCCTCCCACACTAGCGCTCAAGGGAAACAAAAGGTGTTGGAAGCCCTCGTACCCTACTTTTTCATTTTCCTCTGCTCTACATGAACATACAAGTGTGAAATCCGAGATTCATTTAGTGCGGTGTTTCTTAAAGGATGATCCAAAGACTTTAACCCTGTGAGATGAAAGACACACCCACATACAGAGTCCACAGTGAGATGAATTTTTGGAAAAGCTGAGCATATATTCCCACATTAGAGTTTGATGATGCAATTAGCAAAAGTAAAGGCTCTGACAGCCCTACAGTATAGAAACTTGTTTAACCTCGTTTAACGCAGCATTTCTCCAACCTACTCGGCCACAGAGCCCCATTATGGTGTATCCACCCACTGCTAGTATCTCTCCAGCCGGCATCAGCAAAACATACTTTGGAAACCATGGTACCAATGGAAAGGGGCATGTTTAACTGATGAAGCGTCTGCAGCTGGTAAAGAATATTGAAGAATACTTGCAAGGACCATTCTCAAAGTGGTTGTAGTTGCTACCATTTATTAAGCACCTATTATGTGCCAGACACTCTACATAATAATATAGTAAGAGCTAACTTCTACTGAATTCCTACGATGCACTCAATACTCTCCTAAATCCATTAGCTTATTTATCCTTCCAACAATCCAGCAGATATTTATGATTTCATTCACCAGATAAGGAAACCGAGACACTGAGAGGTAACATTTCTTGCTCACGGCTATCAGGTGGCAGAGCTGGGATTTAAACCTAGACGGTCTTCTCCAAATATTATATTCTTCAACTTTACATTATACATCCTTTAAAAACATCCCACTGATACTCAGACTTGGATGGCTGGAACCTGAATCTGAGGTGCTAACCATTACATCCTGGAACCTCCCGCATTATTGATGTTCTTTGATTTTCACCACGGCGGCCTGACTTAGGTGTTATTAACACCATTGGCAGTGGAGGCTCAGAGTATTAACACAGCTCATAGTGGGCAGTGCTGAGGCGCTTGAATTCAGGGGGATCTGACATTCTTCGAAGTCCGTGAGCTCGTGTCACTCAGCCGGCTGTCATTTATACAGGCTGAAGTTGGGGCAACAGCATATTTCACAACTTCCCAGGCCTCGGTAGACTCTGACCGGGCGGAGTGGGTGCTGGCCATGGTGCTGGAACAGCATCCTGGAGACTCTCGAGTCAGGTTCCAACCCTTTAGTCGCTGTGATGGGGAGTGGGGAGGAGCGAGGAGATCCTGAAAGAGGGGCCAGCGTAGCCAGAGCAGGGAGGAAGAAAGGGAACTTGGGGTGCTTGGCCAGCGGTCATTTTACCAACCCACATTTGACAACCAGTGTAACTGTATTTAATTATTAATAACTGTGCATCAGCACATACCTGCGAATGTCAGCCCTGGCTGAGATCGAAAACACGGTTGTTTACCAGTTTCCAGCAGCCTTGACATTCAGGGCCCCTGGGTACAGTGCCAAGTAGGCTTAAAGACAGTTGCTTGTCTAAGGTTGGCCTCCTCTGAGGAGTCCTCACCTGACCTGGGGTCATGGCCTTGAGCCTCAGAATGGTCAGGTTCATTTGTACCACTTTACAGTCACATGCTGAAGCCCCAGTCAGGAAACGCAGATTTCCAAACACAGAATGGCCTGGACCCTCCCTCACCTCCACCCAAGCTGTCGAAAGCAGCGTCCTTGAGCCAGGATCTGCAGGCCCCAAGGCTGGGAGGCACCACTGCATCCCGGGCAGTGGAGACGCACACACACACAAGACCCTGAAGGAGCTCCTCGAAAGGCCTGCAAAGCCCTCTGTGCATTGTGGATCTAATTAAGTTCTGACATCGTGTCAAATTGAATCCTTTTATTAAACATTTATCTTCGGATTCCAGAGTGTCACAACACCACATTGTTTTAAGTGACAGAAATGCAAACAGTGTGTGCCTTTCCAACAGCAACCGAAGTGCGGCTCTTACCAGCCAACCATGGGCCAGAGGCACTGGCATGGCGGGTCCTTCCAGAGCCCACTGTTCCCCAATGGATGGCAGAGGCCTTGTGCTCCCCCCGAGAGCTTGCCTCCATCTCTTCCACACACACATCCGTTGACTACTCCAACCACCTCAAACTCTCCCCTAATCTTTGTCCTCTCTGAGCTGTCTGGAGTGGTTGCAACTTCTCTCGGGAATTTTCCTCAACCTCAAGAACCTCTTTCCTCCCCAGGGATTGTGATGGAGAGGCAGAAGGCAGCCTGGCTGTCTCATCTGCTCCTCTCTGAGTACAGGCTGGCTTTGGGGGTCCAGGGCTCACTGTGCCCATTTCTCCATCCCGCCCCAAACAACACCCCCCCTCCCCAGACTATGAAGGCTTCAGAGCAAAGATTCTGATTTTTTCAGCCTCATCTGCTTCCCAAGCAGAATGCCTAGCACAGAGAAGGCTGCCAATTTTAATCAATTAATTAATAATTAAAGACCAAGTCTTGCCCTCAGCTTTACGGTTTGAAAACTCTCTCTGCACTTTCCCCAAAGGTGATCAAGTCTGAGGGGATGATTCCTGCTAATTAGACTCCTGGGAGACCCAGGTTGCATTTTCACAAATGGCTTCTGAAGGAAGAGTCTCTCTCCTGGGGAGAGGGGCAATTCTGAGGGTGAGTGGCCTGTCTTCCCACCTGGATGACGGGTCCAAATCTTTTTAAACACCTGGAAATACTAAGATTCACCTTCTGATCATTCTTTTTTCTAGCTATGACAAGGCCCACCACTCTTGTAATAGCAACGACAATAATAATAGATAATGTTTACTGGGAGCTTACCACATGCACTGTTCTAAGAGCTTTACTCATAAATTAACTTATTTAACCCTCACAAGAACGTGGAAAATAGGTAACATTATTATCCCATTTTACATTAAAAAAAAAAAAAAACGATGCCTAAAGCAGTCAAGCAACTTTCCCAAGGCTATACCCAGGTATCCTCATAGCATCCACCCTGAGTTTCTATTAAAAAGAATAGATAATATTTATCAAGCCCTATGAGCCTCTAGTTCCTCATCTGCAGAATGGGCCATTAACAGAACCCACCCAAGGGGTTGATGTGATAAGCAAATCAGGTGAGCTGTAAAGTAGTGGCACATAGAAGATTTTATTAGAGAGTCTCCCACATCCCGCAAGACAGAATGGAAAGTGTACAGTTCAACTCTTGTCCTCGAAGCACGTGGAACGCTATTAGGAAAATGACACATAAGCTGGTGAATTTTGAAATAACAAGACAAGACAGCAATACAAGAGCTGTCACGAGGCAGCTTGTAGTTAATTGCCAGATGAATGATCTTGGAGGTAAAAGCAGAGTTGAAAGGAGGGAGAGGCAGCTCTGAGCTGTAGGGATCAGGGAGGGCGCCTTAAATCCTAGCTTCCAGGGGATGAAAGGCGCCTCAGATCATCTACTCCACCTCTCAGCTGTTACAGAAGTGCCCTCTTCAGCATCCTTAAAAGGCAGTCACCTTCTGCATGAACTCCTCCAGCGACAGGGAGCTCACTGCCTTGGGAGGCAGTTTGGAAAACCACAACACTCGCCCAGGTGTCAACCTTACATCTCGCTCTCCCCTTCACAGGGCCGGGCTAGGGTGAGAAGCCAAACTGAAGGAGATGCTCGCTGCACCTGTGTGGCCCCGAGAGCACGTGCCTCCTTGCATTTGGACCGTAGGCTCCTCACCTAGTTCTGGCCCTGCCTATAGATTCCCACCCATGGCTCCGAGCTCTCCCTCTGCAGTAAAACAGGTGTTGTTTTAGGTAGGAAAAAGGGGAGAGCTTGATTTGGCTGAGAGGGAAAGTATGAGCAAAGGTGAGGAACGGGGATGGGCAAATGCTTTTCTGAGGCCAGCGCAGCTGGGAAAGAAGAGTCAGAGCAGATACCGAGGGAAGCTCTGGGCCTGACTAGACGTAGCTGCAAATGTCCGATCCTTAAGAAATCTGCTCTTCGTGCTGCAGGCAGTGGGAGTCTTGAAGTTTTCTGTGGAAGGGAGTGTATTTGGCTTGGGAACAAGACTGTGGTTAGATGGATCCCCAAGACTGTGGATCCTTGTGGCGTGAAACGTTTCCATCTTGTGGGTCAGTGGTTTAAGTGGCATTTGACCACTTGGGCCTGGATCTCTGCCACAAAATTGACTGTGCCTAAGCTGATGAAAATAAACGAAAGGGAGCTGGAGAAAACCAGTGGTGAGAAAAATTAAGGTGGATTTTGCAAAGCAGGGAAGGCCACTGGTGTTTTCTCCTTCCTTAGGGGAATCTGGGCACCATATTGGAAACCTTTGTAACATGCTAGCAGGAAGGAGTGTCTCTCAGATCACAATGTCTGTGGAACATATCCTACGGCCAGGCCCCATGATCTTTGTGCATGGAGTAGCAGAGAAGCTATCTTTATTGAGATGGTTATTTCTCTGGCATTAACTATGTGGCGGGCTCAGTGTCCAGCACTTTTCGTACATTATCTTTCATTTTCACAACCTTATACCCATTTTACAAGGAAAATCAAAGCTTAGAGAGGGAAACTGACCTGCTCAAGATCACACACTAGTGAGTGTCAGAGCAGCAATTTGTCCAGGGTGTGTATATATGGACAGAGAGTTGGATGTCTGGCCTAGTCTCATTCACTAAAGCAGCAGTCACCAAAATTTTAGGCACCAGGGACCGATGCTGCTCCTATGAGAATCTAATGTCTGATGATCTGAGGTGGAGCTGAGGCGGTGATGCTAGCGCTGGGGAGTGGCGCAAATACAGATGAAGCTTCGCTTGCTTGCCCGCTGCTCATTTCCTACTATTCGTCCTGGTTCCTAACTGGCCACGACCAGTACCGGTCCACAGCCCAGGGTTTGCCAATCCCTGCACTAAAGAATGGCTGTGCTAATCAGCCTGCCCCACTGCACAGGATTTTGCAGTTTACCAAGTAGGTTTATTATCTCTCATTTCATCTATTCAATTACACCATCAGGGAAGCAGGACTAGCTCATTTCCCCACTTTATGGATAAACGATCTCACCTGACTTCATACCCATCCACTTCTCTCCACCCTCACTGCCCCACCCTGCCAAGCCCCCTGAGCAACTTGACGATCTCTCCTAACTGGTTACATACACACACGCACACACACACAGAGACTTATATGCAGACCAAGCATCAGTCCTTCCGACAGACCCACACTCGGCCTCAGCATGCCATCCTCTCCTTCTGGTTAACCC
>NW_006437736.1:371789-376748 GCF_000325575.1 Pteropus alecto
TTTCCCTAACACCTCTCTGTCCTCCCTTCCTCTGAGATGGGGCTTCTTCTGGGACACCTTCCTGGCAAACCACCACCACCCAGACCAAGCCATGCACCCCCCTGCCCACGCTCTAGTGTCCTGTGCTCTGCCATAGTAACAGCATAGTGGACACCTAGAACCCCACCACCTGGGGTCAAATCCCAGCTCCCCTGCTCACACTGGCCGGGAATCCTTAGATGCATTCCTTCACCTCTCTGTGCCTCCTTCCATACCTTTAAAGTAGAGAAAATAATACAAGGTTTTTTGAGAGTTGAAGTGCCTAGACCAATGCCTGGCTCATGGCAGCTTCTCCAGGGGGCCAGCCATCACCCTTCCCGCTCTTCTGGTTGTTTTCATTCTGGATCATATAAGTTAACTGCTTATCCAGGTGTCTTCTACACTCATGGAAGGGGCAGGGGGCAAGAATTGTCCTTGGAGACAGGAATCCAGCCGTATTGATTCCGTCTCTATAGCGGCACCTAGCTCGACCACTGAACCTAGCAGGCACTCAATAAAGTTTGAGAACTAGGTGAAATACTGAATGAGTCGAAAAGTGAATGTCCTGCTCAAGATCACATGGCTGATAAATGGCAGAGAGAGGGCTCAAAGGCGAGCTCTCTCACTAATGGCACAGCCATCTTTCCACTGTGCCACAAGGCTTCTCAAGATGAATGGAGAGCTGTTGGCAGATGACAGTATTTATTCATTATCTGCCTACTCCTGGGGCTTTGAGGTTGACAGAGTCATTTGAACAGCCCTGTATCGTAGGATCTAAGTGTATCAGGTTCCCGTACTCCCCAGGCGTTTCTCCACCAGGGAGCTGTCCTGACACATCGGAGTGTAACCGCCATTCTCTGACTAGTCTGCGAGCTTCTTGAGGGCAGGGACTGTGTGTGACCCATCTGTGCCCCAAAGCGTGGGGCCCAGCAATGGGAAATAGCACCTACCATTTATCGAGCCTCTACTGGGTGCCAGGAACCATGCTAAGTCTTCTCAATGCAGTGCTTTATGCGATGCTCACAACCCATGAGCTAGGTCTTACGATCTCCTCATTTTACAGGCAAGACTGAGGTTCGGTAGTGTAACTGGGATGCCAACCCAGGTTGCCCGCCTCAAGACTCTGAGGCTAACTGCTGGCCTTTGCTGCCTCTCTAACAGTAGGAATTGAATTAATTGAACTGTATTCTGGGAAAGTTCCTTCAGGGTCTATGACAACAGCCAAACCTACACGTTTACTTCATGGAGTACGTTTTAGAATGGCTTGACCTGTGCCGAGGGTCCTTAATCTCACTGGGATCACACTGCGTGTGGTGTGAAGTGGGTCTGAGGTTTTTTCTGTCCCCGGGTCCCTGCTCCAGTGTCAGCACTCTAGGAGTGTGGGGGCGGGGAGTAGGGGGCAGAGCTATAGGCTGTAATGAAGGAGCCTTGAAGTTCAGAACCCACATCCTTCCAAGTTCTCAGTTTTGGTGAGGTCAGGCCCATATCAATCTACCAGTCCGTGAGTGCACCCTTCCCTGTGACACCCAGAGCCTCCAGGGTGGAGTCCTGACCACCGTCTCCGGGGGCCTCCCCACAATCTCTAAGTACCGACAACCGACAATTATAGTTTGCTTATCGTCACTGGAATCTATGACATTCTTCCTGTCCGAGGTCAAACCCACCACCTTACACCCCTTCCCAGCCCTCTTGGTCCGAGGCAGATGTACCCCGTCATATACTCATTCTCAGCAATGCCCTCACCTACTTCTTCCCTTATTCACAGCCACAGTTGGCACTGAACAGTAGAAAAGTTGATCCTGAACAAAGAGGTTGTGAGGAACATCAAGACACCTTTTAATTCATTCATTCATTCAGTTAGTCTATAGATATTTAGCGAGCGCCTACTATATGCCAGCACTGAGAGTTTAACAAATTGTCTTCTTAAAAATGTATTTAATATTTAACACACATGTTAACATGCATGACTGTGTTCATTAGGATTAGGTTTGACTACAAGGGTTTTTTTTAACTAAAATAAAAAATAAAAAGATAGTTTACTCCCCTCTCATTGCACAGTTTTGGAGATAAGCTGTCCAGGGCTGGGAGGACTTCCTGGTGGCGTGGCCCAGATACCTTTATCTTACTCTACCATTATGCAGCTCTCCATTCTCAAGGCTGTGCCATGGTCCAAGATGGCAACCGGAGCTCCCGAGTCCACGTGCCAAGAGGAAAGGGCTGAGAAAGGCACATCCCACGAAGGACATTTGTCAGAAGTTGCTCCCACTATTTCCACTTACATCCCACTGGACAGAGTTTAGTCACATGGCCACTTCTAGCTGCAAGAGAAGCTTGGAAATAAAGTCTATATTCTAGGAAGCCATATGTCCAGGCAAAACGTGGGAACATGGAGAGAACAGCATACTGGGAAACAGACAGTAGGCTCTGCCATTGCAAGGTATCGAGAATAACAATAAAATGAGAACCTCTGCCCTTGCCAACAGGTTAAGACATGGAGCATGCCCAGGACATTAAAGCCAACGTGTGCCCTCCCCGCCGCCACCCCCACCTTCTCCCACGTCAAGTCAACACTCTCTTGAACCCTACATATTTCACTGCCTTGTTTGACTTTACAGTTTCACCATAAACATGTATATTTCTAAACAATCTATAGTCGTACAAGTTTTTAACTTCATGAAAATGGAATCATACTGTATGAAATTTCCTGTGGCTTGACCTTTATGTTTGTGGAATGCACCCGTGCCGACGTGTGTAGCTGTAATCCACTCACTTTCTGCTGTATACTGCACTGTATTAACGCGCTCCAAGGTATTATCATCCCTCTGACAATAGAAAGGTGAGTTGTTCCCAGTGTTTGACTGTTACAAGCGGTGCTGTTACAAACATTCTATGCGCATCTCCTTGTGCACTCATGTAATTGTTCCTTCAAGGCAAATTTCTAAGCGAAATTGTTGGGTTGTGGGGTATACACATATTTTGATATTGTCAAATAGGCTTTTAATAAGAAAGGCACAAAATATCCTGGTACCCTGGGGATTCTAATAGTTGGCATAATGTTTATTTGTTTAGGAGAATGGAATGTGGAGTACACTACCTGCCCCCCCCACATGCACTGATTCATTCATTTATTTGTCCGTTTGTTCGATAAACATCTGTCATGTAGCCATTACCATTAATTATAAGACATACCATCAATGTAATAATGATTTTTCAGGAGAAAAGAGACACTGCAGTAAATGAATCCATCAATTATAAGACACATCCCAATTTCAGAAACACTGAAATGTGCATGAGAGCATCTCGAAATCAAGGAAAATATGGTATGTTCAAGGAACTCTCTAGAACTTCTACCCTAAGGAGCTTATAGACTCGCAGCTATTCGTTCCCAAACAATGATGCCGAAACGCAGAATATGATCAAAGCACATACGAAGGGCTCGAAAGCCTCACAGCCCAGCCCAAAGTGTGGTCCACCAGGGACCAGGCAGGTTCAGCATTGCCTGGGAGCTTGAAAGAAATGCAGAGTCTCAGGCCCCACCCCATACCTGCTGAGTCAGAATCTGGCATGACATGATCCCCAGGTGATTTCTATACTCATTAAAACTCAGAAGCACTGCACAGCAGCTACGGGAGGCAGAGGCTTTCCAGCTGAGGGCAATCAAGAAAGGCCTCCTGAAAGAGGTGTCATTTGATGAAGCAAGAGAAGAACTACATTCACTGATGCCCACTCGAGGTTAGGAACTGCACTAGGGGCCTTCACTTCTGTCATCTCATTGAATCCTCAGAATCATCCCACAGGGCAAGGATTAATATCTCTTTTCTACAGCTAAGGAAACAGGCACGAAGAAGTCACATAACTTGCTCACAGCCACACAGCTAATAGCTAGCAGAGCCAGGCTTAGAAGCTGGAACCTTCTGAGTTTGGAATCTAGTCTCTTCCCCCACATCACATGTAAGGAACTAAAGAAGTAGCTGTGAAGACAAGAATGACAAGAATGAGGACAGGATGCTTTTGGAGATTGCGTGAGCAAGTGCTCGTTGTGGGGTGGGAACTCTGGGGAGGTGAGAGCTCAGGGCAAACAAAAAGGGCAAACTCAAGAAAGGAAGGCAGACAGCCAAAACAGACTTCTCACTCCATTCTGACCCCGCCCAGTGACTGCATAGGACCTAGCGCATAGTAGGCATTCAGAAAAATCCAATGAATGTATGAATGAATGAATGAATGAATGAACGAACGTACGAATGATTGAACGACACAGGCCATTGTTTCGAACCCTCCTGCACCGGCTGGTGCCAGTGCTGTGCTGAGGACTGAGGTTCCAGGAGGGACAAGCCAGGCGTCGCCCGCTGGTCCGAGGTCTCCTGAATCCATGCCATCAGGGAGGGCCCAGCCAGCAAAGCAAGAAGCCAGGGACAGAAAAGGTTTAAAACACAGAGAAAGCAGCTCTCACCAAACCCTTCATTTGCTTCACTTAAAAAAATTACTTAGCCAGCCTCCTCCCCGGGCCTCGGCGCCTCCATCCGGGCACCCTCCGGGCTCCCGGCTGCTCTTACAGCTCCTCGTGAATGTGTGGAAAATAAAACAGTGTCTGTGCAGCCCCTAATGACCAGGTTTATGAAGAGCTTATTGTATATCAAAAACAGGAGGCAGCAGTTGGTGTCGTGAGATATTAACATGCTTTTTACAAAGCTGATGAAACCTCCTTTTAGACTACTTAATACCTGCGAGCTGAAATTTCCAGTCTGAGACAGTAAACTCCTGGAGGCAGAGCTAGGGGAGCCTTAGACGCAACCCTTGGCCTTTCTGTCTCAATTTGGCCTGAAGTCACTCAGCTCTTGCACTGGCACGGCACGGCTGCCCTTCTGGGATGCAGGATCAGCAGCGATGTTTGTGGTTGTTGGCAGAATAATCACTTATAGTTCGGATTGAGAGCATCTCCCC
>NW_006437736.1:376785-416203 GCF_000325575.1 Pteropus alecto
AGTGGGCGGCGAGATGTCTGCTCCTCATCTCAGCCTGGACCATGGGCCTCTGCCCCCTTTCCAGCCATCTCCTGCCTTCGCCCATCCCGCCCTCTAAATGGGACCAATAGTTTTGTCACCAATCCCACTAGGATGTCACATCTTTGCAATAGCCGACCCCTCACATGGATGGCCCTTCTCCCAGTGGTGTACGGGTAAACAGGTAACGATTGGCTCTCTGGACAGGGAAGGGGTCCTCAAATTGGACTATTTGCTGATTCCATGGGGCAAATATTCCTCCTCTGTGGCTGATTTCAAGCCTCTCGTGTGAGTTAGGAAGAGACACCAACAACCACTCTTGTGAGCCAGTGCAAGCCACACCCCACTGCCTTTGGGCTTCCTTGTTACCCCTAACTCTGCCCTGGGGAGTTTTCTCTGACCCCTCCACCCCCTCGAGACAGTTTTTTCCTCCTGCGTGACCAGCACTTCCTGACTTTGCTCTTGCTGGTCCTTCTTCCTAGATTCCTTCTCACCTTCCACCACTTTCTCATCATGCCCACACACACACATTCCTAGATTCCTTCTCACCTTCCACCACTTTCTCATCATGCCCACACACACACACACACACACACAGAGACACACACACAGAGACACACACACAGACACACACAGACACACACAGAGACACACACAGACACACACAGAGACACACACACACAGAGACACACACACACACACACGCACACAGACACACACACACACACACAGAGACACACACAGAGACACACACACATGGACACACACACACACACACACACACACACCCCAACCTGCTTCACTGGGCTAACTTCTCCACTTTCCATAGAAGCTCAACCACTTCCTCCTCAGGAGGCCGGTGTCAACACCACACACTCACACGGCAGGATATGCACCTACTGTGTGCACCAGGACGCGCTCTGCTCTGCCACAACACATATCCTGCTACACCACAGCATCGCTTTCTGTACCCCACCACAGAATGCAAGTTCTGTGGGGACAGAAAGTATATTTTTCCTCTGTGTCTTTGGCAGGTTGCACGGACAGCATGGCATACAGTTACATAAATGTTAGCTGAACAACTCTGTTCCCATAAGGCTTACACATCACTCTAATACAGTATGTGAGACATTACATTCTAGTGAATTACATTACATTCTGTGCTTTCTGTATTTCTCTCCTACTCTGTGAGCCCTGGGAGGGCAGGGATAAGGCTAGATTTCCCTCTGCCACCCCAGGGCCAGGCACATAGTCAGCCCTCAGTCTCTACTTGGGGAAAGAGCCTAAGAATGAAGCTGACTGAGAGAAAAGCCAACACCAGATTTTTGAGCACCTGAATCCATCTATGCCTGAAGCCATCAACCACTGGGCTTAATGACCACAAACTAGAAAGAAACATAGCAGAACCCAAGGATGGCATCAGGAAAACAAGAGTACACCATGCTTCACTGACTGCGGCGCTGTCTGTTGACACAGATGTCCTACTACACTTAAATTCCACCGAAGGAGGTCGAGTGCTGCGGGTACCACCTCCCGCTCATGAGCCTCATCACCACGTACGTGAGTCGGACTGAGCCCACGGCCACAGAGCTCCAGGGGCTCCCGGAGACCCCGCGCACATCCAGACGAGCCTCACAGCTCCATCGCCACCATCAGCTTCAGGGACCGTTAAGACCAGTCCCGTCATGGCCTGGGACCCAGTCTACCTTGGTCATGCCTCACTGTGACACATCTGCAGGAGGTGCACAAGGGCCCAAGAACAGGATCTTCCTACAGCCCTGAGTGGGCCAGGCTGTGCTCACACCACTGCCCGTGAGAGCAGTACCTCTGAGGTGTCCACCCTTGCCCTCGCTGCCAGCACCCCACTCCCCCGCTCCCAGCACCATCAACCGCCGCCTCCTGGGTTGCTGAGGACATAGGGCTATTTTCGCAGAGAAGTCCTCCGACTGGCCAGCGTCAGACAGGTTAGGAGAAAATTCTGTACTCACTGAGACGGAATGACTCTCGCTCTAGCAGAGAAGGGCTGGAAGCGTCAGGTGTGGTTCTAGGTGTCAAGTCGTGGCCCAGACAGGGCCATCATTTAGTGTGCAGGAGCTCAGCATCGAAAGATCACATCGATGATTTCTAAAAACCAACCAATAATTTGGGGCTTAATAGAATAATTTGATGAATCATTCTCACTTCAATTTCTAACTCAGTAGTAAATGGTTTCATAATACATAGAAAATAAAAGTGAACATTTAGTTTTGTCTGCTATATTAATCCGTGTGAGCTTCCCAGCTGCTGAATACTTTGAATGCCATCCCTACCTCCTTGCAACCTGAGCCATCCAGTTCATGGGCTTACCCTTGACCCTGACATTACCAATGACCACGCTCCACAATCTCAGTCTTTTGCATCCACTCTGACTCCCAAGCCCTACTCTTCCGGCTCACTCCTCTGAGCCCCCAACCAACGACTCCCCGACCCCCACCCCAGGCTTCCCATGCACTGATGCGCCACCTTGTCACCGCCCTCCTTACTCAGCTTAGAGTGTGGTCCATCTTCATTATCACTGGCATTTCCCACTCCCCTTCTTGCACCCATCTCACAGACACCTATCCTGGTTAAAGGCAACCCTCCAGGTAGATAAACTGTAGTGGCACCCTACATGTGGCCAGAGAAACCCACGGAATCTCAAGAGGGACCTTGAAGCCACCGACACACATACTTCATGTCTGGAGCCTAGGCCATGCTACCTCCCATCCTCATGGAAAATAATCTGACTCCCTTACTCCTTCTTCGAATCTCTAACCCTGCCTCCCCTTCCTCATTCTCCGTGGATGATCCTGCTTCTCATTTTATCAAGAAAACAGAATCAACCAGAAGAGGAGTGTCACAAGCCCCCACCATGTCTACTCATCCCCTGCACCTGCACCCACAGGTGTGTCCTTCCCTTCTGATGCAGTGGACACACCATCATCCACCTCTACGGCCACCCTCGTTCTTGTGTCCTGGACCTCATCCTCTCTCACACTGCTCCTCTCTCTGGGTCATCAATTCCTCCCTCTCTGCTGGAATGTTCCCACCAGCATCATGCCTTAACATCTCCCCCCAACACAGAGTAGTAGACACCCCACTAGCAGAGTAAAGGGAGGCAGAGGGAGGCAGAGGAAAGGAGATGATAAAGGCTGTGGTGGGGTGGGGACTCAGGCAGCCTGACCAGCATGTGCAAAGATCCTGTGGTAGGAAGGAGCATGCAGAAAGGAAGGCCAAGTTGGCAGGTGCACAGAGAGGGAAGCGGGTGAGAGGCGAGGCCAGAAAGAGGTTGAGGTCAGGCCCTATTAAAAGCACTGAGAAGCTGTTGAGTGTTTTAAGCTGGAGGTGGTTTGATCAGATTTGCATTTTCAAAGGATCACTATGATAACTCTGTATAGGATAAGAGTGAGTGCAAAATGACCAGTGGAAACGCTACTGCAGTCCACCAGGGAAGCAAGGATGGGGGCCTGGCGATGGCTGATGGAGAGAAACTGATGAGTTTGAGAGAGGGAGGAGCTAATACAGCAGGATGTCATGATGGATGGAACCTGCAGTGAGCAGGAGGAGCGATGTCCGTGATAATGAGTGGGCTCACGCTTGCACCAGGGAGCGATGCAGAGGCCCTCCCTGAGCTAGTCGGTGCCTCCGAAGACCAGGCTTGATGGAAAGATCATGAGTTCAGGTCTAGACCTGTTGAACATATAGTGCCTTTAAAACATCTACCAGGGGACATCAAACAGGTATACAAGCCCAGGTCTGGACCTCACAGGAGAGGCCTGGGCAGCTGATTATTTCACGCAGCCTCATAACAAGCCTCTCTTTGCCCTTCTGTGCCGGGCACTGCACTAGGAGCCAACGGTCAGCCCAGGGATGGCTGAGACAGGTTTGTGCAGAGGGGCAGCCGGGCCACATGTGCATGCGGCCCTCAGGAGAGTGATGTGGCAGCTCCACCTGCGAGCCCTCAATTTGGGGTTCGGCACTGTCCCCGATTTGTTAGGAGCCCTGGGGCACATCAGGACCACTCCTCACACCTCACCTCCTGCAGAACTCCTTAAAAAGATGCCTGGCACTGAGCTGGCACTGGCGAAACATTTGTCAGATTGAATTGAGAGAAAATGAAAGTGCTTTTCAAAGTGATTTGTAATTTTAACAACAGGGAGAATATCATATCCTCTTAACGGCGAGAACTAAGACACTTCCCAGGAGAGAGGGGTGTGTGGTTGGGAAAGGGGATGAGCTACTAGGAGGAGGCTGAGGCCTCCTTCTAATGGACCAAGGTGCGTGAAGGCCGAGGAGAGGTGTCCTCGGAATGACAGAGCAGTGGGGGGACAACGAGATGGGCGGTGAGCAGGAAGAGAGATTGCCCAGGGCACCAGAGAAGAGACCTGCCCCATGGGGGCATCTTGGGTGAAACTCTGTGCTCTGGGGACTCCACAGAGCTTCTGCAGGATTACCAGAAGTCCCCACATGCTCTGGGTATTAATCTTACAGAAGTCTGGAAAGGAAGTGAATTTGGTACAGAGACATTCGGGGGCAGGCGGGGCAGGGGGATTCAACCATTTTTCTGTAATATGTAGCATATAATAGTAACTAGAAATATCTAAAATACTTAACTTTATAGAAGTACGCTTATATCTTATATATGCAAGTATATGTAACATATACAAGTCTATGTAATAATATCTTAAAATTCCTAAATAATATCTAGAATACATGATAAAACTTACTTTGGGGGACAGGGAGGCTCAGGACTTTATAGGAAAATAAACTGCTAACATGTATTGAGGACTGTATTAATTAGGTTATATTAGCTACTGTCACAGAAAAATCCCAAATGTCAGTGGCTGAATATAGTCAAGGTCCATTTCTCTCTCGCAGCAATGCCCCCAAGCACATCCACTAATGTGCCAGGCACTGCTCTGAGCACTTTATATGTGTCAGCTCATTTAAGCCCCATGACAATCTACAAAGGCAGGATTCCTAGGATCTCCACTTTCAGATGAGGAAACTGAGGTATCTCAGTGGGGCTGAGCTGGACCCAGGCTGTCCAACTCTCAAACCTGCCTTCTACCCTCTGCATCGTATCTCCCAGCACAGGTCTCAGAGAAATTTAGGCAACATTGCTGAACCTAGGCTGGCACTAGGACCACAGTGAATGAAACAGATAAAAGTCCCTTCTGTCATGAGGCGGACATGATTTAAATTCTATTCTGTGCATCTGTCTTTATAAAGACTGTGTTGCCTGAGCCATTTCTCACCTTCCTGCCGAGCAAATCAGAGTCAAAAGCCCCGATTCCATCATTCCCTGAGTACTTCTTCAGTCATTTGGCCTCCCTGAGACCCAGTTTCTTCATCTGTAAAATGGAGATGAAAATACCCTCTCCTGGGCCTGTGGCAGAGGCAAAATGAGTGGTAGTTCAAAAGTCCAGCTGAGGGCACGGCCCTATGCGGGCTCACCCCCCAGGCTTTCACAGCTATTGGAGCCTGGGTGCAGTGAATTTCAAGCCACTGCTGCGGGAATGTGTGTCAGGATCAGTCTGGGGTCTGCCTTCTTTGGAAAGTGATCTACTTTCTCTCACATAAAACGCGGGGTGACTCCCAGCCGAGCTGGGACACAGAGGCGCGTGTACCCACATGGTTCATCAGCCTCCTAGGTGGCAGTCTCCAGCCCCCCAAATCAAATCTCCGGTGCCTGCAAAGCCCCAGCTAATCCTCAGAAGCCTGGGTGCAGGGAAGGAAGGCTGAGTTTTGAAGTCTTAGGCCTTAGATCCTCACCGCATTGCCACGGGGGTGGGATGGGGAGGTGTTGATTTACCAGGGGGATGTCCAAATAGACAAAGTGATACCTTTCTTCAGGGGCGAAGGACAGAGCTGAGCCAGCTTCGGAAGAGTGTGCACTAAGCCCCTGGGAACTATGATGTCTCATGTGTCCTTTCTCCCGTTTTCCAGGGAACTTCAAAGGTCTCTGCAAGCAAATCGATCACTTCCCAGAGGATGCAGATTATGAAGCTGACACAGCAGAATATTTCCTCCGTAAGTGCATGCAATTTTTTTTATTTTCTTCTTGGGTCCTTCCTTTGCTGGGTTCTGCCTTCCAACCTTCAGAGCTCTAAAGACCAGGACTATCGAGAGGTCCCTTCTCAGCAGAGGGCAGGAAAAAGCAAAACCTCCCTCCATTCCTTCCGTCCAGAGACCAAATCTTCATGTATGCTGTTCCCTCTGCGTGTAACACTTTTCCCTCCCTTCTTTGGCTGGCAAACTCCTAGTCATCCTCCTGATCTCAGCTGAAACATCACCTCCTCTAGGAAGTCCTCCAGGCCCCTGAATGGATTCCCAGAGCACAGAACCTGTATCGTGCTATGGGGTCCTTGTCTATTTGAGCAACCATCTCCCTCACAGTCCTGCCAACACTGCCTGGCCAGGAAATCTGCCTTTCTCGTTCACCATTACATTCTCAGCCCCGTGGCCTGCACACAATAAACACTCAGTCGATATTTCTTGAATAACTGAATGAAAAAACCCATCAGGCAGTGCCAGATTAGAACTTCTACTAAAAAAATAAATGAGATTTTTTTTCTTCCTCCACAAGTCAAAGTTAAATCCTGATGTAACAGCTGCGATCTTAAACCCACCTGAGACATATTATCAAGAGAAAGCACTCTGAGTCCCAAAGAAAATTTCTCAAGAATCGACAAAAACTAACAAGGTAAAATGTTTCCTGAGAAAGAGATTTCCGAGAGAGAGACCAAGGGTCCTTGACACCTGGGACAGCAAAGTCACCCCTAGCAGAAGTGGTCGAAGGCTCATCTCGAGGCTCTCAGGCATGCTCTTCCCGGGGAGGCCTGCTCCCCTCCCGGGGGCACCCCGCTTCTGCCTCCCTCCCCTTTCCCACAGCACAGTGGTTACTGTGACCCTCGATCACTTTTATGAAAAATGTAGGAGGCATTTTATTATGTGTATCACCCCCCGTCTCTTTCACATCAAACCCAGTCTCTGATCAGCCTGGCATCTAGGTTTCATTGAAAAGCCCATGGAACATGAAGTAAGCCAGGCAGCTGGGAAGAGAGAGGAAGGGAACGCGATGCAAATTATAAATTTCTTTTTAAATGGGGAAAAATATCTTACGACGCTCATCATTTCCTTTTATGAATTCCTGCAAGATGCAGCTCCGAAATGGAATTCCCAAAGAGCCTTTTGGTTGTGTTCCGTTACCATGTTGGGGCTCTCGAACGAGCTTGGCATGGCGTATAAGCAGACTGAGCACCTTCAGTGTGGCAGACTTGAGCTCGGGGCTGAGGCGATCAAGATGAATGAATGAGACGCAGTCTGTGGCCCCAGGAAGACCACATGGCGCGTGGCCTGGTAGGGAGGGCCCTCAGAGAAACAGCTGGATCTGGGACACCCGCACCGCAGAAATGTAGAGGTGGCAAGTGTGGGGGCAAAGCTGAGCCCATGTCCAGAGCCACACTGGTCGAGTACAGTGAGGGTGTGATACTTTATCAGCGGGATGCCAGGTGCTTGGGGCAGGAATCGGTTCTAGGCACAGCTCCTGGAATACAGTAGATGCTCAATCGACATTATTTAATAAAGGAAAATTATAGGATTCTTTGGTGGCTATTCCTACTTACTCTATACCTGTACTTCCTTAAAGAGAGAAGAGCTTAGAGTGTTTGGTTCATTTTAGTGTTCCTGGACAAAAAGACTTGAATGTGTGTCAGCAGTGCAGGATCTGAGGGTCTGATCTGAGTTGACTTAATCCAACAATTATTTTGAGCATCTGTAACAGGGGGTCAACAAACTTTTTCTGTAGAGGGACAGGTAATAAGTATTTTAGGCTTTGTAGGCAATACAGTCTCTATCCCAGCTACTCAGCTCTGACCTCGTAGCACAAAAGCAGCATAGACAATATGGAAGCAAATGAGTATGGCTGTGCTCCAGTGAAACTTAACTCTATTTACAAAAACAGGCAGCAGGCTGTTTGCTGCCCCTGATCTATAGTATGCTAAGCCTGGGCAATAAAGGCAATTTTTTAAAGCTGGAAGATGTGAGTTCCTGCCACTCTATTAAGCTTTAACCTGGTTGGCTAGAGACACTAGAAGACAGGGATCATCTTTCTAGAAGGACCCTCAGCCCCACTGAGGTAGGCAGGGCTTCTGCCCAGGGAGGTGGGCGGGACTGTGCCTGGAGGTGGGCACAGCTGGGTCCCAGAGTGTTGGAGGAAGCTGCACCAGAGAGGGTAGAATCTGCGTGGGCCTCCAGTTCAGGTCTGTTACACCTATCTGCACAGTGCACCTGCCACGTGGGAGGCTGTTAGAGGCAGGGAAGCAGCCCCTGTCCCCGAGGGCTCGCTGTCTGGAGACAGACTCATGAACATAAAGGGCATCCCATGACACAGGCAGGGGCAGAAGGAAATGTGGGGGACAAGGAAGCCTGGCCTCTAACTCAGAATGGAGGAAGTCAATCCAGAAGAGGCCACTAGATAAGGTGGCACCAATGCTGAGACCTGGACTTTAGAAGCATTCATTTATTCACTTGCTCATGAGACATTCACTAAGCATTCACTATGTGCAGAGCGCTATTGGTGTAGAGGATTCAAAGAAAGTTGGGGCTTTTGTGAAGGTGACATTCCAGTGGAGGCAACAAGAAATCAACAAGCGCACAAATACCCCATGGACAGTGTCAGAACCCAGTGAAGCAGGGGAGAGTGGAGGGTGAGGGGGTGGGCGAGGGCAGAGAGGGATGTCATCCTCATAGGTGGTCAGGACAGCTTCTCTAAGAAAAGGAATTAGCTAAGAGGAATTCACGGAAGCAGGTGACTGAGGAGGGAATGGCAAGAGCAGAAGCTGTACTAAGGCAGGAGCAAGGCGGTGTGTTTGTGGATCCGAGCCCAGTGCATGCGTGGACGGCCTCCTCCGTCCAGCATGAGGTCGGAGAGACAGCAGAGGAGCCTGCTCCCGTCCGGAGGAAAGCCGATCTCATTACAATGTGATGGGAACCATCGGCTGGGGCATTGATTTGGAAGGCCCCTTCTGGCTGCTGTAGCAGAGGTGGGGGATCATAAAAGGATAATGACGAAGGCCGGCAGGCCAGCTGGGGGCTGTCGCGGTCGTCCCGGAGAGAGGTGATGGCGGTTGGACCAGTTGTAGTTGTGGCGGCGAGAAGTAAGGTGCTCTTTGGGAGGCAGAGCTGACAGGACCAGGGGTGGCCAGGTGACTGCAGGTGGGCAGAGACAGGACACTGCTGGGTGTCCAGAGGACAGCAGATGACTGTGAGGAGGGACAGGGGTCTCAGGGATGGGGAGAATCCAAGAAGGTGGGAGGGGCTCATCAAGGAGGGACAACAGAGCCCTGTGTGCCCAGACCAGCATCTCAGGCTCTGACCGTTCACACTCAGCTGGCCCAAGACTTGGAGGGGCAGAGGGGCAGGCAGGGTGGACTCCAGAAGGGGGGCTGGAGCTCCCGCTGTTTCCCAGGTCAGGGAACACAGTCCACCAGACCCTACTCTCCTTAGGGGCAGGGTCTGTTCTGAACCAACTCTGACTCCCCAGTGACCAGCACAGAGCCTGGCACGGGGTCACGTGCTTCTGGAATGGACGGAGGCCTGCATGTGTGTAAGTGTGGGGCTTTAGTACATACTGCCTGAGTTCAAATCTGACTCTGCCACTTCTTGGTTAACCGCCTTGGGCCTTGGATTCCTCACGATGGGGACAGTGGTCATCGATACTTCCTAGGGCTGTAATGAGGCTTACGTGATTCCGTATAAGACAGCTCTTCGCACCGACCAAGATCATAGTAAGCCGTCAGTAGGCATCAGCGATGACTGGCGTATGCTGCACTGTGGAAAATGCAAAGGATACAGATTGAGCAGGGAAGGGAGAGAGGGCACGCCAAGAGGAGGGCTTCAGTTTGCAGTAGGGTGGTCAGAAAGGTCCTCGCTGGGACGCAGACCTAGAGGAGGAGGGTAGCGGGGCACATCTGGTTCTACAGTATCCTGGGAAGAGCATGCCATGCAGAGGGAACAGCCAGTGCAAAGTGTCTGAGGCTGGCATGCCCAGGGACAGCCAGGAAGCCACGTGGTTAAGAGGGCATAAGCAGGCAGATGGGAGGCCAGGACCTGTAGGCCTCAGCTTTAATCTGAGATGGGACTTCGATAGGTCCTGAGCAGGGGAGAGGTGGGGACGACCATCTACACTAAAAGCATCACTCTACTTCTGCTGCAGAAGTGACTGTGGGGTCTGAGCAGGAGCAAGGAGGCCAGGAGGAGACGATGGTCATAATTCAGGCTAGAAATGCCAGGGTGGGGAAAGGGCTGAGAAGGGGTCTGATTCCGGATGTATTTGAAGGCAGAGCCACCAGGATTTAAGACAGGCTGGACGGAGAGAGGTGAGAGAAAAGACGGACTCACAGACATCTAGGAGTCCTGACTTGGGAGACAAGGAGCAGTGCTGCCCTTGACTGAGGCCAGGAATGTCGGAGAAGGATGAGTTGCAGGGAGGTGACCACTGTGTTTTCCGACCTGCATGTCATGATTTCTGTGATGGATTCTTCTCCCCCTCTGGACCATGAATAGCTACTCCTCTGGGTGGCTGCAAATAGAGAGTTCTCCCCACTTCCCACTATACTCAGCACAGTGCCTGTCCTGAGTCAGGCCCAGGAGATGTTTGCTGAGTGAATAAATGAGAACCTGCCCTCCCTAGGGCGGCCTGGCAGGATTATCATCTTCCCAAAATGAGGATAGAGGTGGGTGCTGGGTCTCTAGTTGAGCCAAATCCACCCTTCCCAGCCTCAGAGAACCTTCCTCCTCTCTGCTCCCCCTTCTCCATCTCCCTCTGTTGGTCCCACCAGGGACCGAGGGGTTTCCTACATACCTAAGCAATTGTCGGAGGGAAGATACCAAGTAGCAAGATCTGAGCTTGGGATTTACAGTGAAAGGACTGAGTTCAAGGTGAGCTCTGCTCTGTGGCCTTTGGGCAAGTTACACAGCTTCCCTGAGCCTGGATGAATACTGATCCCCCAAGGGGCTCTAAGGGTACATACAACAAGACAAGGGCTGGGATGGTACTTTGCTAGGACTCCCCAGCTGCCTCAGGGGAACACGCGAGGGAAGTCTACCACCTCTTCCTTCTGCTAGACTTTGGAAGGGCCACAGGTCCTCCCAGCTCCTTGAAAGGCTGGAGCTACAGCCCCACCCTCCCATTTTACAGATGAGGGAAAACCGAGGCCCAGAGAGGGAAAATGCCTTACCCCAGCCCAGGACCCTCTCTGAAACGCCACCTGCCTCCCATAATGCTGTCCAGGGCCGAGTGCTCCTGTCCACGGTCCCAGCCCTGAAGCCCCTTCTAGCGAAATCGAAATCGTTGTGAGAGACTTTCCTGCCAGAGGTCATCGAGGTCAGCATCTGAAACAGCTCAGACCGAACCCTGCAGGCGGGGAACTTCCTGCACTGCGCTGCCACAAGGCTGGTGAGGCTAGTGCGCACTCCCGTCCGGCCAAGCGGAGCCGTCATCTCACCAAGCGGGCCGCCCTTCTGCACTCCGCGCACGGTGACAGCTCCTCTTCCCTCCTGGCTCACTTGTTTAAGTGCTGGTTGCAGCCACCGTGCTGACTTCACCACCTAGTCATGAGTCACAGCCTGCACTTTAACAAACGCCAGCCGAGGCAGCCGCGGGCCCGAGAGACACAGCAACAGTGTGCTCTGCTGTGGGGAGAACTGCTGTCCCCCGTGCTCGTCGGGCACCGGGCGCCGGTCTAGTCGCTTCAGATGCGTTTACTCCTGACTCCTCCTCGCAGCCGTCTGAGCTAGGTGTCTGACTCCCTGCCCATGGCAGAGGAGGCAGCTGAGGCTCAGGGAAGGCAGGCAACACAGCGAGAGAGAGACGCTCCAGCCGTCTCTCTCCTGAGCTCCTGCAGCTGATCACCAACCCCAGAGACAGCAGGAACGGGGAAGCATCCGGCACCTGCACAGATGGCACTCCCAGAGGAAGCTCCACGGGCTTCCAGATTCCTTTCATGAGTCATTATATGTCGCAAACGTTCATTGGACAACTGACTATGTCTGTGCCAGGCCTGACACTTCATACCTTATCTTCATCCATCTTCACAACCACCCTAAAAGGCAGGTTCTGTCGGTGTCCCCATCACACAGGTGAGAAAGGTGAGGTACCGAAGCCGCACGGGCAGTTGGGAGGGCCAGGAGGGAACCCCAGGTAGTTCACACCTGGAGCCCACGCTCCCAGCCACCACTCTTGACTTCTCTCCCTTCCTCTCATCCACCATTTGTCTTCTTCCCCTTTCTCTGACATCCTTCTCTCTTCTCCAATAACACTCTCTCCCTCCCTCCTTCCCTTGCCTCTCCACTCCATTCCTCTCCTTCTCCCTTCCTGTTCTCTCTCTTCTTTCTTCCCTCTCCTCCTCTCCCTCCACACACTCTCACACTCACACATTCTCACTCACAGGCCCTCATACGCTCTCTCACAATACACTCACGCACACACATTTACACAACCCCTTTCTCGGTCACTGGCTGCCCCATCTAGCACGGCGAGAAGGAAGAGAGGAGAGATACCCAAGAGCCTACAAGCTCCTCCCGACCGAGCGCATCCGTGATTCTATCCCGTTAGGATGGATCAAATCTCAAATGGGATAACAGGCATAAAGAGCTTAACGCTGTGCCCAGAAAATCAGGAGCCCGCCCTCCCTATACCTGATGATGACACTACTTTGATTAAAGACCGTGACTGGCACAGGGAATAGGTATGACGACGGCCTGGCTGAGTGGGCCCTGATGGGGGGTCTTGGGGGACACAGGACCATCAGAGACAGACAAGACCTGAGAGATCACCTAGTCCAACCCCATCAGAGTGCACACCTGGACCCAGAGGAGGAAAAGTACGTGCTCAGGTTCCGTGGAGAGCCAAGCAGAGACTAGGCGCCAAGTCTGGGTCCATCGACTTCCCACCACACCCACCCACACAGGGCACCCCCCCACACCTCCTCCTCTGCCTGACTGAGTGAGGAAACCGCTGGGCCTCCCCATGCAGGCAGCTGCCCCATCCTCCACTTGTGCCCACCACAAAAAGGTATTTCACAGCAGGACAGCCATTGATGCTGGAAGCCCACTGGGACACTAGATCGCAAAATGATTTGTCTACAGAATTTGGCCAAAAAGAGGATTAGCAAACAACTTATAGCTCAGGCCACCCCATCCAGAAGGCAAGATGTCATTCCCTCCTGGGTACTTATGACACTCTTCATTTCTGTCATTAGCATAGAAAATAATAAATTATTTATAGTTTACCAAAATTCTGCATGTTCAAAAGTTCGAGAGTGCTTCCAACACTCTTCTTCCTATTTAATCACCGTAACCCTGTAAGATAGACTGAGCTTGAATTTTTGTCTCCAGGTAGAGGCTCAGGGACACCACGAGATGTGCCCAAGTTCTTCCAAACCAGTGACTAAATACTGGGGCTCCCAAAGCCTCAAGGCTAAGCCCTCTGCCCTTCCATGGGCAAGTTCCTCTGTGCTTAGCTCTGTGTCTACAAACCCCCTTTTACAGCTTCAGCCCAGACCACACCTCTGTGCCACAAACCTGCACATCCAACTGCCCCTCCGTACTCCACCTGCATATCTCCAAAGCACCTCAAACTCACTGTGTCCCAAACCAAACCCTGATTTCTCTCCCCTCACTCCTTAGGCTTGATCCTCTCCCACTCTCACAAGTGGCTTTATCCAGCCAGCCAGCAAATCTGAGACCTAGAAATTATCCTCAACACCATTCTCTTCTCCACCCCTATGCACCCATCACCAAGCCTCAATTTACTTCCTAAATATCCCTCTGCCCATGCCCTCTGTACTCACCCTGGTCCAAGCACCATCATCACTTGTCTAATGAGCTGCAATGCCTGTAACCACCCTTGACCCCTTCTTAATCCATGTGCTTATTAAGATGCAAATCAGATTGTGACAGCCCTACCTCCTTTAAGCCCTTTAATGTTTCCCATTGTCCTTGGGATAAAGGTAAACTCTGTAACATGACCCATAGGCCTCCAGGTGACCCATAAGCCCCTGTGTGGTCTGGACCTGTTGGCTTCATCTCTCTGTGTTCCCCCAAGTCCCTCCACCAGCTCCTTGTGATCCAGCTCCTTTCAATTCCCCGAACAAGCCACACTTCCTCCAGCCCTTGCTCATGCTGCTTTCTCTCCCAGGAACTCTCTCTACACTACGCCTCTTCTCTACCCAGTTAGCTTCTCCTTATCCATCGGAGATCAGCTCCAAGGTCACTGCCTCATATGAGCTCAGAGGAGGCTCTGAGAGATGTGAAGTGTAGGGCCAGAAAGCAGGGGAGTACAGTGGTTAGGCACACAGAGTCTAGCTTGGGTTCACAAACCCAGCGTCGCCATTTCATTGCGGGGTGGCCTTGGACAAATCCTTAACCTCTCTGTGCCTGTTTTAGCCTGTGTATGATGGTGGTAATTAAAGTATTTACTTCATAGGGACATAATGAGAACTAATGAGTACTAATATATACAGTATACAGTGCTTCAAACAGTCCCAGCATACACTCAGCACTCAATAAACATTAGCCTGTCACACACTTTCATGGTGACATATGGGGACCTTTCTTCCATAACACTATCCTGGTTGATCATTATACATTTCCTTGTGTTATCATCTGATGACATGTATCTTCTTCATGAGAATGTGGGCCCTAGAAAGCCATGGACTAGGCCTGTTTGTGCACTCTTTTTGTCTTCCATGCCCAGCCTGTAACCTGGCACAGTGGCTGGCACGCCATCTGTATTTATTCAGTGGACTCCCCATTGTCAAGGGCAATGCATCTCCCTGTACCAGACTATGCGGGCTTTCTCCCATATAAGTGCATTATGCTTTCAACCAGGGGTGGCCAAACTGCAACTAGCAGGCCAAATCTGGCACACCAACTGTTTTTATAAATAAAGTTTTATTAGAATACAACCACACTCATTTGTTCACATTGTCTATGGCTGTTTTCACGCTACCATGGCAAAGTTGAGTAGTTGCGACAGAGACTGTATGGCCAGCAAAAGCCAGAAACACTTATTATTTGTCTCTTTACAGAAGAAGGTATTTGTAATCTCCTGGAAGCCAAGGCCCATGGTCTCATGGGGTTGGTATGAGGGTTAAATGGGTCAGTCCATGGGAGGCATTTAGAACAAGGTCAGGCACATAGGAAGAACTCCCTAAGTATTAGCAGATATTCTGTAGTTCCATATACTTACTCACAGGTCAATAAATATTTGTCCATTGAACAAATCAGGTAGAATCTGCTTCTTGTGATAGATTTTAGTTCTAAGAGCACACCAGCTTCAGTGCGAAGTAAGGCCAATTCATGGAGAAGTTATATCTAAAGCGGGAGAGACATGAGAAATAATAAAAATTGCTATCTTTTACTGTACTCAGAGGAAACTAAGGCACAGAGAGATGAGATAATTTATCCAAACTTACAAAACTAATAAATGCTACAGCCAGATTCAAATTCAAATCCAGACCGTGTAATTCCCTAACCACTACACCACATTGCCTTTCCATGTGCCCCAAGTCCCCCAAAGGGAAGGAGCTAAAAACTTTGCCTAAGAAAGTCAATGAAGGCTTCACAGACAAGGGGACTTAAGAGTTGGATTTGGATTTTGATGACTGAACAGAAGTTTGTCATGTGAAAAAGAGCAAGAAAAACATTCTAATAAAAAAGCGTGGAATTTCGAAACTCAGAAGTATGCAATAACATAACTTGGGAAGTTTGCTGTGACGGAACAGGAGAGAACATAGACATGAAGCTGGAGATGAGCAGAGGCCAGGTCACACAGGGCCCTGTGGGACTCATGAGGCACTGGAGTTTGGTCCTCCAGGCGGAGATGAGCCCCTGAAGGGCTGTGAGCTGGCCAGTGGCCTGCTCCCTCTCCCTCCTCCCTAGTATTGCTAAGCAACCTCAACTCTGGTCCATCAATAAAACCCCCACTCCCGTGTGCTGCCCTCTCTCCTCCCTCCTGCATCCCGCCGTCTCACGGCCATGTTCTCTCTCTCTCTCCCTGACCCTCCATGTTCCACAGGGGCCGTGAGGGCCTCGAGCATTTTCCCAATCCTGAGCGTGATTCTGCTTTTCATGGGTGGACTCTGCATCGCAGCCAGCGAGTTCTACAAGACTCGACACAACATCATCCTGAGTGCCGGCATCTTCTTCGTGTCTGCAGGTAATGCTCTCTGCAGAGCCCAGGCCTGCCCAGTGGAGAGAAGCTGAGGTTTGGGTACCCAGTAGCTGGAAGGACCTGGCCGAGAGAGGAGGGGAGGGGGAGGGAAGAAAGGAATCTCCGGGCCTTGCAACAGGTCATATTGCAGGAAAGACAGGTTGTGCTGGGGATCTCACCTGCGCTCCCCACTGAGTCCTCCAGGATCATCCCAGACCCTCAGCCCAATGGCCCATCTTCTCCCTACCTCTTAGAAAATGGCCCAAATCCCGGGTCCCCCTTAGGTACTGGACCTATCTTTACTTGCCCTCTCCCCTCACTGCCCTACACAGGTGGGAGCAGGCAGGCACCCAAAATCACATTTCTCAGTCCAGTTACATGACAAGTCACATTTGCTTCCAGTGCCAGAAAAAGAACACGGGCTGTAGCATGAGCCATTTAATAAGAATGACTAACGTTTAAGTAGCATTTAACCACGTCCCAGACAGCTTTCACACGTAATCCTCTCCATGGCCCTACCGCGGCAAGCCCTGTCATCCCCAAAGGTTTTGAATCCAGGCAATCTGGCTCCAGGAGCCAGTCCTAACCCCCTAGTACACCAACTTCAAATATCTGTGCAGCCTTAAGGAAGCTGCTTTACCCCCTGTGATCCATTTTCTCACTAGCAAACCCCTTGAAAAGCACTCAGCAGTGAAGGCAGGTGGTAAATGGTCAATAAACAATATCTATTATTATTGTTACTCAATATGTTATAGAACGCCTCTCTCTTCTCTCCTCTCTTCCATATCTGTTTCCATTAGCTCTTCCCTTTGTAGCTCTCTTCAAACGGAATGATAAAATATTAGGGTGACGCTTGCCAAGGTCCCTCTATACCACCCACCCATCCATGCATGATGAAAACGCTGGACAGGGGAGAGTCCCATCCAGTTGTCCCTGTCCTTTAATCCCGCCCAGTGCCTGGCATCCTGCTTGGAAATTAACGTCCTTCTCTCTGATTCTGCCCACCCCGGTGCCCGGCAGGTCTGAGTAACATCATTGGCATCATAGTGTACATATCTGCCAATGCCGGAGATCCCTCCAAGAGCGACTCCAAAAAGAATAGTTACTCGTACGGCTGGTCCTTCTACTTCGGGGCCCTGTCCTTCATCATTGCCGAGATGGTCGGGGTGCTGGCCGTGCACATGTTTATCGACCGGCACAAACAGCTGCGGGCCACCGCCCGTGCCACGGACTACCTCCAGGCCTCCGCCATCACCCGCATCCCCAGCTACCGCTACCGCTACCAGCGCCGCAGCCGCTCCAGCTCCCGCTCCACCGAGCCCTCACACTCCAGGGACGCCTCCCCCGTGGGCCTCAAGGGCTTCAACACCCTGCCCTCCACCGAGATCTCCATGTACACCCTCAGCAGGGACCCCCTGAAGGCCGCCACCACGCCCACCGCCACCTACAACTCCGACAGGGATAACAGCTTCCTCCAAGTTCACAACTGTATCCAGAAGGAGAACAAAGACTCTCTCCACTCCAACACAGCCAACCGCCGGACCACCCCCGTATGAAGCCGCGGGGCCTCGCCAGCGCCGCCTGCCGGTCCCAGGCAGAGCCGGGAGTGGGGCGCGGCCGCGGGGTGGGCAGGGGGTGGGGGGAGGGTAGGGGAAACCAAACCATCCCCGGGTGGGGGGGAAACCTTCTAAAAGCAAAAACAAAAAACAAAAAAAAAACAAACAAAAAAAGAGAAAAACATAAGTAAATCTAAAAAAAAAAAAAAAAACGAACAAAATATAAGAGGAACAAAGAAGCCAAACAACAGGAAATGTGAAAAAAAATAAATGAGGGAAGGAAAAACAAACTTTAAAAAAGCAAGAGAGGATAAAAAATTAAAAATAGAAAATAAATCTAAAAGAAAATGCATGATTTCCCATGTACCATTATTTTAACATTTAATAAAAACCAATTTAAATGAAAAAATAAAAGGGAACCAAGATAACATTAAAGCAAAAAAAATGAGAAGGAGCAGAAAGAAAGGGGATTTCTTTCTTTGCATTTATCAGAGGTTTACGTTACTTGTTGTTTGTGGTTTGTTTTTTGTTGTTGTTTTTTTTTTTTTTAACTCCGGAGAGTTACTTTTCTGTTCCCTTTAACCCCAAGTGGGCTCTGCCCCCCCTGGGTGAGTTGGGGGGTGGAGACTCAGAGGCCCCGGGGCCAGGCAAGCCTCGGTCACTGCCAGGTCCCTGGAGCCTCTGGATGGGTGCCCCAGGAACGCTGGGCAAGCTCTTGGCTTGCGAGCCGGCTCCACCCAGCATTGATGGGGCAATTGAAGGCCTCCAGGTGACCCAAGAGTCCTTGGTCCCTCCTGTCCGAAAGACGCCTGGACGGGGGTGCACGTGGGGCTTGTCCAGCCCTGGGGTTCCCAGTCCTTAATGGTCCTTAACCCACTGTGATGACTTCCTAGGCCTTGAGGGAAAGGAAGGAGAGGGGATGGCTGCCGGTGGCTTGCCGAAATGCCCAGAAACCCCGGAATCCTCAGGGTGAGCCTCTTGGGGTCACCACCACCCCAAGCTCCTGTCCTTGGGAGCAAGAGATCCCACCCTCCGGGGGATATAAAGCAGCTCTCCCTCCTCACCCCTCACCTCGGGGCTACCCGATGACCCTGGGGCGATGGTGGACCCCCAGACTCATAGGCCCCCAATCCCCTGGGAAGGGGGCTCACTGACCCTTTGGGGGTCCTTGGACTCGCTGAAGCCCCCTCAAGGCTCACCGGGTCCAACAACGACATTGCAAAAAGGTTTCTTTTTACAAAAGAAAATGGAAAAACAAGTGGTGATTTTTTTTTTTTTAATAAAAAAACCACGGACTATAAATAAATGTAAATATATAATAAGTGGATTTACTTGCAAGAAAATCAGATAGTATTTTTCTTTTAATTCTTTTCCAGCTTTAAACTGTGAAAACAAAAAAAAAATGGGGTGGGGTGGGGGACTTAAAATTTAGCAGGGAACTTGTAAAGAGAAAACAGAAAACAAATATACCAATCCATTTAAAAAAAAAAAATGCTGTTGTGAGAGATTAGAGCTGGATTTAAAGCAGGAGGGAGAGAAGAAGGAACTGCAGGGAGTGTCTGTGACAAAAGATCTCTTCCTTATACCGAGAAGGTGCTGCTACTGTGGAAGAGAGAGTCACGATGGAGAATCCAGTCTTCACGAAGGAGATCGCACACCCCACTCTCACACACACACACACACACACACACACACACGTCCTAGAAGCCCAGCATTTGAATCACTCACAGGAATACACATGCCATTATAAACCATTCCATCCCTGTACACAGCCAGAGGCAGAGTTCAAAAAAGACGGACTTATACCCTCCAAAGCCATGGACAACGACAACAGCTCTATGTTGGCCTTTATGCTCACGCGTGCCCTCCTACCACACACACACACACACACACACACACACACACACACACACACATGCCATGCTTGCATGCATGAAAAGGGCACAAGTCTAGAATCTAGCTTTGAATTCTGGAATCCCTTGCTGTGTGGCCTCTCTGGGCCTCAGTTTCCCCCTGTGTGAGCATGTGGATTGACCCAGATGAGCTCCAAAGGCCCATTCTTATTCTTGGCATCAACGACTTTAAGATCTGCCACCTGCCCAGAAGAAGATGCCAAGGACAACCAAAATAGCTGCCATCCAGCCCCCAGACACTGAGAACATTTCCAAATCATCAGGCAGCCATTCACACAGACGGACGGACACACACGGACACACACACACACACACACACACACACACACATGCCCCATATGCCTCCTCACTGTGCTCCCAGTCCCCTGCCCCCACATCCAACGTCAAAGCAAAAATTACACACATGTGAGCAAACGTATCCTGCCTTTCAGATAGAGAGGGAAAAGGCACCAGAAAGCCACTCTTCATCTTGTGTCCCCTTTCTCTAATTCCATAACCTGGTTACAGGAAGGAAAGGGGCTTCTTTGAGAGAAGAGGTCAGCCATCAGGGTTCCCCCACTGTCTTTGGGGTCAGAGGAAAAGAGGGTCCTCTGAGGTTTGCTGGGAGTGCTTAAGGCTGAGGGGATGGAGACAAGAGCTTTACAAAGGTCGGTCCCAGGGTAAGGACCAACCTCAAAAGTTAAACTTACACCACAGACTAAAGTCTGGGGCATCTCATGTTGCTCCCCTTTCTTCCCAGAGGGACGAGCGCCAGGTTGGACTGAGAGACACCCAACAGTTTTCCAAAGGTTGAATTTCAGCTCAGCCTGCCAGTCACTCTTCTGAAGGTGGGGTGCCCTGCTGCCCCCATCAGCACGTCCTGGTTTGCCTGTTTCTGACCTGGCCTGAAGTTTCCTAAGCTGAGCTCTGAGGAGTTGGGGGGAGTGGCTAGCAAGGCTTTTGGGGTTTGTGCACTCCCGGCTGCCCTTCCTCTCTTTTGTCTGGGAAAGGAAAGCTCTGTTCTCAGGTCAGCAGCAGCTGGAACCCTAAATTCAGCCTGAGCCACAAGGCAGAACATCTGCCAGCCCAACCCAGAAGTGCACGGGACGCCATGGGGCCCCAAGGCAGAGCAATGGAGGCCAATGCCAGGTGTGGGCAGAAATCACGATCTCTCCCCACTCCCACTCCAACCCTGCCAGCCAGCCCGCCAGACTCCAAACCTGAAAAGATCAAGGACTAGAAAGAAGGGTGAGGCCCCAAGAAAACAGCAATTAAGTGGGCGCTATCCAAAGAGGAAAACTGGCCCAATTCTCTGAGTTCTGGCAGTTTGGGAGTGTTTGGGATGACAACTGGCTCTGCTATGCAGGCCCTGAGGCCTGGGTCCTGGGTCCTCTTGAAGAAGGCGCTCTGGGTGTGGGTGAAACCAGCTTGGCTGAGAAAGGGCCAGGGGCCCAGACGGGGTCGGGATCGGGGCGGCAAGGGCATTGCTTGCCAGGGTGGACGATTGCTCATGTCCAGCTCAAACCAGTTCAAGAAATCAACCTCCATTTTCTTTTCTTGGTGGGTCCTTTTTTTTTTTTTTTCAGACTGTTAACAGAAAAAAATTTTAAAAAGCAGAAAACTAAAAAAAGAAAAAAAAGAAAAAAAATCCTGGTACATGAAATAAAGATTTTTTTTTATAGCTTGGTCCTTACTTCGGTGGATTTCTTTAATTGCTTTCCCAACTCCCGGCATCCCATTTAAGACCATCGCAAAGCCACGGATTCTCAGAGTTGGGGAATGGGGAGGCTTAGAGGCAATGTTCCCAGTAGCGTGTGCCCACTGCTCAGGTCATAAGTCCTCTCATAAATATTCCTTCCTGACGCCTCTAGTGGCAGGGGGCTCACCCCCTCCACAGGCAGCCCTCATTGGTGAAATCCTTCTCTGCCTAATGTATTTCAATCCACATTTCCTTGGAATCTGGCAACACTGGATGAATCCCTTCCCCTTTCAGCACAGCGGTCCCTTCGATGCTTGAAGACAATGAGAATGATGTCCTTGAGTGTCTGTCTGAGAATAAAGCAGACCCCCTCAACAACCCTGTGACACTCCATGAGAGTGTACGGCCTGGAATGGACGCAGTATTCAGAGGGCTCCCCTCACGGGGGTGCTCCTGGAAGAGACCGTGGACTGGGAACCAAATGGGGAGGGTCTCGGAAGGGGCCTTGGGAAAGCAAGATGGGATGTGTCCTGATCAGCTTGGGCTGGTCTAACAAAACACCAGAGACCGGGTGGCTTAAACCACAGACATCTATATCTCGCAGTTCTGGAGGCTGGGAAGTCCAGAATCGGGGTGCTGGCAGATTTGGTGTCTTCCTGGCTTACAGATGGCTGCCTGCTCTCTGTGTCCTCTCGATGCAGAGAAAGAGTTCTAGTCTTTCTTTCTCTTCTTGTAAGGACACTAATCCCATCGTGGGAGCCCCACCCTCATGACTTCATTCCACCCTAATTACTTCCCAAAGACGCCATCTCCAAACACTACCACATTGGGGGTTAAGGCTTCAACATATGTATTTGGGGCAGGGGGGACACAAAAATACAGCTCATAACAGGATGCTATCAGGAGGATCTGATCCTTGACAGTGAAGAAAGACCCCATTCGAAAGCAGCTAAAGTGCTCACCCCGCATTGTCCAGCCTTGGTCTGGTCAAACTGCCAGGGTGAGCTCTTTGAAGGAGGGCTGTACATGCCTCGCAAAATGCATTAAACACGCTTAGTTCATTTTAATTTTAAAAAATTGTCATACTGCATAGGATGGAAGGAAGGAAGGTATTTCAAAATCAAATCAAGATTTGAAAAGCAGACAGAAAAGTACTCGTCTCTTGGCAAATTATAAAATGTTTCTTCTCCTGTGCCTACCTTCCCTTTAGAATTCCTGCCCAATTATCCTTGATGCAAAGATCCGGTATAAACTCACAACTGATGCCATGACAAACAGGAAAAAGGAAAGTCGACCACTGCCTGTTTAGAATGAAAACATGATGATACATTACTCTGAAAGGAGATAAAAGCTTCATTGTGTCCTATCAATATCCATCATCACAAACAAAAAACATGGGTCTCATTCATTACAGTACTAGGAGAACCTTATGGAGACCATCTACATCACCTTAGAAACAGCCATGATAATGCACAGTGATGAGGACAGGCGAGAGCCCCAAAAGTTGCGACCCCAGTCCCGACACAGACAAGGGCTTCTTCATGAGCTCCAAGAGGTTAGGTCTCTGGGAGAGAAGATACTGTCTAAGATTCAAGGGAGGAAGCTTAGTCATTGAGCAGCTCTCCCTGGGCTCAAGGGAAAGAAGACAGCACACAGAGGAGGCCTGAGCCACCTACAGAAAGGCCAGCCCCGCACAATGGGGACCCAGGAAATGCCACTCTAGAACTGGCCAACGCTCAGCACTCCCTGCTCAGTTCAGCCCAAGTTCCCAGGGGCCACACAAGCGCCTGTTCCTCCAGGCTCCCCGCTAACATTTCCAGGTCCCAGGGCGGGAATACAAATGGAGGCCCACATACCATAAATCTAAATATTAAACAGCTAAAATTCAAACTAACAATCTTTAAAATTAATGTTCCCTCCTTCTATCCTGACAGATATATCTTCATGATGACCTGGAATAGTAGGTTTGAATTTAGAATTCTTAACCACATCTGAATTCTGTACCCAAAAGTGGCAGCATGGGGCAAGCCTGCGCTGGGCCCTTGACCCTGGCTCCTAGCATACAGCCAAGCCCCCTTCCCTTCTCACCTCTAGCTCCTCTCAGCATGTGCAGGGCCTCTCCCACAAAGGGGGTGCCCATCCCAGCCTGCACATCCAACTTCCAGCTACAGCTGCCAGAAATGGCCACTCCTTGGCTACCTGTTGGGACAGGCCAACCACAGGACATCACCTTAGATAGTAGCTGGTCCTGGAACCTGGCTCAGTACCCTCTGGGCAGGAATTCTAAAGTAGCAGACACCAGAGAAAAGTCTAGAAGAGGAATGTGGGCTCAGGGTGAGCACATCCCATTAGCCCACGGGAAGGGACATGGCCAGAGGTGGAGGTCCCTCTTACACGTGTCCACAGTACAGCCTCTCTCTGGCTTTTGATTGTATTTTTCAATAGCCAAGAGCTCTGACTTCCAGGGTCAGAGGAGAGGCCTTACATCTCAGAAGATTTATGCCTTCATAGGCAAAAGAAAAAGGTACAGTTGGAGTCCAGAGAGGACAAGCAATTTATCCAGACTTGCACAGTGAACTGGCCTCAAACAGGCTCCAGGCCCCAGCCTCCTGACCCATCCACCCCTCCACCGTCCCCAGCCACCCTTTCTGATGGAGGGTAGAAGCCTTCCTTCTCCTCCACTCACGTTCCAGGCTTAGTTTCTCTCTTGCAATAGTGCTGACCTCGCCAAACTCCAAAAGCTCCGAGAGTGTCTTCAGCGGGTAAGGGAAGGCGGCTGTCTCAGTGAGTGTCTAGACCTGCCTAACAAGAAGCATCAGTTTGGACTGGCTTCCAAGCTGATGGCTGAGAAAGCTGGCTGGTAGCCAACAACTGCCTGCCCCGCTAGTGCCCAAAGAAATGTCTCTGGGACAGCTTGCAGACTTCTCCCGGGCCGAAGGAACCCTGTCCTGCTTGCCCTTCCTGCCATGGACTGCCACAGACACAAATTCAGCGGTGTGCTGGGGCCACCTCCTACAGGCTCATGAGAGCCAACCACATGCATCTCTTCTCAACTCCAAGTTCAGTGAGGCCACACCAACACCCTGAACTCAGTCATGGTGGGAGTGTTTACACCACAGAAATAGGCAAATGCTACAAATTAGGGATTTTTTTAACAAAGAGTTGATTGTCAAACATTTACCAGCATACCACATACCATAAACCTGTAGGTATGGTGTGTGCACGGAGGTTCGCTAACGCACACCTTCGAGACACAGCCGTAGCCCCTACATTGCAGGTATATGTGTATGTCCACATACGTATTCTTACATGCACACACACACACACACACAAGAGGTTCGCTAACGCACACCTTCGAGACACAGCCATAGCCCCTACAGTGCAGGTATATGTGTATGTCCACATACATATTCTTACATGCACACACACACACGCACACGCACACGCACATGCACGTACACTTCTGAAATTAGATCCACTCTACTAGGCCTTGAACTTGGTCCCAAGTGTATGGACATGACAAGGACATGGACTATCCTGCAGGACGCCCTCAGTAGAGACAGGGTCATGAACAAGGAAACGGAGGGCTGCTGAGAAAGATGACAAAGCCGCACAAAGGCGTGGAGAGGACGATGCACTAGCTCAGGGCGGGGACACAGAGGAGAGGGTTTCAGCGAGGCTGTTTGTGCCCATCACACACGTTCCTCTACGTACTTAGCCTACGTGCACTCGTAGACCCGTCTGTGCACTTACATGCACAGGTAAGCACAGAGATGTGTATACTATGTCACATCTATGTGGACACATGTACCATATGTGCATGCATGTGCCTACATGTGTGCACCTATATGTACCCAAAACATCTGTCAGAACAAGGGAACACAACACTAGGGCAGATGGCCCGTTTTTGTCACCAGGCGTACCCAGCCCTGAAACGCTAAACCTGGCCTTCCTCCCCGCTCTCTCTCCCTCCTGCTCTTCCTCAGTGTCTGTCATTACCTCTCTGTCTCTCTCTCTTTCAGTCTCCCCCTCTCCCTCTCTCTTGCCCTGGCTCCCTTCCACTCTCTCTCCTTGTTTTCTCTCCCCTCTCCCTTTCCCTCTGAGTTACCAGTCTAAGGCTCACCTCACCCACGCGGTTATGCAAAGGATTCCAGGGGGAATAAGAAGGAGATGGTAAGATCAACCCAGGTACCTTCTCGGCCACTACTGCTTGAAGCGGAGAAGGAAAGGGGACCATGGCTGGGCTCTCTGAGGCAGCCCTCTGCCAAGAGACGACAAGAGTGACGTCCGGCGTAAGGGGGAAGAGAGTATCTCTTCCCATCCCGTCAAGGCAGGAAATCTGGGATGACCTGTCATGGCCCCTGAACTGTTCAAAATCTTATAGGCGGTGGGGGTGAGTGAAACTCAGGGGGTGGGGAGGAGAGCCAGGGGAGGGAGAGAGTTGAACTTGAGCTAGACTACTATTTCTTTGTCACTCCCTCACTTGAAAACATTCAGTGGCTCCCTAGTGCCCTCACAGTAAAGCCTGCAATGCCCTCCCTTGTCAAGGCGCTGGGATTTATGGAGAGCCTACAATGTGCCAGGCACTGCAGATCATACATATCCGATAAGGTTGTTATGAGGAGTAAATGGATTTAAAGCATCAGCACCGTGACTGGCACATCATAAACGTTACACAGCACTTTCTATACAAGTGAACACTCAAGAAATGTGCCGTTGCACCAAGACGCACTCAGAGTGTGGCGGAGCTGTGTCCAGAGTTCTCAGTCATACCCACTACTCTGTCCCACTTCTGTCACCTACATACACAAAACCTGCAGGGTCATGGGTACGTTAATGGAGGCTGCACAGGGCACAGAAGGGCAAGGAGAGGGAGGGGGTGTTCTCCCTGGCAGGGGCGAGGGGGCACAGGGTGCAAAGGCAGTGCCGGGAGAGGCTTCGCAGTCCTGAGTGGGAAAGCCCTCCAGAGCTGGAGCTTGGGCTGTACCCACCTCCGTCCTGGTGCTGCCCAGCCTGCCTCTCAGGAATGCTGCAGGACTGTCCCGATGCCTGTCACTCATTCATTCATCCCCACGCTCTGTGCACAATGATGCGGGGAGCACCAATCCAAATAGACACGGCTCCAGGCTCCTGTTCCAGAGTGGAAGAGGGAAAATGAGCAAGTTCAGAGTCAAATAATTAGATAAGCACAAGTTATCATGAGTGCTGTGAAGTCAATGCATTGGGGCAATAATGAAAGATAATAATAATAACAGGGCTTGAGGCCTCTCCTTTGGTTACCTAAAACTTAGCGTCTTAAAATAATAATAACTGTTTTATTATCTCTCACAGTTCCGTGGGCTCGGCCGGACAGTTCTTCTGCCTTACACGATGATGACTGAGGCTGCAGTCACCCGAGAACTTGACCGGGCTGGAGCAACCAAACTGGCTCAATCGTGTGCTGTAGTCAGTGCTGAATGTGGGCTGGGAGCTCCGCCAGGGCTGTTGACCCAAACTCCTCATTTCTATCCCCTGTGGCCTCTCTGTGTGTCTTGGGTCTCTCACAGCATAGCAAGTGGATGAAATTGAAAGCTGCCAGTTATCGGAAGGCCGAGCCTCAGAAGTGTCAGCAAGTCACCTCTGCCATATCGTCGGTCAAAGCAAGTCTCAAGGCTAGTTCCAGGGGGAGGAAATATCGAGTCCACCTCTGATGGGAGTAGCGGCATGAGCGTGCGAGGTGAGGCAATGCTTAGCCGTCCTTGAAGGCTACCACAACCCCTTGAGATAGAGCAGTCATGGGAGGCCTCTGTGAGATGCTAACTTGCAGCTAAAATTCGAAGGGTAAAGAAAGTGAGCCAGACAAAAACAGAGAAGGGAAGGGAAGAGGAGGGGAGGAGAGGAGAGGGGAGGGGAGGGGAGGGGAGGGAAGCTTCCAGGCAGAGGGAACCACATGGGCAAAGCCCCTTTGCCTCAGGCAGGAAAGAATTTGGCCTGTAAGTAGATCGAAAAGATGACTGAAATGGTTATCCCTGGTGAGCAGGGGACGAGTGACACAGGATAAAGTGGAAGAGAGGGGCAGAGGTCAGTCATCACAGAGCAGGCCTTTTGATTTTAAGCGCAAGAAAAGCCGCTGACTCAGATGTGACGGGTAAAATCACCCCTGAGCATCCCATACAAAATTCACCAAACCAGAGCCAGGGCTAGATACTGTGGGGGAACAGATTTCAGTTAGGAAAGTCCCTTTCCTGAAGCTCATAGTTTTATTTTATTATTTACTCATGATCTGTGATCTGCCCTTTTCCATTCAATTAACCTCTACTTATGCAGCCCTTCTGTGAGTAGAACAGCTTATAGTAAAAGACACATAAATAACAAGAATATTAAAGGTAGAAAAACCAAGGCCATGGAAAGGAGAAAGGAGCAATATGACAAAAAGTACAAGATTCCTGGCAGGCAAGGCGAAAAGGGAAGCATCATAAATTCTGTAGCTTTCATTGTCAAAGGCAATACCTCAACTGCTGTAGAGAGTAAAAATTTGTTCTTGCTTTCATTCTCTCCGGAGAAGAGAGAAAAAACACATGAAATAATAATTAACACCTCAAGCCGAAAAGTGCAGAAGGCCAAAAGACCACCCCAGACAGAAAACGAGATGGAAAGACAGCAGAAAAGGGCAGGTGGGAGAGCACAGGCATCAGAGGTAGAAAGGCCTGTCCCTGAAGCCCGGCTTCACCCTTCACCAGCTGTGTAACGTGTGCAAGAGACAGCCTCCCTGAGCCTTCATTTCCTCATCTGCAAAATGGGTTCCATAATACCTGCACAGGTCTAGCAGCTGGGATGCTCTGAGGAGACACTGAATATGAAAGCTCCCAGCACGGTGCCTGGATGGAGCCGGTGCTCAATAAAGAGTAATAATAATCAGAGCAAGAATCTATTGAGCTTTCCCTTAGTGCCAGGCATTAATTTAAACATTTTACATCTTAATGCTAACAGCAACATTATGAGATAGGTCCTATTATTATCCCCATTTTATAAATGAGGAAATGAGGCACAGAGAGATTAAGATATGTACTCAAGGTCACAAGCAGGAATATGGTAGAGTATTCCAGGCAGTCTATTGGCTTCAGAGCTCATGTCTTCAGCCCCACATGAACCCACTTCTCCATAGTGCCACAGTGTTCTCCTTGTACCCTTCTCTCTACCTTTATCCCCCATTACACACCCACTCAGTCTGCTAGAGTGCTCACGGCCGAATGGGAGCCCCTCCCTCCATGGAGCCAAGATTCTGGTCCCATTGGCTCGCCTCGCTCTTACCTCCTTCCCACATTTCGCCTCTCTCTTGCCTTATCTCTGTCCTGTAGAGTTTTTGAAAATCACACTAACCTTTCTTTTACAAGACAGTCCTTTAGAGTCCATTGCTTCTGCTGAAGGGACTGGCAACAGGTTAACAGAAGTGAGAATCAAAGCTAACCATGAAGGATGAGAAGGATTCTTCCCATGGACTTCTTGACAGGAGAGACATAACTCACTTATCACTTGCTTGGTACATGGCAAGGCCTAGTAATCTTATGAATTGAATAAAGGTTATTTGAATTGAATTGAGTTGAATTGAATTGAATTGAACTGAATTGAACTGAGTTGAGTTGGACTGAAATGCAAGGTTGAATGGATGGAAGATGGAAGGATAGACAGATGGATGACTGGATGAGTAGATAGCTGGTTGAAGAAATGGAAAAATGAATGGATTTTTAGATGCTAAGATGATAGATGGATGGATGGATGAATGGATGGATGAATGGATGAACGTACGTAGATTTGGTGACCACAGCTGGTAGGAAAATCTGGTAACTGAAAGCATAGAAGTAGGAATGTCCAAGGTGTGTTTGAGTAACACTGAACATATCGGTGTGACGGAGGCAGAGGGCTCACATCAGGGAGAAATAGAAAAAAACTAAACACCCACCTTGCCCCTCCCATAGGGACAGATGGGAGTGCTGGGAGGGTGCTTACAAGCTGTGTGCTTGGTGGCTGCTGGGAAGGGAGGAGTTAACTGAAGGATGGCTCCCTGGCCAGCTGCGACCACGGTGACACTGACAGATTACAGCGTGTCCTCCGCACTAATAACACTGCGGCGTCCTCCGCCTGCTGCTCTGCTGCTCCCCAGCCAGCTCCGGCTCCAGTGGATCAATACCAAGAGGTGCACGCTGAAAACCCTCAGCCAATTCCCTCCAAGGCTTGGACGCGTTAACGCACAGACCCGCAGAGTAGAAGGGACCTGAGGGAGCAGTTCATTCCCTGGACTGGGAGCTCCCTGGGCCAGGGACGGTGTCCCACTCACGCTGGCATCCCCTGTTCCATCGCAAGGCCAGGCAAGGACAACGCTCTCCAAAAGTTTGCTGAGCAAATGAATCAACCTCCTGGCCAGGGCAGGAATCCTCACAAGAATATCTCTATAGCACATGGTCTCTCAGCCTCTACTTGCATACCTCCAACAACAGGAGGCTCTCCACCTCCCCCAAACAAATAGAGTCTTCCTTTACTGGACAGATCTGACAATTGAAATTGTCTTCTCATCACACTTAGTGAAATAAGCCAGACAGAGAAAGACAAACACCATATGGTTTTGCTTTTATGTGAAATCTAAAAGAAAACAAAAACAGATTCATAGAAATAGAGATCGAACTGATGGTTGCTGGAGGGCAGGTGGGGTGGGGTTGGGGACAAGTGAAAAAGGTAAAAGAGAATATAGTCAGTGAGACTGTGATAACTTTGCATGGTGACAGATAACTAGACTTAGCATTGTGATCATACTATAAGGTATATAAATGTCAAATCACCATATTGTACTCCTAAGACTAATATAATATTATATACCATATTATATACCAACTATACTTAATTTTTTTTAATTTTTAATCATCTTCTCTATTGTGAGTTAATCTCACCTCCCCCTTTATTTGTCCACAAACTTCCAATTTCTTCTATTTTCCAATTTCTTCCCCTATAGTCACCTCTATTCCCCTCGCCCAAACCTTCCAGTAACCCCGTCCTCATCTCTCGGGGTGCTGCAATCACATGACTGAGGAGGGAAAAGAAGGGACTTCGCATCCATTGAACACCTGCTCTAGGTGAGTTACATCTGACGTCTACACAGGTTGTCTCATGTAATCTTCATGAATGCCCTGTGAAGTAGGTGCTATTCTCCTCGTCTCACGGATGAGGACCCCAAGGCTCAGAGAAGTTAAGTAAATTGCCTGGAGTCACTCAGACACACAGTGGCAGAGCCAGGGCTTGAATCCGGGTCCGTGGGATTGCACCATGCCACTGTAGCTCGGGGACACACAGCATGAACACTTCCTATGTCTTGTTCTTGGCCTCAGATGAGTCTGGAAAGGACTTCGCTGGTCCTCTCTCTAATCCTCAACCCCTAGGGATGTGGAGGGACTTGCTCAAGGTCACCAGAGCTAAGGGGCTGTCCAGATTGGAAGTTCTTCCTCCGGAGCTTACTGCTTCCCTCCACGCCCCCGGCCCGAGGACAGTGGCCTCCAAATAGCGTTTCTCATGGAAGGGAACCAGGGCTCCTTGGAGAAACAGCTGATTCCAGAACTTGGAAAGGGAAAGTCCAAGATGAGCCTGGAACATCATGTTCTTCCAGGAAGCCAGGAAGTTATCAAAGACTATGAAGGCTTGACCACAAGGCTCAGTGTCTAACTCGAAGGGGCTCCCACGGGCTGGAGGAGGCCATCTGAGCATCAGAAAGAATGGGATGATGCCAGAGAACCTGCTCATTATCTTGAAAACTGGTTTCAAAACAGGGTAGGTAAGAAGCAAACGATATCTGTATTACATATTATTACACTTATTATACATAGGTCATGTTATATTGTACATATGACATGTAATGTTTCATCTACATAGAGGCTCCCTGCTCTGCCTGGGAGAGTTCTGCGCACTGTGGACACTTGTTCCCATGTAGCTGGAAACCTCTGGAGAAAGATCCCGGGCCCCCAGCCCATTCCGGCCTAGGCCTCTCCGATGCCCTTCCACTCCCCACCACCCTGCCTGTCTCTCCACAGGGAAGAACAACAGGGCAATGAACTTCTCACTGGCACTAAGGCCTGAAGAGAGAAATGACTTGCCCAGAACCCGCCGCTCAGGCCAGATCTCCTGGACGCCTGAGTCTATGGGCTCCCTGTCAGCCCAGCGCCGGCAGCTCAGTTCCAACGTGCAGCCCAATGGGCTGGAACTGCTGCTGGAGTCAGCATGAGGCAAGGACTGTCCCAGCCCCGTGGCCACCTCTCCGCTTAGTGCACCCCCAGCCCTGCCTGTCACAGTGACCCCTCAGCAGCCTCTCTTCCTCTCCTCACCCTTACTCAGTCTCTCTCCAGGCCCCACTGGTCCTCAGTCCCTCATCTCCATCTTGCCACCATACCTGGCCCCCAAGTCCCGCCCTGCATCACAAACACACACACACACATCCACGCCACCCTCCAAGCCCTTCTGCCCCTTGCTCAAACTACGATTTAATGTAACACCCTTCATGCTCACACACACACACAAAAAGTCAGGATTCAGTCCCTGCAGGCTGTTCCCAGAACCCACACTTGTGATTCACACGCACTTGTCTTTTCTTACCTTTTGTGCTTGAGTCTGGATGGAAGATCTCTAGAAGAAAACATAAGAAACTAGTAAGAAACGCGTAAGTAGTCACCTCCGGGGAAGGAGGGCTGAAAGCAGGGATATAAATAAGAGCGAGCAACTTCACTTGGTAACTTTTGAATTTGGTAACATAGCATGAAAAATCTATATAAAATTAACCAATTTGTTTTAGCGAAGGTGACCATTCAAAAGCAAAACAGGAAAAAAAAATGTCCTGACACCACCTCACTCGTTCTACGACCTTGAACCACTTACTTAAGCATTCCAAGCCTCAGTTTCCTCAGCTATAAAATGGGGGTGATAATAGTTCCTGCCTTGCAAGGTAGGTAAGAAGGCAATGCCCAGGAAGCCCTTAGCACCATGCACGGTAAATAGTCCGTGTTCGGTAAATGAGTGGTGGTCTTTTTTCTGTTCTCCTTTTCCATGAAACTCTGAACTCCTTGACAGCAAGAACCAGCGTTCAGTTTTGGATCCCAGAGCTTAGCACGGCTCCTGGCATGGCTGAAAGTCTTAAAATATTCTCTGACATTTAAGGACACAATTCACAGTCTTCGGGATAGCCTTCAAGGCCCCTCTGGCTGCCTTGCTTTCTGTCTGGCGGCACCTCTTACCTGCCCTCAACTGCATGAGGACCTATAATAGCTTTCGCTTCTGTGCACACACCTCTGCCCGACTCTCCTTCCCTCCACCTTCATGCTCCTTTATTTGCCTGGTGATCTGCACACTTGTTTCATCCTTCGAGAGCCAGCAAATGTTCCCTCCCCTGTGTAACCTGCGGCTCCGCCTCTGGTAGACTCAATCACCCCCAACACTTAGTACAGACCTCTGAGCAAGCCAGCCCTGTATTGCTCACCATTTACCCTCTGTCCTCCCCACTGCTCTAAAAGCTCCAGGAGAACAGCGGCTGTGTTTTTCATCTCTGTATCCCTAGCATTTAGTATGCAGAAGGCATAACTTAGGAAATGTTTGTTGAATGAATGAATGAATGAATGAATCACTGCTGACCACTCAGCCACCTGGCAGCCTTCAGAAGCCAAGTTATGGTGAGTCACTCATGCCCTGCCCAAGCCTCATGGTGAAAGCAGTGACCTCTCTTTGCAGTCTCTCGCACCAGCCCATACCCAGAGGCTGCGTCTCAGCCTGAGTGCACCCAGAGAGGCTTCCGGGCTGGCCGAGAAACTGCGACCGGTGCGCCATCCAGCACTGTAACCTCGGAGAAGGCTGAGCGGCCTGCAGGGAGCCCCCGGCCTCTGTTCTCCCTGCTGCAGAGGTCTGCTGAGGCCCCCCGCCAGCGCTGTGCTAGCAGTGGGTACAGAAAGACAAATAAGACAATCCCTGCTCTCACGGACAAAGAATAGCGTGGAGGAGACAGATGTTGTGTCCAACCCGTTCAATTCACCACCTGTGATTCACCGAGTGCCTACCATGTGCCACTCTACTCTGTGCCTTTCCACAAGTCTTGTCACTTCTTTTGTGCCTCAGTTTCTTCTTCAAATGGGGGTGGAAAGATTCACCTCGTCTAATATATCAGGATACATGTGGCAAATGTAACCACATAATCCATGTAAATTGCTCAGCTATGAAAACCTGTACCAATGTTGTTGTCATTGCCGTTGTTATTTATATATCTTAATATAGCAATAACGAATAACTGAAGCAGCCACAGTGACTTGCACATAGTAGATGTTTGATTGATATTTGATGCATTGAAGTGCAGTCCAGGTGACGGTTGTGACTTTTCATGCCTTGTGGAACAGCACCATCCTGTGGCCATAGCTCAGAACACAAGGACCCTATGGTAAACAGGCACCGGGCCTGGTGGGTAGGGGCTGCTGGGAACCCCATAGGGATCGTTTTAGGACAAATGCAAGGAAAGTTGGTCTGACACCACAGAACAAGGAGAAATTTCTTCGCCCTCAGAGGTGGTACAGGCTCAGAGTATAAACAGGTACAATAAAGGTTTGAAGCAAGACTGCAGATTATTTATCTACAAAGGGGTCTTTGAGAGATTTGGAGTGCCCAAGGAGTGGCCCAACCTTGCATCAGGTGGTCTGGCCTGACCCTGTGGACACAGCTGCTCATCCTTCATCTACGAAGACTTGAACTTTGCTCTGCCACTCACGAGCTGTGTGACCTTGAGCAGACCGCTGCCCTCTGAGGGCTCCAGTTTTCTCATCTGTGCAATGAATGAGGTTATAACCCCTGCACTGGCTACCGGAAAGGATTGTTGCAACAGTCAAAGGGGAAGAAAAGCACAACTAGTTCATAAACAGTAAAATGCTGTACAAACATGATGGATGATTATTAGTACAATATTTCCAATAATAGTAATAACTGGCATTTATTGATTTTCTCACTGTGCTAAACCCTTTACCATATAATCTCATTTAATTCCCCAGAAACTATATAAAATAGGTACTTTCAAGACGCCCATTTTGCAGACGAGGACACTGAGGTTTAGAGAACTTTGAAATTTTGCCCAAAGACACACAACCAATAAGGAAGCCGAGGTCTGAACTCAGGACAGTGGGACCCCCCAAGTCGGGTAGCCATGCACAATACTGTATCACCGCAAGAGTTCCAGCCACCGAACAGGGTGTTAAAGGTGGTCCCTCATCCTCAGTGGTAGGTGTCTTGAAGAAAACAAAACAAAAAAAACATTGACATTTCTCCTCTTTTTCCCAGGAAATTCTGCTTCCTTCTCACCTCTATCTCAGTATCTCTTTAGACCTCAGAGCCCTTGGGCTCTGCACTCAGGGTCCTGCTCACAGCGAAAGTCAGAAAATCCCAAAACATTCCCTTCTTGGGTCCAAGCCTGGAAAAGGGCCATGCATGCTCCTATGAAGGGCTGGCAAAGGCAGATGGGGGCACAGGTTCCCTTCAAGGTCCCTGTCAAACAGATGGTACCAATATCTGGTATGAACCATCGTAATGAACCCCATGTCTAGAGTCTTCCTGGGCTTATGAGCTTCCCCCTATCCATTTTCTCACCACTTGGCCCTCGGAACATTCCTTTGATGTCAGAATCCTTAGCCCTACTTTACAGATAAGGAAACTGAGATTCAAAAAGATAAAATAACTTACCCAAGGTCACGTGCAAGTAAGTGGCAGAGAGGGGACTCAAGTTCAAGATTCCAGAGTACAGATGCTCCTGACTCCGGAGGCCCCCACCTATTTCCGGTTGACAGTCCTGGTTCTAGGCCTAGTTGTGCCATCGGCTGGCTGTGTGACCTCAGACAAGCCACTGAGCCTTGGTTACTTTATGTCAAGAGATCCCTGCCAGCTCTAACTCTGTATCCTCTATTCATGTCCTTGAGCCATAAAGATGAGGGTGTCCAGTAGTATCCACAGGATTTACAGAGAAGCAGCTGTGACTTCACCTCCCTTGGGAAGTTTTTCCTGACTACCCAAGGCTGAGTTATTATCCTTCACTGTGCTCCCACGGCACTCACGACATTACACGGTAATTTATCTATAAATACTCAGAGGGCCAGGCAGCAAACATACATGAATGTGAAGAAAATGTCAGATGTGATTCAATTGGGAGCAGTGGGGACTGTGGCAAAGTAGCATGCCCCTGGCAAAGTGCAGCCCCTACTCAACCCCAGCTTCTTGTCGTCATGCAGCAAAGCCAGCCCAATGTTGCTAGATCTTAAGAGAAGCCAAAACTCTGAATCTTTATGTGAAATCTGCTTTTTAAATGTAGACTTAATATTTCTTTCGTTAAGTACTGCATAGGTACTGCAGCCCCTGGATTAGCCACACCTACTTTCCCACTAAACCCCAGGCTACTCAAGAGCATTATTGGATCTGTCTCTGAACCCTGGGCAACCAGCTCAGGGACTGGATCCTCATATGTGATCAGCGACTACATTTAACATGTTGCAAGTCTATGGCCATGCTACCCTGAACAAGCCTGATCCCACCTGATCTCAGAAGCTAAGCAGGATCAGGCCTGGTTAGTACTTGGATGGGAGACCACCTAGGAAGGCCTGTAGGCATGAAAAATAAAAATAAATAAATAAGGGATTGTAAGGTGACAAGGTCCTTGCAATCTGTGAGGTCAACCAAGGGTTGCCTTGCCTTAAAAAAAAAAATTTTTTTTTTAAATGTCACAAGATCTTGTCCCAGTCAAAGCCCCCACAGGCTTCTGGTGACCAGGCCAATCCGACTGCCTCGCATTAAGGGTTTACTGCTTTAAGCACATTACGCATCACCTGACTTAATTCTCGCCACTTACACTCTATGATCCCATCCATTTTATAGGTGAGGAAGCCAAAGCTTGGTCATACAACTTGCCCAAGTGGTAACTAGGATCCAAGTTCAGGTGGTCTGTCTCCACAGATGTCTGCCTGCATTGCCGTGATGCCATAGCGCCCCCACGAGACCCCCTTAAATGTCACCTGTGGTCCCTTGGCCCCAACAAGGCTCTCCAGGCACCTGCCAGGCATGGTTTCCAGTCCTGAGGACAGTGGGAAAAGAGGCACATGGCACGGAGGAGAGAACAATGCATGTGCTGCAGAAAGTGGACGTGAGATTCAAGGACGGGCACCTAGTGGCCCATGACCACAGCCAGATCAAGCCAAAATCAGCGTTTACTTTGTCCTCAGGACACCAAACTCCAGCTTCCAACAGAATAAAATGCATAGCGCAGAAAGAAAAAAGCCAAGGAGAGGCCTGAGTATTGCTCATCCCATTGAAAAGTCAAGTACTCTCTAAACTAGCTAAATGGTTCCAAAGGAAATGGGAGTCTATTTTGTCTCCTGTCGCCAGGGCTGCAAATCCTGATATATCTTCGGCCACAGAGAGAAGCGGATGGCTCAGCACTTGGAGAGATGCCCGCAAGAGGCAGGAAATGGGGTGGATGATTCAACAGGTACCTCTCTATTCTGAGAACTGATCCTGTGACGGGTGAGTGTACATCCAGCTGAGATAAAAAATAAATTTGAATGCCAACCATTGGAATGTACAGAAAACCTCTCTTTCTTCCGGGGAACTTGAAGCGTCCTTTGGGGCTTTAATCCTTCCAGGTTTTCTATTTTAAAAAATTTACTGGGGCGACAAGGCTCTTGGGAGGCTGGGGGGCTGATGACTCAAAGGCTTCCCTTCTGGCTGCACCCCTCCAACAGAATGATAAAGAACTGCAGTTTCACAGAGTCTGCCAGAGGCATCATGTCCACGATTCTCAATCTTTCTCATCTGTAAAATGGGGGCAGCGATTTCCACATCGCTGAGATGGCAAAGTTTGGTACAAACCCACAATTCCTTACCTGAACCTTGGGGCTCGATGTGTCTGATAACTTAGAAGTCTTTGGGTGTCATAAAGTTTTATAGTGGGCCCACCATATAGTACGTAATTTGCCTGGCCAGCTCTGGGACATACTCCATAAACCCTTTACTTTTTCCACAGCAGAATGTATGACTAGTCATACTAAAGGAAATAAAATAAAGACTATAAATAACGTCGCATTCAATTCACATCAGGTTTGCTGTCAAACGTTTGCCCCCAAACGTTTGCCCCAACCTCCTGAGAAATTGTTTGGTTTTCAGAGCCAGCTTTGATTGCAAGCACACATTCCGACTGTACCTTTACAGGTTGGCTGACCTGAGGAAGACATTGCTCCTCAATGCACCTCAGTTTTCTCATCTATAAAATGGAGTGATAATCCCTATAGTGGTTCTTAGAAGGCGTGTAAGGAGATGCAGGTTACTGCTCTGGAAGAGTGCTGGCCCCAAGGAGGGGTCCTCAGAAGGAGACCCTGGTGAATCCATCACAGTTTGAGGTATATCTGCACGCAAGGCAAGGGCAGATTCCCTTTAACCAAGCTTGTAAGGCTGACGCATAAACAGAAGATCCATCCACTGATGGGGAGATCAGGGTATACAACTGCCAGCAGGACGGGGTGTTTTTGTCAGCCTAACCAGCACATATTTCCCTGCAGTAAAGCTCCGTGAGGATTCATGGTCTCACAGGGCTGCTTGGTGTGAGGGAGTCATAACAAGGGACAGCGTTACTCTGAGGCAGCAATTCTCAGCAGACGCTCATGAGGGAACAGAGAGCCTTGCCCAGAAAATGGGGATGATGTGCCGGCCAGTGCAGCCAAGAACCGGCTCCCTGGACAATGCCAGCCTCTGGCTCTGTGACTCCCCACTTCCTGTACTTCCATTCACTCCTCTGATCAGCTTTCCTTGGTAAACCACAATCACAATCCAGGCCTCCTCCCAATCAAACTTCCTCAGAAACTCTGTCTGGCATTTGCCCTAAACTCTTCAGTCACACATTTGCAGACAGACAACCAACTGGTGATGTCTAGAAAAGGACAGTTTACATCTGTGGCAGATCTGATGCTCCTCGGATGGCCACAACCACATCTCCCACTCCTCATGCTCTTCCAGAGCCTCGCACCTTGACTCTGGGCAAGCTTGGGACTTGCTGGTAGCTAACAGAAGGGGTGGCGGTGATGCTGCGTACCTTTCAAGGCCAGAACAAAGAAGGCCATGCAGCTTCTAGCCTGTTAGCCAGAATACTTGCTCTGGAAGTTTTCAGCTCCCATGTAAGTAGTGTGACTGCCCTGAGGTCACCATGTTGTAAGGAAGCCCAAACTCCTTACATGAGAGAGGCCCTAAGGTGTAATGGAGAGAGAGAGAGGGGAAGGTCTGGCTGGCCTCCAGCTGCTCCAGCTCCATCCACATCAAACTACAGCAGCATGAGAGACTCCAGGCCAGATCTGCCCGACCAAGTCCTTCCCAAACTCCTGACCCACAGAAACCAAGAGAGATAATAAAAGGATCGTTATTGTTTTAAGCTGCCAAATTTTGGAGGGATGCGTTACACAGCGACAGATAACCAGAACAGGGGCAGTCTTATCTCCCTTCTCCCTAGGGTTGCCATGCCTCCCAGTTGCATGGGACAGTCCCAGTTCACATCTTTTGTCTGGCATCATTGATAGCAACTCCTTTCTCTCCCAAAAGGCCCCCAATGTGGATGGTAAATTATAAGGTCACCCTACATTTGTCCAAGTTCTTAGAGCACACTATAGATCCCGGCAAACGCCCTTCGCCTCACAGTCTAGAATAACCAATATACATGAGATGCCTCACGTACAGCGAGCATTCGAAAAATCAATGCTTGCTCTCTTGTCCCTTCCCCCTCTCCTAGTTCTGTTCTGCCTGGATGCTCAACAGTTCTTCCAAGAGATGGCTTACAGAGCAGGCTCCGCTCCCTTGCAATCTCAGAATGCCTTCTCCCAATAAACACCACCTCAGTGAAAACAGGACGTGTCATGCAAATGCAGGTGTAAGACAAGCCCAGGGCTCCCCCTTTTCACCAGATTGCTGTACTAAGCCCCCCGCCACGGGGAAATTCCGGATTTTCCCCCTA
>NW_006437736.1:416234-428657 GCF_000325575.1 Pteropus alecto
AAACCTTTCGAAACTCAGGAAAGGCTCTCACCACTCTGTAAGGGCGGGAGTTTTTGAAGATACAAAACCACTCTCAATTCTTGGCTCAGCAGCTTACTCACTAGGCCAAGCACCCTGCACTTGCTTCTCCCCACCTGCATCAACGGGAGGGCTGGCGCCTCTCTCAGAGAACTCTTACAGAATCAGAGATGATTCTAAGCACAAGCACAGTGTCTGGCATACAGTAAGCACTCAATAAATGCTACTTAACTCTTTAAAGATTGGAGGTTCCTATTGGAAAAGGCATTTGCCTTATCTGGAAAGAACAAGACAAGACAGAATAGCATAGAAGGCTGATCAGAGAACAGTAATACTGGTGCCTCTCACTTCTAGACACGACATGAGGGGATGTATATGGAGGGCCTGGCAGGGATCTCCCTTTTTTGGTTTAGAAAATGCTTTTGCAGTCACTCCCTCGGCTAGACCGAAAACTCTTTGGGACAAGAATCTCATTACATAAATAGGGTCCTGATGCAAAGGGGTGGCTCTGGGTAATGCAAGTTGAATGAATGATCTCATACCAATTTTGATCCTTTTATTCATTGACTTAATCGATAAGTACTTACTGGGCACCTACTCTATGTCAGGCACTGTTCTAGCAACTGGGAATACAGGCCGTATTCCCACCCCCTCACGTGCTCCATGGGTCAAATCAGCACACGAATAATCATTTAATTATCGGGACTATGAGTGTTAGGAAGGGGAAGCACAGGGAGCCTGGTGTGGGGAGGGAGGGAAGGCGTACATTAGACCAGAGGCTGAAAACCAGTCAAAGAACAGAGGCGTCTTCCAAGCACGGACAGCAGCCTGTTGGGAGGCCCTGAGGTGAAAGGAATGGCAAAATCCAGCCACCAGAAAGAATGCTGGCAAGTCAGCTGAAGAAAGAGGCCCAAGCCAACAGCGCAGACACAGTGAGTCTGCCTGGCTGAGAGAGGCTCTGAGAGGACAGGAGTGTCAGATGGGGCTAGAGAGGGGAAGGGAGAGAGAATGTGTTTGTGTGAAGGGAAGGCATGTAGGAAGAGGTTAAGAAGGAGGGGAAAAAAGGAGGGTAGAAACCAAGCAAGAAACAGAAAGGCCCCGGAGAAGGGAAGAGTGATTCTGGAAGTGGCCGTTCTGTTAGAATTCTGAGAAACTGGAAGGCGTGGGGAAATAGGGACAAGGGAGACTTGAGGTGACACCAAGAAATAGACAAAGGAACTAGAAATGTTTACCAAAAAGGACAAAGTAGCATGACTAGAGGGGTCATCTCCCCAGCACTAGGCACAGCCAAGCAGAGGCGACAGCAACCAGCCAGACAGGTGACAAGGAGATGCCTGTCTGGAATGAAAGCTGGACCCAATGAATAAGAGGATCCTGTCCAGTCCCAGCACCCAAGAACTCATCCTTCCCTCCTCGGAAGGCCACATGTGGGGACAGAAAGGGCCTGTTCCCTCTGCTGGAACACTCTCCCGCCAGACCGCCCCTGGCCAGCTCTCTCTCGTTCTCCAGTCTCTACCCAAATGCCACCTTCCTCACAAATGCCTTCCTGAACTCCCACCTGAAAAGTGCTGCACCCCGAATCATTCTCTAACACGTAGCCCTGTTGCAGCATCTTCACCCACTTCTCACACTTCTCTCTACCCTTGCCCACTGTCTACCTCGCCCCATTTAAAAGGTGCCTTCCTAGAGAGCAAGGCCCTCACCCATCTTGGTCCCTGCTGCATCCTCCACACTCTGCTCCGTACCAGGCACATAGACGGTGCTCCATAAATGTTTGTCGAATGAGTAAATAAAATCCCAGCTCTGCCTCTCACTAGCTGCATGACCTGGTATCAGTGATTCACCTCTCTAAGCCTCATTTTACCATCTGTAAAATTGGCATTAAAGCATTATAGTGATGAGACTCAAACAAAACTGAGGAATTTGTCACTTATAAACTGCTATACTAATGTTAGCCAACATTAGCAATAACGAAGTTAGTCATTCAATTGCCCAAAGACAGTGACCATGCCTCTCCAAACTGGACACTGTGAAACTGCCATCTCCTTTTGAGAATAGGGCACCTGCCCTCATACCTACACTTTTCTGGCAAGAATGTTAAGTTTTTTATTTTACAATCTCTAAAAGCAGAATCTGAAGGCCCTGGATTCATTAAGCATTTCCTGGGCACACTCTGTAGGCCAGGCACTGGGCTGGGCCAGGAGGCTTCCTCTAGGAATAATGCAGTCCCAGGCTGGAGGAACCCAGAGTCTGCAGAGGGTAGGAGAGGTGTGAGACACTGGTAACAGAACCAGATGTGTGGTAAACACAGCAATGGAGGACTCTGCCAAGTGCTGTGGACACCTGGAAGAGAGAATGTGTCCTCAGAGGTCGCTTGTGCATCCAGCAAACACTTTCCAAACACCAACTATGTGGTAAAACAGCATCCTAAGTGCTGGGGATATAACAGTAAACAAGCCATGTAAGAGCTCACCTCTCTCGAGGCTTGCATTCTAATAAGGAGACAATAAATAAGTAAACAGATAAACGAACAAGGTAATTTTAATAGAGACGCTAGTCATCCAATAAAATACTAATGGGACATGCAGAAGCAGCAGGGGCCCAGCTGCTTCTTGAGTTTGAAACTCCAGCTTCACTACGTACTGCTCAACCTAGAACACCTCTCTGTGCCTCCACATCTTCATCCATAAAATGGGGAGACTAACAGGTCCTAACTCACATGGCTGTGGTGAGAATTAAATGAGTTAACGTAAGTTCTTGGAAAAGTACCAGGCACATGGCGAGTGAGAGAGTGAATGAGGACAGGGCAAGGCTACTCAGAGGGGTGGTCAGGAAATGCCTGCTTGTTGAGGACACAGGCTCACGAAGATCTAGGGGAGACGCCTTCCAAGCAGCAGAGAACAGCAGGTGAAAAGGTCTCAAGACAGGAATGAGCCTGGGTATGACCCAGAAAGAGGAAGCTGTCAGTGGGAAGCTGTCATTTAGAAACTGCAGGCCATGGAACAGAATAGAATGGGCTTTTATCTTCAGGATCAAGGAAAGCGACTGAAAGATTTTAAGCGGGGGAGGGAGGGAGGGAGGTCAGGCATGCTCTGATTTCATGTAAAGGAGAGTCAGTCCAGGTTTACGCCATGCGGAGAATGGACAGTGAGACAGGTAGAAAGAGGCAGCAGGGGCATCAGTTAGGAGGAGGAACAGAGGCAAGATCTCCCATCCAAGCCCAGGGACCCACTACTGAGAATGAGACAGGGCTCTCCAAATCATCATCCATCTGGGGTGGGCAGGAAAAGATGATTAAACTCTGACATGAGACACTGCAGCAGATGGCCTGTGCACCCACAGCAAAAAAAAAAAGAAAGAAAAAAGAAAACAAGACATGAGCAATTTAACAAACATACATCTCCCCTGATGTTTTAAAACATATTACAATTTATTACTGATATTAATTACACTAACACTGAGTGCTTATTTATGTGCCCAGGGTAATATGCTAAATTCATTTTCTCATTTAATTCTCACAAAATCCCTATCCATTCATTCAACAATTCAACAAATGTGTATTACCAGGCACTGTTCTAGGTAAGCCAGACAAAGCCTCTACCCTTATGGAGCTTACACTCTAGAGGCAGAGACAGAGCCTAAACAAGAAAACAAAAATATTTCAGAGCATGATGAAAACTGCGAAGGAAACAAAGCAGAGTGAGGGACAGAGGAAGGAGTTGCTGTTTTAGGAATGGTGGTCAGAGAAGATCTCATTAGGGATATAATTCTTAAGCAGATATATGGATAAATCTGGGGAAGAGTATGCCATGCGGAAGGAACAGCAAGTGCTGAGGCCCCGCTGAGATGGAAATAGGTTGGTGTATTTGAGGCATAAAAAATACATGGTAGCTAGAGCAGAGTGAGTATAGAACGGCAGGATATAAAGTTGAAAGGTAGCCAGGAACCAAACAAGCCACAGAAGACATTCATATTTCACTCTAAGCATATAATGGGAAGAACAGATTGCTTTGACTACCATGTGGAAAAGGAACCCTAGAGAAGCAAGAATAGACAGAGTCCAAGCAAGAGGTTGGGAGATGGTGGGGGAAACTCATATCATTCAAGATATATTTTGAAAGTAGAATAAAGAGAACTTAGCGAAGGAATGAATGTGGTGGGAAAAGGAAAAGGAGCTAGCAATGATGAAAAGTTTTTGCACGGAGCACCATTCACTGGGCATCATTAACAAAAATTAGGAAAACTGGAAGATGAGCAGATTGGGAGAGAATTTATGGAAAAAGATGCTGCTATTAACATTTTCATTTTACAGATAAGTAAGCAGCATTAGAGAGATTGAGTAACTGTCCAAGTTCACCCAACTGGTAAGTTCAATTACTAAGTATTCCCACATACATTTATGTTTACCCTCACAGTATTATACTAACCCCCTTGGTATTATCTCCAATTTACAGATAACTGAGGAAACTGAGGCCCAGAGATGTGAAGACTACACAGTTACAGAGTGGCAGAGCCAAGAGTAAATATCAGATCCGCCTAATAGGAGATATATTTTCCAATAAACCAGACATGCTGGGAGACTGATAAAGAAACCTAGGAAACAGGGTAGAAGAGGATCTGAGGTTTGAATAAAATGACGCCCTCAGATTCTTTCAATGTTTTGTAATCCCCTAATAAGATTCCGAACATCTAGTATAAATATGAACCCCCGCCACAAAAAAAAAAAAAAAAAAAAAAGATTCTAAACAAACTCTGTAGGCTGGAAGTTGCGGACAACTGTTGCCCACCAAAGAAAGTGGTTCCTGAGTCGCCACCTCAGAATCCCAGTTGCTAATAAAAATGCAGATTCCTGGGCTCCATCTTAGACATGCTTGAATAAAAATTTATGGAAGCGAGCCCCAGAATCTGCATTTTTCAAATTAGGGCTCCAGAAATCGTCGTCGTACAACAGTTTGAGAACTGTGGTTCGAACCCTGGCGGCCATTCCCTAAACTAGTAGGCTGAACTACGCAGGTCGCTTGACACCTCTACCTGTTTCTGAAACTGTAAAAGAAAAGGGGAGGGAGGAACAATAAAATCTGCCTAGGACGCTCGACTTGCCCCTACCTGTGAGAATCAAACCACGTGATCAGTTAGAGAGGGTTGGAGCCTCGGGTCATTGTGGGATACAGAGTGGCTGAAGCGTCCCGTGAAGCATTGTGGGAGACAGAGGGGCCGTCAGCCGTTCCCCGCCTCCAGCTTTGACTGCACTGCCGCCACGTTTCAATAAACCTGATCGGGACGTTGCCAGATACCCCATGACGTAACCGTAAACAACCCTCTCGCGTCTTGGCGCCTAGGAGGCTAATGAGGCGACCTCGCAAAGCGAAGTAACAAAGTTCCGGGCGTGCCTCCGCTTTACGACTCGCGTTCGGCGGCCGAACCCAAAGCTGGACAGCAGTTTACGACAGCGCCGGTCGTGTTTACGGCGCCGGTGGCTGCGTGCGCATCTTTCCTCCTTTCCCGATTTCTTGGCTGGCATCTGGTAGCGAGGTCTCCGACCTCGACTATCTTTCGCCATCCGGTCCGGCCGAGGGCGTTGCAGGTGAGCGGCGTGTTCTATATGATTCTAGGGACCTCCGGAGCTGGGTTGGGCGGGGCCCGGCCTTCAGAGGCCTCCCGGAAGAGACCCCCGGTACGCCCCTCTTGCCGCCTCTGTTCCTCCACTGGGCGTAGCAGGAATCCGCCTTCCGGGCCCCAGGCCCCGCGTACTGCGGGATGCGGGGTACGGCCTTGTGGGTGAGGTCCCTGGCCCTGTACTTCTCTTAGCGGCTACCGGCTTTGCGAATTTGATAATGTCATTTAACCCAGCGAGGTCTCAGAGTCTTTTTTTTAAGTGTCCAAGGCTGTCTGCGTTTCTGTGTGTGAAATATTGGGCGTGCCAAGCTGAACAGTGTTCAGCTCTACTCTGAGCAGTTTTACAGACCAAATGTGAAATGGAATGGAGTAGATCTGATCTTTGATTTGAAACACACACACACACAACACATAACCCACCCTCCACCCCCAGGGATTTATGGTGTAGCTCTGTAGCGGCAGCAGTAATCTACACAATATGGTGGCGTGCCAGCAACAAGGCCCCTTCTGACTGCCCTGTTGGTGCCTCCCCATCCTGCTCCTATAGCCGATGTAGCTGTCACTCCGTTTTAACTGAAGGACTCAGTTTCTCCCACTGGTTCTATTCTGCTCACTATTCTTTTACATGTGTGGAAACTGGTACTTCCTCCCCCTGGAAGAATGCCTTGGGCCTACTTCCTTGTTGAGCTATGACGGAACAAGCAGATTTTTAAGAGTATGTTTTGAGACATCATTGTTTGGTCATTAAATATGGTATAAAACCCCAGATCTTTTCAGGCCGCTGTCCAGCTAGAATATGATTGGAAGAATGCTGGACTTACGGCAGACAACCCTAGAAATCAAATCTATTTTGAAACAATGGGCAGATCAACTCATTTTGGCTGAACTACAATTTTTTACCTCTCAAGTGGGGTTTGGGGGAGTTACTGGTGTTAACGTATCTAGTATGGTGTCTGACACTAAATAAGAGCTCAGTAAATATTTGTTGAACATAAATTGTTTTGACCACCACCCCTTCCCTCAGTTCTCTTCCTGTAGTATAAGTTAAGTTGAGAATTAGAAGATGGAGCTGCCAGGTTCATTCTCTGTTGCTGTCACCCAGCTCCTGTTGCTGTCGCCTCTGTAAGACACCTTAGTCTCTCTGTCATGGGACAAAGAGGAGAGTTTACTAAGTTCAGTATCCTGTGCTCTTTGATCGCTCTCCAGCCTCCAGAAATATTTGTTAATGAGTTTTCCTTTGGGAACTCACCTTGTGAACATTTTCAGAGGATTACAATGGATACAGGCATGGAGTTTTGACAGGAACTGTCAGGCATCTGTCACACATCTCTTGGGAGTCCCTGTTTTTACTCTCCTCAGAGGAGCTATAGCATTAGGTGGAGCATGGACTCCAGAGCCAGACTGCCATGGTGCAAATTTTTCATCAACTAGCATAGCGACTTTAGGCAATTTCTTAACTTCTCTGTGTCTCAGTTTTCTTTTCCAAAAAGGATAATACTGGCCCTTGCCTCAGCTCGTTGGGGGATTTAATGAATTTATGTGTGGTAAGCACTAAGAACAGTGCCTGGTACTCATAATATTTATGAACATTTGATGTATGGCCACTTTTATGGCCAAAGGTTTCTGGTGACCTCAGCCTCCTGTCAGGCATTTTGTTTGGCTCTGCATATGGATTTGCATTGACAATAGAAAATTGGGAGAACAAGAAAAGAAAGTTGAGTTTTAGGATATACTCACGGATGCTTATTTTTCTTAGCAGTCTGTGTAAATGTATTTTTGCAGGTCTGAATAGTAATTGTGTGGCATTCTACAGTAAAGGTACTTCCATATGTGTTAACTATAAGACTTTCACAATAATGCTCTGATGTCAATAAAACAGGGATCATTTTACTTTACAGAAGAAGAAACTGAGGCTTAGGAAAGTTAAATATTGTATACCATGGCGAAGGTGTTTCTGAGGACCAGAATATGGTTATTACATTTTTTAAAAAAAGTTACTACATTAAAGGAGCACCATTATTTTATGTAACACTAAGAAAGGAAAACTGTCAATTAAGATATGACACCCAAACTCATTTCAAAGATGTCACAGTGAAAAAAATCAGTGATATGTGGTAAATCAGTTTCGTTAGCTATAAGTGTTCACGGTATTATTTACAAAAAAATGAAAGGAGTAGATAACGTTTCAGAGTTCAAGTTTGTGTTGTTTTTTTAATTTTATCATTCACATCTTACCTCATATAGGCCTTTTTTACTTTGAGGCCTTTCTTCATGCAGCTACTTAGGTTATTTTTATTTTTAAGGTCTTAGAAGATGGCAAAGTTCATGACACCCGTGATCCAGGACAACCCCTCAGGCTGGGGTCCCTGTGCAGTCCCTGAGCAATTTCGGGATATGCCCTACCAGCCATTCAGCAAAGGAGATCGGCTAGGAAAGGTACTACATGTCGGCAGGGGTCTGGCTGCTCCTCTCTCCAAGTTCCTTTTGATTTTATTCTCTCTAAAGCATAACCTCTGTGTTCCTTATAGCAACCAGCTGAGAAGGGCTATAACCTCTGGGTACTTCCAGTGTCATAGGCGAGCTGGGCACTTACAGAGGCATTGTTAGCCAGTCCTGCTACTTTTTCCTCACAGCGTCCTCACTTTGGGGGGTTTCTGGGTCACCAGAGAATTGCCTAAGTGACCTGTGTGCTCTGTCTTCCCTTGTCGCTCTTACTAGGTTGCAGACTGGACGGGTGCCACATACCAAGATAAGAGGTACACGAGTAAGTGTTCTCCTGCTGACTGCCCGATCAGGGCCTTCGGAAAACCATTGTTCTTCCCAGTAACCTCCATCTGAAGGTGCCCTAGAATGGGAACGAAGTGCTGATGATAATTCAGGTGTTAGGAGCATATTCTAGCCTGTGAACACTAATCAGATAGCCCCACAAGTTAGCCTGTTCATTAAAGAAGTTCAACCTATTATACTGGAATTTTTTTCCCACTTTTGGGGAGCTATGAATCCTTTTACAAATCTGTTGAACATATTCCCATTTTGTATCTCATTGCTTGGGATTTACTGAACCTGTGAAGCCAGTCAATGGATTCCAGTTTCAAAATTCCCGATTTTAAGATCCTAATATAGTAGATTGGTTTAGTTCTTAGCTCATATTCTTATGGAATAAGGCAAAGAGTGGAATGGGCTTACCTTGAGTTCCTCAGAACTCTGTCTTGACTTATGTTCTTTAGACCATAAGCATTTCAAACTTGAATGTACATATGAATCCCCTGGGGGTCTTGTTGAAATGCTGGTTCTGATTCTGTGGGTCCAGGGTGCAGCTGTCTGCATGTCTAAGATGCTCCCAGCCAATGCTGAGGGTCCCAAGACCATGCTTAAATAGCAAGGCTTTTGACTAGTATGTATTTGTAAAGCCTATAAGTAGTGGTGATTACACACTGTCACCTTTGCCTCCAGATAAATACTCTTCTCAGTTTGGTGGTGGAAGTCAGTATGCTTATTTCCATGAGGAGGATGAAACTAGTTTCCAGCTGGTGGATACAGCACGCACACAGAAGACCGCCTACCAGAGGAATCGGATGCGATTTGCACAGGTAAACCAAGAGCCAGCATCTGACTAGCTCAGGGCTATTACATCTTAGGGCTGTTAACCTGCTGCTAAAAATGCAAACCTGTGAGTACTGATGAGAGGAAAGGGTATCATCACAGGTCTTCTAGTGAACCCCAAGTAGCCATTCGGTGACAAGTTGTACTAAAGTAAACTTTTTTAGGTCCAAGGATGCATTTAAATGGTTTAGATTTCTCTTGACCAGTAGCTGGATAACAAGGTGCATCTGTGCCAGCTGCCCGACTTCATTGCTTGGTTGCAGGCTTTATTAAGCAGATGGTCCAGTTGGACCACATCTTGTTGCATAAAGAGGCAAATTCAGCAACTCTAATAAAAGCCAGTAAAGCTGCTTAAATAAAAAATACATATGCGAATGTAAGCCTAAGCTAATTCCAAGTACTTACTCAACTAAACCCCCAGACTTTTGATTCTGGAGAATAACAGCACAGAGTAAAATGTGCAACTTGGATTTTGCATCCTATCTTAGGCTTATGACCTCCCATTGAGCACTGTCTGTTGTGAGCCAAATCTCCAAGATTTTGACATGGATGTTTTTTCCTAATTCCCAGCGGAACCTCCGCAGAGATAAAGATCGGCGGAACATGTTGCAGTTCAACCTGCAGACCCTGCCTAAGAGTGCGAAGCAGAAGGAGAGGTGAGCTGCCCATCCTGTCGGAACAAGTTCTCCCAGGACCAATCACAGTCTGAAATCACGAGGCCAAAGCACAGGAGAATGGTTGTCTTTCCCACCATAGCAAAAAACAAAAAGACCTTAAAGCCAGTTAATCCACTGTTTCAACCCTGATGTCATTCTCCGAAGGCAGATAGCTTGAGCAGGAGGGTACTTGAAATGGACATGCGCACTGAAGGGAAACAAGGGCAAATAAGAAGAGACTCGCGCTCACCTCCGCTCACTTCTGCTGGGGCATAACTCTAGGGGCGCCATTCGCACTGGCTCCTATGAGCCTCCTGGAGCTGGGTATTGCCACAGCCTGGCCCAGGTGGGGGCTGCCAGGGGACAGTCTCTATAGATGGGAGTAAAATATAGCCGGTCAGTATTTGGGGACAGTATGCCTCTTCTAGCATGTCTAGTGTGCACCCCTGTGGTCTGTTTCTTTTTATTAAGTCTGTATTTTTCTGAAAAATCTGCACCGAAAGCACAATTTTCTTATCTTTTTCAGGGAACGTATACGCCTGCAGAAAAAATTCCAGAAACAATTCGGAGTGAGGCAGAAATGGGACCAAAAATCACAGGTAGTGTATCCATGCCAGAATTCTGTCTAGATTTTTATTTTGTTTGCTTAGTTTTATAACAGCTTTATTTATATTTAATTCATGTACTATACAGTTCACCCATTTAAAGCATACATTTCAGTAATTTTTAGTATACTCACAGACTTACAATCAACCATTACTGTAGTCAGTCATCACTCTAAAAAGATACCCCGTACCTTTTAGCAGTCAGCCACTATTCCCCCCAGCCTTAGGCGACCATTAATCTGTGTTCTGTCTCTGGATTTACCTGTTCTGGACGTTGCATCAAAATGGAATCATACAATTTGTCGTCTTTTACGGTTCATCCATGTTGTAGCATGTACCAGTTCTTCATTTCTTTGTATTGTTGAATTTTGTTGTATGGATAATATTTTGTTTATCTGTTCACCTGTTGGTGGACGTTTAGGTTGTTTTCTCTTTTTGCTATTATGAATAATGCTGCTGTGAACATTCCTGGACAAAGGTTTGGACATTGTAAGAATAGAAGACGCATGTAGGCAAGAGTGAAGTTGCAGTTGTAGAAGTTACATTTTGCTGTATGATGCTTGCTGTGTCAAGAGTAGATAGCTAATACCCTGAGAGAAGTCTAAAGAAGCTGCTACAGCTGCTTTATGGAATACAGAAACAGAAAGAGCTAATGTGCCCTGGGCGACATCGTTACCTAGGGGTGGAATTCCCATTTGTTTTTGAATTCGTGGTCCCTTCAGTTCTCTTCTAGATTATAGGCTCCTGAGAGTCAGGGATTCTGTGTTCTAAGCCAGTGCGGAGTCAATGTTCCAAAAGTGTTTATTGAATGAAAGCCCTTCACACTGTTAACCTGCCTTTTGCTTATGTTTTGCACTGGCTTCCAATGCTTTTCCACTACAGAAACCCCGAGACTCTTCAGTCGAAGTTCGTAGTGACTGGGAGGTGAAAGAGGAAATGGACTTTCCTCAGTTAATGAAGATGCGCTACTTGGAGGTATCAGAGCCACAGGACATGTAAGTGGCATCTTTTACTGCCTTCCACCATGCTCACGTGTGTGGACCAGCTGATGATGAATATTTTCTAAGCCCTAGGATTTCCAAGAAGGATCTGAAGCCACTTAAAAGACATTGCATAAGACGAACAGATGAATTTAAAAACAGTGCCAAGGGAGGGAAAGCAGAAAGAAGTTTACTAATGCTAAACGTTAAATCTCTTTCAATTTCCTGGCATCACAAGCAAAAGAAAAATTAAGTTATATAGCTTTTTTTGGCAGAAAGAGAAAGGGAAGAAAGCAGAAAGAAATTTGCTGATATTAAATTCCAGGTTTTTTTCCGCTTCCTGGAATCCTGATCCAAAGAGAAATTAAGCTATATAGCTCTTTTGGCAGAAAAAAAAAAAAAAAAAAACGCAGTTCTTCAGGAGAAAGAGCTTTTCCTGACATTTCAAAGAGCCTCTTACTTCAGAGGCCAAGTAGGTGGGAATAACTTAGTGGGGAGCTAGAGCGCCAGACCAGAAGTCAGCACGCCTGAGTGCCTGTCACTCCCCACCCCGCACTCTAAAATGGGAAGGTGAGCTGAATCAGTTATATTCACTGTTCCAGGAGCCACGTCGGGAGCTAAGGGGATGGGGTCCTGAGCGAGCACTGAGAGTTCATCTCCTGTCTCAGAGACTGTTTTCATCTCTCACATATTAGACGTCTGGATAAGACTTCAGATCCCAATGCATAAAAGAAAAAGGTGGTGATCTTCTTTACTTTGTATGTCTTGCCCGCTTTTTCCTGCAGCGAGTGTTGCGGGGCCCTAGAATACTACGATAAAGCCTTCGACCGTGTCACCACAAGGAGTGAGAAGCCACTGCGGAGCATCAAGCGCATCTTCCACACTGTCACCACCACAGACGACCCTGTCATCCGAAAGGTGTGCACCCCCTTCATCACTCACACC
>NW_006437736.1:428695-452628 GCF_000325575.1 Pteropus alecto
GGGGGTTAGGCCTTAGAAACCCCCCTAGATAAGAGTTCTGCGTCAAGCTTGGGATTTGGTGAAAATACAGGCACTCAGCTGGCTGGACCATGAACAATGGCGTGAGGTAAAGCTGGACACGAATCCCGGCTATGCAGGCTTCATAGCTCCGCCTCTCTGGGGCCTTCGATTTCTTCTCTAATGGATAAACGCACTTACCACATGCCACTGGGTGAGGATGGAAACGTTGTGAAGTGTTTTCCTGGAACATGGCAAGGGACCAGTGAGCGACAGGCCCACGTGTCCCAGGACAGTGGCGGCCACCAGAAGCTCACTGACTGATTTGCTCCAGCCTTATTCAGCCAGTGGCGCTCGCACATAGGTTGTATTTGGGCGTGAGAGAGACAGTTCCTTACAGAGGAACCCGCTCTGCTCCATGTTAATGGGTAGGTGGACCTAAGCATGTCCTCACTTTTTCTCTCTTTTGTCCTCTTCACAGCTGGCAAAAACTCAAGGGAATGTGTTTGCCACCGACGCCATTCTGGCCACACTGATGAGCTGCACGCGCTCCGTGTATTCCTGGGACATTGTCGTCCAGAGAGTCGGGTCCAAGCTCTTCTTTGACAAGAGGGACAACTCTGACTTTGGTAAGAAGCCCATGTGGGGATAACACAAAGGCGTTGAATGTTTTTGTTGGTTCAGAGCAATTCCCTGGTACTGCAGAGTGGTAGAAGATGGCCTGTCTCCCCGCGGGCATTGACAGCCATGTTAGAACCCTTCCCAGCTTCCTCAGAGACAGAAGGCACTGTCACTGCAATTTCTTTGGGGGCGTCAGTTTTTTGAGTCCTCACAGCGCCCCAAAACTCTGCTTCCCGATGTTACTCTTTTGAATGATAGTTTCCTGACTTCTGTCATCTCTCCATACCATCTTCATAACTTAATGTTTTTCTTGAAATTGATGGGATTTTTTACTTCAGTGTATTTATAAAGGAAAAAATACGTATATGTGTTATACCGTTTATGTCTGTACAGACAGATAGGCCATGACTGAAAACAAAGTCGCTCAACAACAATAGCAGTGAAACAGAATAATATCACATTCCGTGCCTCAGGCCTTCTTTTTATCTAATAAGTAACAGAATCAAACATCCTGTCGAATCCCAAAAGACTGAAAGGAGTTAGCTTTTCACACCGTGATGGCAGTTAATGTTAGGAGCATCTGAAGTTATCCAGGAGCGCCCCCCGGTTCCTCCCCCGCATGTCCCACCCCTGGTGTCCCACGCACTTTCGCGGATGGCAGTGCCTTGAAGGAAGGGCCTTTGTCAGTCGGATGGCTGCGTCTCCCCGTGGCACCGTTCTTCGTTCCGTGGGTGATGACCATCTTGCCGCTTTTGCAGACCTCCTGACGGTGAGTGAGACGGCCAACGAGCCCCCTCAGGATGAAGGTAACTCCTTCAACTCGCCCCGCAACCTGGCCATGGAAGCAACCTACATCAACCACAATTTCTCCCAGCAGTGCCTGAGGATGGTGAGGACGGGGAGCGTCTGGGCATTCGTTTTATTTTGTCAGCTGCAGCTTTCATTGAGCATCTGCTTTGTAGCAGGCTCTGGGCTGATGGGATTGAGCAGGACAGAAGGGGCCCCTGCTTGTCGCCAATGAGTTCTGACCTTGGGCTCTGAGGTCATACTGCCTGACTTTGAACCTTAGATCTACTATTTCATACCTTTGCAGTATAGGACATGTTTCTTCTCTGTAAAAATAGAGCATTGATAATACTTGTTTCACATAAACACGTTGCGAAGGTTGCTTGAGTTATTTGACAAATACACTATTTAAGTACAAAGTTCCTGCCCCCGGGAAGGTTTGTTATAATGGAGGATACTTCTTTCACATAAACACGTTGTGAAGGTTGCTTGAGTTATTCGACAAATAACACTATTTAAGTACGAAGTTCCTGCCCCCGGGAAGGTTTGTTATAATGGAGAAGGAAAAGCAGTAAATCCTAAAAACATATACAATGGAGAAAAACAAAGTGGGAGGGACATAGTTGCTCATTAAATGAGAACACGGAGCACGCAGCCAACACATGTAAGCAGTTGGTAAACGCTGGCTGTTAACATCTGTTGTGATTTGTGGGGTGCTTGCTTACACTTGTGGGGAGCAAATAGGCAGACAACATACACAGTGAGCTCAGAGCCCCCTCAAGGGCTCCAAAGACCTGGCCTGGGCTGTAACTAAGCAGAGGCGCAGGGTCTGGCTGATTGGCTTGGCCACAAGTTGGCACTGTCACGTACACCTTTTTCATTTTTGCAGGGGAAAGAAAGATACAACTTTCCCAACCCAAACCCGTTTGTGGAGGATGACATGGATAAGAACGAAATCGCCTCTGTTGCATACCGGTATGTCACCTCTGGTGGGGTGTGCACAGACCATGCCCTGTATGGGATGAAATATCTGAAATTCAGGATCACAGGTGACCAAATGAGTCCCTTCTCCGTTGCAGTTATCGCAGGTGGAAGCTTGGAGATGACATCGACCTGATCGTCCGTTGTGAGCACGATGGTGTCATGACTGGAGCCAACGGGGAAGTGTCCTTCATCAACATCAAGACTCTCAACGAGTGGGATTCCAGGGTGAGGCGCACCTTATCACCCTGGTGGGGCGCCACATCTGTGTTTCCTGCAGGGCGTGTGGTCACAGGCTAGCGTTTGAGAGCCTATTTCTTTTCCCCTTGCATTACTTAGAGAGCTACCAAGATTTTTTTTTTTTTTTTTTTTTTTCTTTTTGGTCCTCTGAATTTTTCTGCTGCATAGTTCCTAATTGAGAAGAAAAAAAATAATCGTGTGCGAGGGTCACTGCCTTCCTCTAGGACTTTCTCCCTCTCTTCCATTCTGACCTCCCTTTGGCTTCTGCCCTCTGCGAGCGTCTGATTTTGATCTTGTTATCTGGGTTGGCAGGTTTCCTGTAAGCCCGCCAGCTCTTTTTATTTGACCTGTTCTTTCACTTACTGTAGCCACTATCTTCTCTTCAGTCTTCGTATTCTGTTTCCAACTCCTTCACGCAGTGAACTCCAAGGTTCTAAGATGAGCTCAGATTTGGCTCTTGCAGAGGCACCTGCAATGAAACGTGCCGCTTTCGTTTTTCCTCCTCTCTGCTCTCGCTCGTGCTGGCGTGCCGTGATTGTTGGGCTGTAGTCCTTTCTGAAGCTGCCTGGGCTTAGCGCTTGAATTCGAAGTGGACGGCAGTGCTCCCCGGTGCTGCTGTACTAAATAAAGCATCCTCGGTGGGAAGGACGGCTCCTGTGTTGAAGGAGTGTCCGGTGACACGGCACCCAGAGAGCCACTGAGCTCTGCCTTCATTGGAGCCAAGGGATTCGCCCTCAGTGCTGCTGATAATCATCTCCAGGTGTCCCTTAGCCTCCAGCCTGGCTGGAAGAGCACACTGGAAGGTTGGCCGTGACCTTAGCTCTGGGACAACACCCTTTTCCACCATGGCCTCCCTGTAGCATTTGGCATTGTATCTATGTGGTTTTTCCTTCTGTGTCACTACCTGCTTTACTCTGGTCTCACATATTTCTCGGCTTCCTTTGCATGTTTTCTTGGCTGGTTCCTCTCCTACTTGACCCTTATGGAGTGTTCTCTTAGAGTCAGCCCCGTACACAGCTCTTTTTGTCTTTCTTACTTTTTCGTACAGCCTTATATTAGGTTCTTTTTTCTTTTTTTTTTTTTTTTCCCCACTCCATAACAAATTAACAAAAACTTAGAGGCTTACAGCAACATCCATTCACTCATCCATTGACTCCCCATTCTGTTGTTTTTCTGCTAAAATACCTTGCCTTTCCAGTGTCCTCATTCTGTGTCACTTTTGTCTTGGCTGTCCATCAGTTTTGTCGTTCTCTTGCTCACTTAGGCTCAGGGCCTCAGACATCTCTGACTCTTCTGCACACTTCTCCTTTGCTGTCAGGTATGATCTGTGTTCTCACGCAGCTCTGCATCTCACCAGCAGCACCCCAGTTAGGACCGTATTCAGTATGCTGTATCTTCAGTATCTTCCATTTGTCTCCTAACTGGCCTCCCCAGCTCCCTCCTCCCACAAGCCCATTCAGTTTCCCTCTGCCAGTTGTCCAAAGCACTGCTTCCGTCATGCATCATATTTGTGGGAAAACCCTTAGAATGCCACAGCACAGGGAAACACAGAGACATCTATCAGAATGCAATTCCTAAGTGGTCGGACCTAACTACTTAATAAAAGGGACTTGTCAGTATTTCTTTTGGCCTAAGGTTGCCATAAACCAAGAAAGTTTGGGAACCTCTGCCATGTGACCTTCATCTAGTCACTTTACTCTGGTTCCCACATCTAGAAAACGGGGTTAGAGGAGATGATCTCTGGGGTCTCCTGCTTTGTCTGCGTGCACGTGCAGATTCACCGTCAGACTCTGACCACCACCACCCCCCCAATGCGGTCTTCCCCTCCATGCCTTTCATCACTGCACCTCCGGCCTCTGCCAGTATTCACCATCTGGTTAGCTGCAACTCTTCTTCTATGAAACCCTTTTTTACCATGCAACGTGTAGTAAACACTTGCCTCTGCCATTTATATGGCACTTGTTTTTAACTTGTTTATGTGTCTAGTAAGCTCTTATGAAGAGAGAAATTGAAATTTGTTGAATGCCTGCTGCGTACAGGCTGTGCAAGGTAGCGACCTTGTCTTTGCCTCTTAAATGGTAACGGTCTTACCTCTGACTGACCAGTGGCCTCGCCCCCATCCTGGTCAGGCCCACTTGGGAGCTTCTCCTTGCCAGAGGAGGCACTGGAGCCTTGGGCGGTAGGAGCCTGCCTTTGCTCGGTAACCTGGGCTTTCCTTCTGCAGCACTGTAATGGCGTCGACTGGCGTCAGAAGCTGGACTCTCAGCGAGGGGCCGTCATTGCTACCGAGTTGAAGAACAACAGTTACAAGCTGGCCCGGTGGACCTGCTGCGCTTTGCTGGCCGGATCCGAGTACCTCAAGCTTGGGTGAGGGTCCTGGCCGGGATCTGTGGTAGAAAGACGAGGGCTTGCCTTTTCCCCTTTGCTTTGGGAAAGGCATCACGCTCAGTGTCCCCATGTAACTGATATTTGCCCCCAGGTGTTGCTGTGTCTCTGGGCCACCCCCACCACTAACACCGCATTTCCCCCACTAGTTACGTGTCCCGGTACCACGTGAAGGACTCCTCGCGCCACGTCATCCTGGGCACCCAGCAGTTCAAGCCCAATGAGTTTGCCAGCCAGATCAACCTGAGCGTGGAGAACGCCTGGGGCATCCTGCGCTGTGTCATCGACATTTGCATGAAGCTGGAGGAGGGCAAGTACCTCATCCTCAAGGACCCCAACAAGCAGGTCATCCGCGTCTACAGCCTGCCCGATGGCACCTTCAGCTCTGACGAGGACGACGAGGATGAGGAGGAGGAGGAAGAGGAGGAAGAAGGTTTGTAGCAGGCCTTGCTCTGGAGGCTCGAGGGAGCGGTGGGCTAGCTAGGACCTGGCTCCGCATCCTCCGGGCCTTCGAGCTTTGATGCAAAACCTGTTGAGAGTCCCCCGAGGCTTACTGTGGAGTAGCATTCACTCCGACTCCTAGAGCTGCTTCAAGAGCCTTTAGGCCTCATGAAGGGGATGGGAAGGAGAGTGGTCTTCTAGAGCAGGGGTCCCCAACCCCCAGGCCATGTATTGGTACTAGCCTGCATAGCAGGAACCGCAGGCTAGCGAGCGAAGCTTCATCTGTGTTTGCAGCCGCTCCCCAGCGCTAGCATCACCACCTCAGCTCTGCCTCAGATCGTCGGGCATTAAATTCTCATAGGAGCACCAGTTCCTGGTGCCAAAAAGATTGGGGACCGCTGATCGAAAGGCTGTTCTAGAGGCTCGGGTGAGGAGGACAGTAGGAGTCCCTGATGTTAGTCAGTGGGCTGAAGGAGAAAAGATGCTCCAGGTAGTTACACAGGTTAGTTAAGCTGTCTTTCCTGCTTCACAAGCTGGTGTCTGCAGGAAATAATCTGTTAACCTGCGAGATCTAAAGGCTTAACTGTTAGTGGTGGTGTTAAAAATTCTAAGCAGTTCACCAGTTTGACATGACTCATTTCTCTAACATTTTGTATCTTTCAGAGGAAGAAACTTAAAAGGAGCAGGATTTTAAATCCACCAAGTCCGGGAGGCCCTTGGATGCCTGATGGGACTTTTGTCTGATAATTGCCCTCCGAAGCGTGTTGCCAGATGGAATAAAGCATGAGTCTCTTCAGTCTTATAACCTCATCACATGCCTGCACCATGATTAACAGCCCCTCTTGCTTCTCCAAGTAGCCCTTGGGAGAGGGAGGGTGAGATACAGAAGTTTCTGTCTGGAGTTCGTAATATTGGTTCCATCATTTGTTTTTGAGCATTATTAGTTTTCCTTTTAGAGGGTGAACACCCTAGATTTTTCTGTTCTTGGAACCCCATGAAATTATCCTTTCCTGGAGTGTTATCAATTGCGAGGTCCTTTATGGAAGTCCCCGTAAGAAGTCCATTTCCACACACACGAGTGCTTGCTGGTTGTGTGCCACCCTCAAAGACATAAGTCATTAGTCGAGGTGAAGCCGGTCACGGTGTTTGTTAGGTGAGGCGGGGTTGCTGCTCACAGAGACTTCTGCAGAAGGTCCTGATATGTCCCACCAGGTGGCGATCATAATGGTTTGTAAATTGTGATCAAGCTTGGCTTGGGCTGGTGACAGTCTCAAGCTGGCACCCTCAAAGCAATGTGTCATAAACAGATCGGAGCTACAGGCGTTTAGGATATGTAAACTTGTTCTTATCAGGGGCTAGTGTTCTCTTCTTGACACTGGAAAATAATTACTCTGCCAGGTATACTAAGCTTTCTAGAAACATCTCACCAAGTCTGACACAGAACTTAAGATGCTGGCAGAAGCGATAGCATTGTATAGGTGAGGAAGATCTCAGCTTTTGAGTAAAATTTCCAAAGCTATTTTAATCAAAATAATTGAGCCTCAAAAACTAAGCAAAAATATATTGGACTTTGTTAGAGTTATTAGGAAGATAGAGCATAAAGCATACTTCTTAGGGAGTTTTCAGTGAGAGTTGAGTATTAAAAAGTACACATTCAAGCAGTGTGGAAGATGCCAAGGGCTTTCAGAATTGGACTGGCACCAAGCTGCCTCTTGCAGACTGATGCAGTCCAGCGGGATTTGCTGCAGCCGGTGAGCCGGTGGAAGTTTCACACTCTCAAAACATTTTGCATCAGCTTCCATACACTTCATTTCTTTGTCCCCTCCTTTCATCCGTCCTGCTTAGAACCACCAAGTTGATTGCTGAAAACGGTCCTGACAAAAAACCTTGGATAGCATCCTGCTGCCTACAATCAGGCTCAATCTAGTCTCAAAACCCTGCCACAACTTCTCAGTCTTAATTTCCCACTCCTCACTATGTAAGACCAGCAACTATTTTAGGTACTTAAATTTGCCAGCCTCCATTCTCAATCACAACCACCAAGAAGTAGACCTCCTTACCTTATCTTTGGTTAAGTATTTTGCCCAGCCTGTCCGGCTTCAATGGTCATTCAACAAATGCTTACTAGGAGCCCCCTATGTGGCCTCAAATACTGGAGAAAGCACTATGGTCACCATAGTGAATAAGATCTTTCAAGTGGCATTCCTTAATGGGTACTTTGGTCTAAGAGATCAAGGAAGACTAGAGAGGTCCCAGCTATTTTTAATGAAAAGAAGCTTCAGCCATGCAAACCTGGGTGACTGAAGTTCTTTACACACTAGGCATGGATGGCTGCCTTCCCACGAGAACCCTCAGCCCTGTCTCACTTGACTGCTTAATGTCCCTTGCAGGTTCATGTACTTCGCTCACAAATGCACTATCTTCTGCCCGTGTAAATCTCGATAAAAACTAAGTTTTTTTTAAAAATTGAGATTTTAACTGGGCATAATCAGGGTCTATGGGAGGAGCCAGGGTTTATGAGAGTTCTCACACTCCATCATCCTGAGAACCCTACAGGAAGGGCTCTATAGTGGTAACAGCCCGTCCCCTTGACTTCTATAAATTACTCCTTCATTTTTGTCTAGATCAGTGTGTACACGAGGCTCACCATACCTGCATATACTGGATTGCATCCTTTTTCCTACTTTTGATGACCTAATAACTACTTGATTCTATTTCCAAGTCAGTGTTATGCAGGATCCACATTCCACCTCTGGGAAGCCAGCTACAATCATCTAGTTCACGTGAAGGGTGGTTCATGATCATCCTCCCGCCATTTGCCATGTTGCATCTGCTTCAGCCACACCATTACTGTGCATTAGCAGTGCATTTGCGTTTAAGTGTCTTCATACTGGCCTGTCATAGGCCATTTTGTTTACAATATTACCAAGCTTATAAAACATGATTCATGAATGAATAAAAAACATTTTGAAAAGAATGCATAATTTAGAGTAAAAAAGGGGGTTTTAATTTCAAGCTCAACTTTTAACTGTGATCTTAAGTCGTCCCTAAACCTCCAATTAGTCAATGGCAACATAATCATTGCCTACCTCACCAATTGGTGGAAGATAAAGTCAGTCATGACTGTTTCTTGGTAAACAAACTGAATCATTGTAGTGTCCAGGTAGAAATTTCCAACAATTTTAATAAGATTTTATTCGAGCTAAAAAGAGGATATGCCTTGAAATAAGATTTCAACAGCCTGAGAAAAATGCTTCTCAGAATGACAGTTTGTGGCATTTTAAAGAGGGAATGTACAGACTACATGAAGAGAGAAATCAAGACGAGGACTGGATTACACAGTTAAGATTATGTGCTCTCTTAATGGTTTCGCCTGAGGGGGTCTGAAAAGAGGCATATCAAAGATGTGTTAACCTAGATACACAGAACCTATGGACTGGGCTTGCTTTAAGGCAAAGATAAACCTTTTACTAAAGAAGTTACTACATGGTGGGCGTGACTACCCACCATGGCCTGCCCAGTTAGGAATATATGATCAGATCGCTGAGGTTACCTTCTGTAAAACCTCTTTTTTTGTCCACAATGGCAAACACTCGTTAATTGGTTTTTCTGTTCTAGCTTCTCTAACTTGGTTTCCAGCCCCCAAAACATGGGTAGCCAACTAGTCTTTGGCTACATTAATGGTGCAGTGTAAGAGCTGGGATTTTCTCCAAAAAAAATCATCTGCTCCCATGCCTCATAAGTGAAAAAGCACAGCTTTAAAACAAGAGCCCAAGCCCCTGCTGGATGGCTTCTCTGGTCCCTGCCACCCCGAGCTGAGAGCGCCACTGGGGCCTGCACGTGCGACCCTCTTCCCTGCGGCCTAGAGACCACTGCCGCTGCAGACCGCCCCCGACGTGCCTCGCGCCGCGCACGTGACCCCGCCCCCTGCCATTGGCCGCGCTGGAGGGGCGGGGCGGCTCCGGGGCGCCAGCGGGCTGTGCACACACATACCGGTCTCACTCCGCGCGCTGGCTACGGAGCGGCTGCGAGGTGCGAGCTCCCGGGTAGGGGGTGGGCAGGCGGGCCGGGGAGGTCGGAGCTGCGGGCGCGAGCCCCGCGCAGGCTGGGGGAGCGGCTCCGAGAGAGTGCGCACCAGCAGGAGGGCGGCCTCGCGCCCGCGTGGCAGCAGGTGTACTAGGCATCTCTGTCGCGTGGCCAAAGAGACCGGCGCACCTGGAGGGGTCCTTTCAGGACACGACTCCTTCGAGCTGGAGCCCGAGGGCGGGGTCGTGGCCAAAGAGATCTGCCCCCTCGAAAGTCTAACCTGGGGAGAGCACTGGAGGGGTGTTGGACTTCTTTTAAATTAGGGAGAAATTGGGTTAACACCCGCCCTCTTACTACCATGGCTATAAGAAGAGGGCTGGCGCCCCTGGTAACCGAGGACTTGAAGGAGGTGGAGGGGTTGGAGATTCCTGGGAGGAGCTCCAGATCCGAGCTTAAACCTATGGAGTCGTAGCAAATGAGCTCAGAGGTCCTTGGGTTCTTGTCCTGGCTCCACCCCGAATCGCAGTGAGCGCTCAAGGCAAGCCTCTGCCTCTTTCCAGGGCCCTGTTCCTCACTCATTTTTCCGCGCCTTAGGCCATCTGTGGTCCAAGGCCTCACCCATCTGGTCTGCAGCAGGATGGGCCTTTCCCTCGCGGCCCCACTGTGGGGCTCCCCGGGGCTGCTTCTAACCATCGCCCTGTACCCGGCTCTCACCCTGCACCCGGCTAAGGCCTCGGCACCCCCACACCGGGACTACTGCGTCCTGGGCGCCGGGCCCGCGGGCCTGCAGATGGCCTACTTCCTGCAGCGGGCCGGGAGGGACTACGTGGTGTTCGAACGCACCCCGGGGCCAGGCAGCTTCTTCACCCGTTACCCGCGGCACCGCAAGCTCATCAGCATCAACAAGCGGTACACAGGCAGGGCCAACTCCGAGTTCAACCTCCGCCACGACTGGAACTCTCTGCTCAGCCACGACCCCCGGCTGCTCTTCAGACACTATTCCCAGGCCTACTTCCCGGATGCCAGCGAAATGGTGCGCTACCTGGGCGACTTCGCAGACAGGCTGGGGCTCCACGTACTGTACAACACAACCATTGCCCACGTCACTCTGGACAAGGATCCACAGGCCTGGAACGGCCATTACTTCATCCTGACCGACCAGAAGGGTCAGGCATACCAGTGCAGGTAAGGAACCCGGTCCCAGGGCTCACCTGCTGAGCTGGCGCCTCTCCAGGAGGAACCCCTTCATTGGCCTCTTGGTGTGGGAGGAATGGGAGAAATCTGCCACCTATTCTGCTTTCGCTGAAATTCGTGCTCAGCCATCATTTCCCACGTGTCCTAAATTGTGATCAAATATATTTGGAAAATACTAACCAAGTCTTTCCTTAGGGATTTGTCAGCCTTTAATTTCATATTCACCGTGACACTTCAACATTGGACGTTCAGCATTGTCTAAGATTATCCTCAAAACCCTGTTTGTAGAACATCTGGAACTAGTGTTCCCCAAACACATCCTGGGAAATGCTGGAGCCAGTGTTAGAGTGGCTTAGTGTGGGAGGACCTCTAGGCAGTGCTACCAGCATTGTTTTAGCTTGTAAAAAGCTTTATGTCATGTAAACGACCCAAATTCAGAGTCACTCTCTCTACTGCACTTGTTTCATCCCCACCAGGACCCTATAAGGGTGGTTCACTGATCCCTATTTTACAGATGAAGAACTAGAGCTCAGAGAAGTTGAGTGACTGATGCTGTGTCACACAGCTTTTAAGCAGTACAGCTGCAATTTGAGCTCCTATCTTCGTGATCCCAAAGCCCATGTTCTTTCCACTGCACCAGACTGCCTCTCACTTCCTGGCCATTAGCCTAGCACGTGGCTCCCGGCAGGTGCTCAGAGTTCATCTTCTCGTGTCTTTTGCCAGAGCCCCAGCCATGTTCCTTGCTTGTTACAGCCCAGGGAAGGAAGGGTTGGGCCAATTTGGACCCTTGCATTTAGACAGTGTGCTGCAACATAAAGAAGCCAGGTATGAGCAGAGTGGACAAGGGTCAGAAAATGCAGAACGATAGGGGCTGCACATGCCCCTTCTACAGGCCATCCAGTTCAGTTTTTGAAACCACTCTGTGATCAAACCATTTTAATGCAGGCCGGCAGGATCCAGCTTCCCGGAGGGCTGCCCAGCACAGGACCGCAGTCCCCACCAATATCGAGAGCAGGCATCAGGCTGATCTGTGGTCAGAGTCTGGATCTGCTGTCATGGGCCCCCACAGGGCATGTGTCTCCTCACCTGTAAAGCATGACAGGTAACACCAATCAGGGCTGCTCCGAGCAGGAAGATGATGCATAAAACAGTAGTACAGGGCCTGGTAGAGGATCACTGCTCAGCAGATGCCTGCATCTGCCAGGCAAGTCAGGTAAAAGGGGACATCAGATCTCATTCTCTGTCACTGAGAGATATTTGGTCAACCGCTGTGTTCAAATGGGATGAATTATTTGATTTCTGATGGTGCCAGCTTCTCCTGTCAGAGAGTCATTAATTCTAGTATCTGGTATAATTCCAGGGAGAAGTCAGGGAAACGGTCCACTGGAGTGAGCTCAGTGAGGGGTGAAGTCTCAGATACACTGCGGTAGGTCAGTAAACGGATGAGTGAATGTCTTCTCTTTTAGGAGCCAGCAGTCTGGGTGAGGCAGGCGAGCCAGGTGGCAGGTAAAGAGCAATTCTTACTTAGTGTCTTAGAGCTACGAGACTAAGCCATCTTCCTTCTGTCCCCTACTTGTAGCGTCCTTCTTGTCGCCACCGGTTTGTCAGTCCCCAACCTGGTTGACTTCCCTGGCTCTGAATATGTGGAAGGTTACGAGTCCGTGTCCCTGGACCCCAAGGACTTCGAGGGTCAGAATGTGCTGATCCTGGGCCGTGGGAACTCTGCTTTTGAGACGGCAGAGAACATCTTGGGTGTCACCAACTTCATCCACATGCTGAGCCGCTCCCGGGTCCGGCTTTCCTGGGCCACCCACTATGTAGGCGACCTCAGGTATGCCACGCGGCTGCTGCTCGTGTACTCTGTACTCTGACCCCTCTAAGCTGTCCCTGACCCCAGCTGGACTGACCACCCCTTCCTCTGAGTCCCCTTGTACCCTCCATAGACTCCTTTCTCTTTCCTGGCATGTCCCCTCGGCCCCAGGGCCATCAACAATGGCCTGCTGGACACCTACCAGCTGAAGTCGCTGGACGGCTTGCTGGAGTCCGACCTGACAGATCTGGCCATCGTGAAGGACCGCGAGGGCAAGTTCCACATCACCCTAAAGTTCTACTTGGAGGAGGGCAACCAGAGCACCGATGCCATCGCCCTCCCCCAGGACGACAATGACAATTTTGCCATGCGTGTGGCCTACGACCGGGTCATCCGCTGCCTGGGCTGGAACTTCGACTTCTCCATTTTCAACAAGTGAGTCCTCTTGGGGGAGGGGCTAGGAAGCTGTAGCAAATCCCTCTGCCGCCTCCCCTGGGAGCAGTGTCCCCATCCAGCAGGGCCAGCGACAGGGTTTTCAGGACGCCACCCTCAGCATGGGTGAGGATGCTGCCTCGTTTCCCACCCAGGCACAAGCTCTCTGTCCACTGGGCTCCCAGCTGGCCCTCAGACCCTCCCTCCTGGAGCAGCAGCAGTGGCGGGTCTTCACCTGCGTTCTGATCCTCCACCCGGGAGGTGGGAAAACAAGCTCAGACCGAACCAGGAGGTGAATCTGCTGAAAGGCAGTGCGGTGGCCAAGAGCACGGGCTGTGGGGTCAATCCGAGATTGTTTCTTACCGAACCTGTGAGCTCTGGGAAAGTTACTTAACCACGCTGGGCTCCAGTTTCTTGTCACTGAAATGGGAACCATTGTTTCTTTCTCATAGGGCTATTGTGAGGATGAATATAAGAAAGCACTTGGCACGTATCACATTCTCAATAAAACGTTAGCTGCTGAAATTATTTATAATTGTATTTCGAAGAGCTGTTTTGTGGAGCCTCATCTTTAGACATTACTGCCCCAGGATCTTGGCAAGGCCTAGTATCAAAGAATCCAACCAGTGTCTCACTTTCCTTCTGGCCAAGGCACAGGCAGACAAAGAGAAACCTGGAGGGCCTGAGCCAGACCCTCCTGTCCCAATCATCAGGTCACACAAGGCCCAGTCTTAGCCCAGAGCCCAGCCTTGAATCCAGATTGAATCCTGGCCCTGTCTCTGACCCACCACGTCTTTACCCTGAGCCTCAGTGACTCCACCTGTTAAATGGAAATGATTATACCCGCCTCCAGCAATTGTGATGTGGTTTAAATGCAATAAGGAATAAAAAGCCCAGCCTCAGTGCCAGACCTGTAATTAGTGTTTCAGGCACAGCAGCAATTTTTATTAACAACCCTTTCTACTCACAGGTCCCTCAGACTCTCTTCAGGGGGTGAGTTCCGCAAGAAGTATCCACTGGTCAGACCTAGCTACGAGTCCAAAGGAAGCCGGGGTCTTTTTGTCCTGGGTACCGCCAGCCACTCTGTGGACTACCGGAAGTCAGCCGGGGGCTTCATCCATGGATTCAGATATACAGGTGAGCCCAGACAGAACCATCCCAGGGTCTGCCTGAATCCCAGCAGCCTTACAGGGATTGCTCATCAGATGTCCACTGTCATAAATTCCCTGTCTGGGTCAGACAGCCGCGGGTTTTCGTGGTCTGAGGATATGTCTAGAAAAGCATCAGATAAGGTATAAAAGCACGTACACCTGTACAGCTGAAACTTACTGGATTTCATCAACCACCGTCACCATAAATTAATTAATAGCTTTTGTGAAAAAAAAGTGCATACACCTGGGGCAGCATGTTACATGCCTGTGCCCTGTGCTGGAGAGGTGCCACATGTTAGCGAGAACATGGAGCTTGAGGAATGCTAACCTAGGCTCCTGCCCAGCAGGGTGCCCTCACAGGTGAGGCTTCCTAACCTCTCTAAGCCTCTGTGGGACACCCTGACGCCAGAGATATGAGCAAGGGGCACTCCCCCGCCCGCAAGGGGCTGTTGTAAGGACTCAATCAGGCCGTCCCCACGGACCGTGCAGCCCTGAAGCATCACACACACAGACTTTTTGGGTACCAATAAATTTCAGTTGGATTATATTAGTTCTTTACCAGAAGTGTAGGTACTGAGGGTATGAATTTTCCGCACTCTGGGTAGACTGTTGGATGGCTGCTTTATTGTATGGCGGGTGTTACATGAGCCAGTTAATTTTGCCGTAAATACCATGAGGGTCCCGCATCCCGACATTTCTGTATTCAGTTCGATGCCTTGCTCTGCCTTCATGCTCATTTTTGCATTTTGCTCTCCTTCCAGTTTGGCAGGGAAAGATGATCATGTTTTGCTGTTGATTTCCAGATGATATATTTTATCCCCCATGCGTGTTATCAGAGAAGGAGACCAGGGAGAGTGTTAGCTGTCTGCAAAGCAGAACATTTGCAAATTGAGTGCACACACAGAATAAGCGTGTCTCTTCAGCTGTGTCATCATCGCTCCCATGCACGTCACTCTCCCTGCACCCACCATCTCTCTTGCTTCCTTCTGTCCCCTGCTCTTTCCCCACTTCACATACTTAATCCTCATAACAGCCCCATGAGACGGATTCTGTTATTCCAACTCCATTTTGCAGATAAGAAAATTAGGACACAGAGGAGTTAAGTGATATGTCCAAAGTCACCCAACCAGTGGATGGCAGAGGTGGAATTTGAATCCACGCCTGCCTGACTGTAACGCTCATAGCTAACCACTAAGCTTCAGGCAGATGGGAAACAGTCCTGGGTGTATAGGCCACCGATTGCTGTGGTCACCACTACTAGCTGAGGACCCTACCTGAGAGAGGGGCAGTGTGGCAGGACCCAGTACATTCTGCCCAGACCCTGCTCATCATTCAGCTGAGAAACAAGTCTTGGGAGACAAGCAGAAAACAGGCTGAGTAAAACAACAAGAGATGAAAGGTGGGCGGCCCAGACTAACCTCGTGGAAGGTAGGGCATGCCGGAAGCCCTGCCCACCCCGCTCCTGTGTCTCTCCATCACTGCCTCACTCTCCTGACTTGGAGACTCTTCATCTCTTCTGAATGGTCTTCCTGCCACTGGTCTTTATGGCTTCCCATCCAGCCACCATAGTATCCACCAAAACAACCTTTCTTTTAAAAAAAATCATACCTTTCCTCTGCTCACAAATCTCGAGTGGCCCGCCATGTCGCTGGGGGAGTTGCAGCTCCCGGGCACAGCCTTCGGAGGCTTGCACAGGGCAACACTTCAGCCTGGCCCCCCTCCTGCTTTTCAAACTGTGCCAGGCTCTCTCAAGATTTCGTTTCTTCACATATATGCTCTTTTGGTCAGGACACTGTCCCCAGACTTCTCTAACTGTGTGATTCTTTAACTTTTTGCAAAACATGGCCTAACCACTGTTCCCTCTAAAAAGCCAGATGTCTAGTGAGGCTGCACATCTTCCTGTGACTGTGGGCCAGCTGCGTCCCCTGTCATGTGGATTGTCTGTGACACTGCCTCTATTGGATTTGGGTGTTGTGTTGATTCGTTTTGGAAGAGCAGGCACCTGTGTACAGTGTCCCAATTTCACACCTGTATGCAGCAGCCCCAGGTATACAGAAAAACATCTCCCTGTTTTAGATAGCTGTTGCTTCTCTACCCTTAACACGCGTATACAAAGCATCTCAAAATAGAACTTAGTTGACAGATTGGATTTAGGCCGTGAAGGAGAGGGAGCAAAGGTTTGCGAGTCTCTGCTAGAAATAGGATCTTTAAGAAGCGGGGAGGTCCCAGAGAAGGACCTGAGTCTGGTTTGGACATACCACACGTGGAGTGATAGCGGTGGGACTTTCATATGCAAATGGACTAAAGCAGGGATGTGTACACGCTGGCCTGGGGACCAAATCCAGCCGCACCCCTTCATTTAGCTCTCTGTGGCTGCTTTCACACCAGAGGCAGAATCGAGTAATGCAACAGACTCTGCAAAGCCGCAAATGCTTCCCATCTGGCCCTTTGCAGAAACCATTTGCTGACCCCACTCTAAAGGCATCTTCTTGGCGCCATGCATACAGTTCAGAGAAGTTAATGGGGACCTTATGTCTCTCCTGATGGCAGTAGATAAATTCTTAACAGCCAGCATGCCGTTCCTCCCTCTGGCCATTTCAGTGCGTGCTGTTCACCGGCTACTGGAGCATCGCCACCACGGCATCGCCTGGCCCTCCACAGAGCACCCCATCACACAGCTGACCAGCTCCATCCTCCGGCGCGTGAATGAGGCTTCTGGGCTCTACCAGATGTTCAGTGTACTGGCCGATGTCGTCCTAGTGAAGGAGTGAGTCCCCACCACTCTCCCTTCTGCCTGCCTCGCCTGTCCTAGCTCTTCCCTTCCTCTTCCAGGTGTGGAATAGCCAGCCTAGCGGTTCCTTCCTCAGTAAAGCCCGAGGAGGGATAGAAGTGGGCTGTGGGGATTTATTCAGAGGAAAAATCGGTGAAATTAAGACCACAAACCCTGCAGACAGACAGACAGACCTGGGTGCGAATCCTAGTTATGCCTCTTTCCACCCGTGTGACCTTGGGCAAGTTAGTTAGCCTCTCTGAGCCTTTCTGGCATCTGCAAAATGGGGATGACAGCCCCTACCCTGCAGGACTGTAGGAAGGAGTGGCGGCAACGCGTGGAAAGCATTCGGCACCAAGCAGGTGAGCGGTGACTGCACCGTCAGTCTGATTTAAGAATTCCCTAGGGCCAGGACCGAGTTGGCTCCTATCAGTCACTTGCTAAGGGGACACTTCCTGAGCAGGGAACAGTGTGGAAGGGAGTAGACAGGCCTCAAAGGACAGGCGGCAGGCGAGGAGCAGAGGAAGGAGGAAGAACCTTCAGGGAGCAGCCTGGTCCAAAGCACACGAAGTTCAGGGACTCATAGGACATTCAGCGGGAAATCCCCTATCGTCCTTGATGCCTCTGTCACACCCCTCATTCACACTGCGTCAATCCCATCAGCTCTACCTTCAAATTGTGTCTGGAACCCGACCGCCTCTCACTAGCTCCACCCCTGCCACCTTGATCCGGACCACCAGCATTTCTGACCTGTACTGGTATAGCAGTGGTCGGCTCTCAACTCGGTGGCCGGGTGACCCTTTTAAAACATGAGTCACGTGAAGTCTTCTCTGCTCAATACCCTCGAGGGGCCAGTGGCTTCCCTTCAATCTGCATGAAACCAGAAGTTCCCACCATGGCACAGCACACACAAGCCCTCTTCGACCTGCCCCCACGGACCTCCTCAACCCTCTCTCCTGCCCCTTCCCCTCAGCTCCACTCAGCCACCCTGACCTCCTTCCTGTCCCTTGAACACACCAGGGCATCCACCCTGTCCCAGGCTTTCCCGTTACTCTTTCCTCAGCCTAGGTCACCCTGTCCCCCGATAGCCACTGCATCTTACTCAGTTTTCCAGTATCCACCCCACGTGTAAGTCGGCTCAGCTGTTAGGTAATAGGAAAGTGAGATGTGTGGGGCTGATCAGAGTCTGCACGCTGTTTGGTGGTTGCTTCTTGGAGGGAGAGAGACACACACCCCCACATGGCACACACTCACCTCTCGTCTCTGCCAGCACCGAGGGTCTTCCCGCCTACTTTGCCGTTATCCCCAGGAACGCCGCAGCATTTGAGTACCTGGAGGAGTTCCCCATGCAGATGCTGGCCCAGCTGGAGGCAATCACAGGAAGGAAGGCCAGGCACGGGCTCTTCGTCATCAGCATGGAGTACGGCAGGAATTTCTCCGGGCCCGACAAGGACGTCTTCTTCTATGATCGGTCCGTGGGGCACACGGAAGACGCCTGGCAGTCCAACTTCCTCCACCCTGTCGTCTACTACTACAGGCATCTCCCCACCGGTAAGCTGGTCCCTGCCTTCCCCTGAGCATGAGCTTTCTTGAGCTGGTGCCCCTCGGACTTCACTGTGTCTCAGGTTGTCACCTGATTAAGCCCTCGCACACTCTGAGCTATCAGAGGGGGACAACTGGGTACTCTGCCCAGAGACCAAAGAGGGCAGAAGGTCCAAGAATGGTAAGCGATTTCCCAGATTCTGGGCTATACCATGACCTGGGCAGGCCACGCATGGAGTGTCGTGCCCCAGGTACCACACAGTAAGAGGAACACCGTCTTGCTGTGTGTCCCCAAAGGAGGCTGACCATGGAGTGGGGCGAGGGGACTTGGAGAGTGACTGTTAGAAGGAGCAGGGAAAGGAACTGGAGCCGGTTAACGCAGGACTGTAGTAACAGAGTACAGAAAAGCCGCGCAGTATTCCCACGTCTGTCCTTGCCTGGCTGTGTAACCTCGGACCACTTTTAACCTCTCTGAGCCTCAGCATCCTCATCTGTAAAGTGGGGCTAATAGACCCTCCTTGCAGAATTATATGAGGGTGAATGAGATAATATATACAGAATGCCAGCATGGTACCTGGCACAGAGGAGCTACCAAGAGATAAACCGCCCAAGGAACACAACTCCTGCTTCAGAACTTGAAAGACTGTCACTTAGAAGAGGACGATCTAAAAATAGGATGATCTAAAAAGGGGCAGAGGTAGGATCAACAGGAGAAGTGACAGGACACAGGTTTACATTCATCATAAAAAGCAACTAAGAGTCAAAGCCATCCGTCAGTGGGTTTCCCAGCACAGGGATGGTGGGGTCGTGACCTGAGGCCATCTGTCTGGCAGGGACACCACGAAGGGAGTCCACACCAGGTAGGAAGTGGGCTAGATGAGCTCCAAGACCCCTTTGGATTCAGGGCCCAAGTCCCCTCACAGACCAGTTCTGAAGCAGCCACAACAGACCTCAGTCCATGTGAGTCTTAGAAGCACACCAAGTTCAAGTGATTACTCTTAGTTCTGCCCCCTGATACCACAAGGGACAAGTCTTGTCCTGCTTTCTCATGCTAACCTGCCAAATATTTGGAGATGGCTGTTGACCAAGCTGACCACAACCGGCACAGAGGTGTATCAGGAAGGCCGGGGGGGGTGGGAGGGAAGGAAGGAGGGAGGCACTGGGGACGTGCGGGAACCATGCCATCCACTCCGGGATGGGAAGCCCAGCCTCTGGGCTCTGACGCGGCCCGACCTCTCCCCCACAGAGCAGGAGGTCAGGTTCCGCCCCGCTGACTGGCCCCTGCCTCGGCCCACGGCTATCCACCACATCGTGGAAGACTTCTTGACAGACTGGACCGCCCCACTGGGCCACATTCTACCTCTGCGGCGCTTTCTGGAGAACTGTTTGGACACTGATTTGCGAAGCTTCTATGCAGGTAACTTAAGTTCCCAGAGGGACAAAGGGACTGGGCTAGAGGTTGAAAGGGGACAGATAGAACCATGCCCTGAGGAGTTTAAAGCACTGGCAAGAAAATAAGTTAACTTCCCAGAGGCCAGATAGGAAAATAAGTTAACTTCCCAGAGGCTAGATAGGAAAAGCATGAACCCAAGCTGGTCGTGGGTTACCTGCTGGTCATCAGTAGCCTAGAGCCTGGGTAACTGAGCAGCTCTTGCGGTTGAGAAGGTGAGGCCGGAGCAGGGTGAGAGGTCTGTTTAGACACCCTCCAAGGAGCTTGGATCTCAGTACATAAACTAGGAGGCAAAAAAACACTCCCCAGAGGGAGACGGTGGAGACGCATGCTTGTCAGCTCTGGGTAGGCTGGCGGGAAATCTCCCCTGAGAATTTCCAACCACTAGGCCTCGGTCATGGGAGTTTGGGGCCAAACTTCATACCAGCACTGAGATGCAGAAATGACAGAAGTAAATCAAGTCTTCTGTGAAGAAACACACTTTAAAACTAGGCCACACACACAAAAAAATTCCCACAAATAAAGTTACAAGGATCATGAATTCCCAAGCAAAAAATCACTTAACACATAAGGACTCACACCACCATGAGGGAGTGTCAGCAGAAACAGCAAACTGTAGGACCAAACCAAAAAGACTGTGGGAATTAGAATGGTCAGATAGAAGATATAAAGTTTGTCTAAATTATGTAAAGAAATAAAAAAGATTATTGAAAATACAATTGACTGGATAGTTTTGAGAAAGATCCACATAAAACTTCTGGAAATGAAAAACTAAATTTGTAATTAGAAGCTCAACATAAAAATACAGACAGAGATAGAGAACTGGTGAACTGGACGATAGCGCCGACAGCCAGGCCCACAGAGGGATCCGGGGAGAGAAGCCTAATGATCCAGAGAGAGAACAGACTGAAACAAGTCAAATTTTTGTCTGCTTTTTTTTAACCCCTGAATGCCCAGGATATCTACTCTTCTGTTCGACAAACATCTGTTGAACACCAGTTGTATATCAAGCACTATTCATATCAGATCAAATTAGAGAAATAGTACCCTGGCCTACAGGTCAGAGAGGAAGTGTCCTCATTTCATCCCCAGGTGGCATCCTCAGTCCACTTTGAAAAAAAAAGTATATATTAAGGGAGATAGCTTAAAACAATAGGTTAAACGAATAGTCTAAACATATGTAGACACCCAGAGGTAATTCATAGAGCAGAGAACTAGCATTCTGCAAACTATCAACCTTGACCATATACTTACACATGAAATTACATGTTATAGCTCTAGAGACCTGAACTATAAAATCTCATCCTGTTTCTTAAGGTTTCGGGAGTATGCAAAGATGCCAGTGCCTCTTAGGGAGTATATTCCTACCCTGAATTATAGCTCCTACCAAAGCATTGTCACAGGCCCTATAGCCTCCTAACTACTGTTCAACAGTACACGCCACTATGTGTCACTGCCTTGAGCTTGGAAGAATCCTCCTGGCAAAGGACCAGCTGGCAGAAGGTGGGCTTTCCCTCTGCCCTATTAACTGATGTGCAGCTGCTAGTTCTGGCCCCAGATTCTGCTAAACTTCTCTGCCCCATGGCCCCTGCAGAAGGGGTGATGTACGCCATCAGAAGGTGATACTTGACAGCTACCCTGCTGCCTCTCTACCAGCCTCCCCCGACATCTGCCGGCTGGCTTGCTCAGAGAGGATTGTCATGGCCTGTTCTGCCAAGGGCCCTCTGTGCTCTAAGTCAGAAATAAAGTAGGAGATATTTGTGTAGCGCTTTACAGCCTGTTCACCTATGTAAGCTCACAGCATGCTTTGCAATGTACCCGTTTTTTTGTTGGTTTTTTTTTTGAGATAAAAGATTCATGCTGTTTTTCTGACACTCTATCTTCCCATCCTGTCCTTATATGCCTCAGAAGACTGAGCCCATATCTGTTTCATCTTTTCTTTTTTTTTTTTTAATCAAAGTTACATAATACTTGGCTAAAAGGCTTTTTTCCCACTTTCATTCTCATTCCCCAGAAGAAACTACTTCTAGCTCTTCTGGTTGTTTTTTCATATTTCTAAATAATAAGTATCACACGATTTCCTGATTGGTCAGATTTGACCTACGCACCAACTGTGCTGTGGCACAGATGAGGATAAATCATAGACGCGGACTGACCAGTTTTGTCTTTGTAATCCCCACGGTGCTGAGCACAAGGCCCACACACGGCATTTGCAACTTCAGTATTATTGAGGAAATAAATCTTTACAGGCAGCTCTCAGCTCAAAACGGGACTGACCACCAAGTTCCTGGCCCACCTGGGCTAGCTTCCCAGAGGGCTGAGGGTCCACTCCCGAGCCGCGGAGCCCCTACCCCGGCCTGGCTCCATGCAGAGCATGCTGCCGGGCCCAGCCTCTGGGAGCTGAGTCATTTCTGTGGTTTGCTTTCATTTCTGAGCCTTGTTCCTCCCAAAAGTCAGGGCAGCCTATTTTTGGAACATCGGGAGGAGGGTAGGGAGCCAGGTTCCATGACACTCAGGTCAGACATGAGGTACCCAGAAAAGTCAGCTCCAAGCTCAGGGATGGAAGGGAATGGGCAAGGACCCCAGAGCACCAGGAGCTCCTCCTCCTGCACCTCTCCCCACACCTCTGAGCCCAACTCATTCATCTCCTTTTGCTTTTGTGTAGAGTCCTGTTTCCTGTTCACCCTAACACGCCAGAAGCTGCCGCCCTTTTGCCAGCTGGGGTATCTGAGAACGCAGGGGCTGGTGGGAACCGAGAGCCTCCGGCAGCACAGAGTGGAGCGTGGGCTCCAGCAGGACTACGCCACTGCGGGCAAGCACAGGGAGGACAGTGGCCAGTGGCCTGGCTCCCATGGGCCAGTAGGTCACCCCCAAAATCCAGGGCCTCTGGTCCAGCCCCTCAACAGCAATAAGGAAGAGCTGTGACAGCCAGGCCTCTCCCACCCAGGCCCACGTCAGCCCTCTTCCCCACGCGCCCCGACGTGAGACTGCTAAAGACCACTCAGGTCATTGCAGTGACGGCACCGAAGCCACACACAGGGCATGTAAGGGCTGAAGGGCGGCCACGCTGTGGTCTCCTCCCCTCCTGTTCAGTCCTTAGGTGGCCAGGAGGCGAGGTCCAGAGAAAGGCAGCCTCTGCCAGGTGAGAGCCACCTTCCACAGCCCAGCTTGCCCACAAGTGAACTGTCACCAAGCACCAGGCTGGCCTCAGTTCTGTGCCCATCAAGTGCCCTGTGGTTCTTTTTCCTTCTGGTCTCCTCTTCAGAGGGGCCCAGATCCCGCCCATCCATGGAGCATTTCACAGGTAAAACCCATCCTCATCTTCATAAGGGTTTGTGTCAGGCTCTTTAAAACAAGCTCTAATATCCTTGATCGTATAGAGCAGGTAGGACTATCACCCGCAATGAAGGCACCAGCTCAGAGAGGCTAGGTGACTCCCAGGGTCCCAGCCAGAAGTCCCTACTTGGTCCACTGCACCACAGCTGCTTCGCCCCGCCCCTCTCTGGTTTCAGAAAGGGGGCTGGGAGCTGGGCTAATCCTCACAGGCCCAGAGGCTATCATCTGCCAGATAGTCATCTTATCTGAGCAGGTTTCAGCCCTGAGCAAGGATTCCCCAGACTGAACTGCCTGACTTATCTTCTGTCTCTGTGCTCTTCTTTCCTCCTGCCCCCTGGCATCCTGGACAACACCTGGCCTCTGGCCTGGCCCATCATGTTTGGTAAAACTGTCACCACGCGGTCTTTCAGTGGGCATTCTTTTGGAGGTGATTCACCCCGCTGTTTGAACAGAGCCCAGCTCAGCTTGTGCAGACATTTTATAAATGCATTTGTATAAGGATGATGAATTCAGTTTCCGGTTCCCTTTGCTGTTCTAGTTCTTCATTGTCCTTCCTCACCAGGAACCTGTTCCCTGCTTTCCCCTCTTGTCAGGCATTTCAGTCCTATGATGAGTGAGCCATGGGAAAGCATTTGTACATAAAATAATCATGGTGATTTTTCAAGGCCCGGGATCATAACTGATTGCTTTCTCACTGGTTCTTATTAGCCCTCCAGGTAGCCACCCGGAATTCAAGGGATGCAGACTTTCTGGCTCCACCGCCTTTTTCCA
>NW_006437736.1:452639-467667 GCF_000325575.1 Pteropus alecto
CTTTTTCCAGAAACACGCGTTCTGCTAGGTCCAAATTCCCTTGTTCCATCTGCCCCGTTGCTGCCTCCCTTCCAGTCGTTTGCAGAGTTAGAACAATGAAACCCCAGCCACCTTAGCCTGTGGGCAGGAGGTGTTTACCCCATGACAATACTTGGCATAGTTTGCCCACCTCCCTAATCCCAGGGTGTTGAGTTCACTGTAACTCAGAAAGATTACAGGTAAACCAAAATTAGGTTTGTCAACCCTGCCTTCCTTTCCCAAAACCATTTTTAAAATAAATCTTTTAATTAGGACTGTATGCATGATATCAAATCCTGTTGCAAACATCTTGCCTACCCAGTTACTAAAGGTTGGCTGAGCCGCTCATTTCAATAAACATTTGAGGTACGATAACAAATAGTTTACTGATGCCTGAATGTGACATCTGCTGCTTTTCCCATCATCTGCCAAATTGTTAATTCCATCAAAATATCAGCCAGCCTTATTTGTGTTTAATAAGACATGGTTCCATTCTAGCTCAGCTGACTAGAGATGTCTGAGCAATGTCCCCTGTATTGTAAATTTTAATAGTTGGCTTCAAACAGAAATACTCTTTTCCTACGGAGATCATTCCTGCATTTGCTGGAGGTCCCATCTAGTCCTTCTCTCCTAGTAGATCTAATCATTTCCAGCTGGATCAAGTTCCTCTTCTAGCCAAGGACTGACTTCATTCATTCCTTCTTTTTTCTAATATTACAAAAATACTGGTGCAAAATACACAAATCCATGAAAAAAGAGGCCAGAAATAGACCCTATTCTAAGTAAAACAGAGGTGATTTTAAAAAGAAATCACAAATCAATGGAAAAGATCATACAGAACTGCGCAATAAATGTTGAAAAAGAAAATAAGTCTCATTTTAGGCCCTATTTCATACTGTACTTCAAGATGAATTTTTTAAAGCTATAGAGGAACTGGAGATGGGGGGTGGGGTACTATAATAAAAAAGAGGTCTTTCCAATTTAGAAGCAACAGAGTAATTCTCCCGAGGAAAAGATTTAACATTTCCAGGTACATCCATCTAGCCTGTACCTAGTCCATGTGACTATTTTAAAGAAAATGGTAAAAATTAAAAGGCAAGACAACATGGGCAAGAAATAATTACAGCAGAATGTAACATAAAAATAAATATCTTTATAATATAAAGAACTGATAAAAATAAATGAGAAAAATGAAGTAAACTATGGTACATTTACCCAAAGGAATATTATACAGCTCTCAAAAACTAAAAAGTGAAAGGTCGTGTAATACAAATACATGCGTAAGAAAGTTAAGTGAAGAGAAGCAGGATGTGAACTTGTCACGACTACTTTGAACTATATAAAAATAGAAATAGAGAACCACGCACAGGGGAAGCTATGGACAGGCAACATCACAAAACGTCATCAGTGGTTTATTAGGTTGTAGAGGTTATTTTTTCATTTTGCTTTTTCCTCTTTTGTCCAAAATTGTGATAATAGTGAAATAAAAACATTTATTTTTAAAAACCATCTCTGTTTTTTGGAATTTAAAATTGCTGCGGGTGAGTGGAGCTAGGTACCCTACCCACAGGATATGCTCTGGTCCCTTGGTCCAGGTGATGTTCACGGCATCATCCCTTCTCCCCAGCTAGGAAGACACCGTACCAAGTGTCAGGGGAGGAAGTGTTCTCAGTCTTGAGAAGTGAATTTTAAGTGGCGTTTGCTCCTCTCCTAGAGTCAATGACCCAGCATAACAGCAGAAATCTGTGGAAGAAATTTTCCCTTGCATATGATAGAAATGAAAGATTAAAATCCTCATTTTGTGGAGGCCTCCTGGGTGTCATCTCTAATCCACTATAGAGCCCCAAATTCCTTTTACCTGATAAAATTAGGGTGTGCCTAAAACTGCCTAGAAACTGAATCACCAGGAAGTGAATTTGTCTGCTAAGCTAATCATAACATCTACTCATTTATTGAATGGGTACTACATGCCCAGAACTGTGTTGTCATGGTTTTATGTCCACAAATTCTTTGATACTCCTCCCCCAAAGAGGTGGAGCTTAGGCATCTTCTTTTGGGTGTGGGCTGGACTTAGTGATTCACTTCTAGCAAATAAAATACAGCAGAAATGACGATGTCATTTTCAAGATTAAATTATAAAAAAGACTGTGGAGTTCATCCATGGAGACCGTGCTTTTCCTTTCCCTCCCCCTACCCCCCGCCTCCCTGTCTTCCCTCACTGTGGAAGGCTACCTGCCATGTCAAAAGGACATCCAGTACCGAGAGGCCCATATGGCAAGGAACTAGACATATCAGCAGCCCTACCCCAGTCCAGCCTTCAGATGACTGCAGCTCTGGCCACGACCTTGAACACAGTCGCATGAAAGACCCTGAGCCAGAACCACACAGCTAAGCAGCTCTGATTCCTGGTCCACAGAAACTTAGTGATAATGTTTATTGTTTTAAGCTGCTAAATTTTGTGGGAAGTTATCTGTTACACAGTAATAGATAAATTTTGTGGAAAGTTATCTGTTACACAGTAATAGATACTAATACATGCACTAAATAGCTTACCTACATTAATTTAATTCTTACCACAGCCCTAAGAGGTAGATATTACTATCCCCATTTTACAGCAACCTGAGGCTGAGAACAATTACACAGCAAGTGGTGTGGTACTTTTAAATCCACCTCCTTCAAGCCATCCTCCATATATTCACTCATTAAAGCAACCATTTCCACATCACCATCCCTGAGTTTCTTTCATGTGAACACTGGGTGACAAGAAATTAAGAGACCAAACAATTCTCAAACCTAGGAAAGTGTGTGGTTCCCACAGGAGGGCAGAGAAGTGTTGAAATGCTGATTACGAAAAAGGTACCCTCGGAAAGAGTACTAACCCATCACATCAAACCAGATGTCCTGTGATCCAGGCTGGATGGCATGACTCCAGATGGGAACAGGAAAGCTCTGGAGTCTGGACCATCTTCACCAGGCTTCAGCCTCCGGCTCCTCTGATCTCTGACCAATCACAGCATCAACTCCAAAAGCCAAATTGGAATCTTCTCTAGAAAAGAAACTATAAGCAGCATCATATGACTGCAGATGCTTATTTTTTAAGTATGGTGAAAATGCTGACTGGGGAATGGTTTTTGTCAGACTGCAGGCTTTAAAAAAGCATTTAATTCAATCTGGCATCCCAGACGGAATGTAAATCTGCTGCAAAGTGAAGTTGATGGGCAAATATATGAGATGCCTTAGCCCAAGTATTTAATCCAAGTACATCACACGACCAATCCATCAAGCCTGAAATAAAAAATAGCATGCAACAGATGTATTTAAGCAGGGAAGAAAGGACCAACAGAATGTCTCGCTCCTTTCTCAGTTCTGCATAAATAAGACTGATTTGCCTACTCTTCTAAGGAAGCCCCAAGTTTAGTGAGAACTGCAAAATCAAGTGTGTCGACTGCTTTTTCATTCCCTTTACTGTCACCATCGCAGACCAGCCTCTCAAGTCATTCCAAAGCATTATAGATTAATTAGATGCAGCAAAGTCCACCACCAATAACAAAAAAATGACAATGCAATATCTCAGAGTGTTCAGAGTATGTTATAATCTGTCATTGTGGTTTAGAAATAAAGCAACTACAAAAATGTATGAGATGAGCCCCTTAACATCAGCCATGTTTACGTTTTAAATAAGTCAGTCTATCAGGAAAGGAAAAGGTGCCCAGAAGCCTGCCGTGAGGCGCTGTGGTAGATTAAAGATGGACGAAATTTCTTTGGCAACTCCTATCAAGATGTGAGGTCCATGTCCCCTTCCCCTTGAATTAGAATGGCCTCAGAATGTTTTGACTAAAAGAACATGGTAGAAGTGATGCCAGGCCAGTTTCTGGGCACAGGCCCTAGGAGGCCGGCAACTTCTACCTCCTCTCTGGGAACCCAACCACCATACCATGAGACAGCCATGTGACAGCCGGCACCAACTGGCAGCCCCGTGGGTACACCATCTTGGAAATGGATGGTCCAGCCCTGGTTGACCCTCCACAGTTGACCTCCCCACGTGGAGCAGAAATGAGCTGTCACTGCCAAGCCCCCCCAAAAGTTCATATTTATGAGCAAAATAACTGTCTTTGTTCTAGGCCACTAAGTTTTGGAGTAGTTTGTTACACAGCAATAGACAAGAGAGACAGGCACCAGGGACAAATTATAAAGGTGGTTTTGAAGGTAAATTTGTAAGAACAGGCATAATATCTGCATTAGCTATTACTAATAAGCAAATTACAGAGATAACTGCAGAACACACCCATCAAGTCACTTTAAGTAAAATATAGCTATGGTTTTACACCACTTGGTGTACCTATACTAAGGGATCAATTAAAAAGAAAAGGAAAAGGAGAAGCAGCATGAGTAAGTTAGATAAAGGAAGAGAGTGCCTGGAGACTCAGTGGCTACACATTATGTGGTTGTCTGACATTAACTGGTGGAAACTCAGAAGTCTGATGTCTGTCTTTCCTTCAGGAAAGCCACAAGTAGCCTGTGCAAGTCAGCAAGACACACAGGTATCTCAAACACTCTGCAAGATCAAACACTCTGCACTTGAAAGGGATCTGCGTCTATGCAAAACTAAACTGTCTCAGCACAACTTTCCGTGATCAAAGGACCCTCCTTCAATATCAAAGACTTCCCAATTTTGCCAGACATCAATAAATCAAGAAGCTATATGGTGAATGAAATATTATTAGATTTGAATAAAAGAGCCCTTATTACATGCATGTTTATGTTTGGCATGCCCTCCTTTAAAGAACCCATTCAACTTCCACCCAACTGTATGGAGGCTACCCAATACAGCAGCAGGCACGTGCAGGCTAGCCAATCAGTGACTGAGTAAGAATTAGACATATGACCCAAATTGGGCCAATCAGAATCTTGCCTGAGACTTAATAAATGGACCTGGGGAGGGAGGGAGACTTTCCTTTTTTTAGATTATAAACTCGAAGCTTTTCTTCTTGTGACGAGTAGTAGCCATCTTTCCCACTGCACAGAGAATGAAACGAACATGCCGAGGAAAACAAAACAAAAGGGATGGAAAGCCACACAGAGCTCAGCAACATTATTCAGGCCCTGACCCTTTCATGCCTAAACGAGCTGCATCCTTGAATGTGCTAGTCATATAAGCTGATAAGTCCTTTTTCATGAGCTGGTTTGAGTTGGTTCCTGACACCACAAAAGAGTCCTGAATTATACAAGCCTCCCGAGGGACGTTCTTGAGGGCAGGGTTGAGGGGCTTCCACTCACAGACCACCAAAACTGAAGCCACCTCTCGCTTCATTCTTTTTTTTCTCCCTCTCATTCAAAAAACATCTGCCCAGTGCCTACTATGTTCAAGCACAGGGTTAGATCCTGCATGTATGGATGATGGAGCTTCGTAATAGATTAAAAGTAACAGTAAATTGTCTGTGCTGGGCATCTGGAGGCTAAAATGGAGAAGAAGAGAATCAGAATCTCTTTCCTCAGGGAGCTTACAGTCCAGTAGAGAAAACAGACATTAAATAAGCAATAAGCACTTGAGCTAAAGAAAGGAGAGGGTGCTGAGGGATCATATAAATGTTATATCCTGGTCTATTCCCTCTATTCCCAACTATGATATTATAATTTATAATAATGTGTATTTGGTCTTTGCCTTTTTTCTTTGTCCCTCTGTCCCATCATGAGGCCTCAACCTCATGACCTCTTCTACTAAATATAATTACCCCTCAAAGGCCCCACCTCCAAACACCATCACATTGGGGATCAGAGCTTCAACATATGAAGTTTGGAGGACACAAACATCCAGCCCATAACAGCCCATGTATCTGTAACAAATTCTGCCTTACAGATAGTAGGCCGTCAATAAATCTTCATGGTAGATGAGAACAATTGGACCTACCCCTGGTCCAATAGAAGCAAAGCGATCTCCTTCAAAGCTGATCACTGATTCCTTTGAGGATAATTTGAGTCATCTTTACAGACAGGTAACTGGTTCCTTGTGAGAATTTGTTTATGTCAACTGTGTGGGCCCTTATCTCCCTAAAGCAGCTATTCCTTCCTATCTTACCACCTCTAGGCTCGGGCATCCCAAGGGCCCAGATGAGAGGATGGCTTCAACTTGCTTCCAGTAGGGAAGCCTGAAGAAAGCTATAAACAAAGAAAACTATTTTTCCAACATAAAAACAGTTCACTGAGTTCCAAGAAAGAAATAACTTTGTGCTCTAAGAGTTGTGAACTTTGGGAAACACAAAGCAGAGGTGACATAGATCATGTGTACGTAAGTAAACAGAAAGTAAAAATAAGGGACGTGAAACCTGTTCCCAACTTCTGCTTCTTGTGGCATTGAGCTGGGAGTTACCACCTTGTAGAACAACTGGGTGCATCCTCCATGTGCTAGGTTCTCAGGCTATTCAATAAATACTGAAAACCTGCATTCGTAATAATGGTAAGCACTTCTGATAATGGTGGCGTATCCTCTATCAGACCATATCCTCTCACAGGTAACAACCCTGGATAAGAGAGGTACATTTTCAAAATTACCTGGAGACACCGGAGGGTAACCAAAATAGGCAGAAACTAGAGGAAAGTTGACACATTGAAGAAGGAAATGGCACTGAGTTTTCCATTTCTTAAAGCTTTTCACCTGAGGACAGATGCCAGCTAGCACCACACAGGGCAGCTGAAATCCCAAAACAAACTCACAATCTTGCTGGCTTGAAGAACCAGGTGAAAGAGTTGAGGGGTACCATGGAGGGGGAAGTGAGGGTGGGAAAAGCTTCAAAAAGAAAGCCACAGAGAAGGAGCCCCAAATTCTACATGTAAATTGTGCAAATCTCTGTCTGACCCCTGAAATAGCCATGTGTGGGGTGGACTACAAGCAGCTCACCTAAGGCTGAAAAACTGAACTGAGTTCTAGCGGCTGCTCATCACAAAGGAGACAGACAGAACTTGGAGTATGAATTTAGCCAAGTCAACTCTCCACTAAACAAACAAACAAACAAACAAAAAACCTACATTCAGTGGAATAATAAACAGAATCCAGAGTATCTGCAATATATCAATCACAATGTCCAGGGTATATTCCAAAATTATTAGACATATAAAGGAACAGGAAAATATGACCCATACTCAAGAGAAGAAGCAATCAGTAAAGACTGATGCTAAAGTTCTTCAGGCTGATGAAAACTTGGATCCCTGAAGAACTCCAGAAAGGGCAAATACATGGGTAAATATTTGACCATATTTTCCTCTTAATTTTTAAAAAATACATATACGATGGTTTAAAGGAAAATTATCAACACATTATAGGGTTCTTAGCTTACAGATGCAGCACATATGACAATACAGCATAAAAGATGGTAAGGGGTGGTAAATGAACCCATGCAAGGTTCTTAGATTTTTTTTATATACACAATATTAACTCTAAATTGACTGCAGAAAGCTAAGGATGTATATTGAATATATATGTATAATGTAAACATGTAGCTACTCCCTAGAGTAGCCACTAAAAAAAATAATGTAAAGAGGCACAGCTAAAGAGCCAATAGATGAATTAAAATTAAATTCTAAAATATATATTCAATTAACCCAAAAGAAGTCTGGAAAGGAAAAACAGAAGGACAAAGGACATACAGAACAAACAGAAGACAAATAGTAAAATAGTAGACCTAAATCAAAACATACCAATAATTATGTTAATTGTGAACAAACTAAACACTAAATATAAGCAGAGGTTGTCAAAAAAAAGCAAGACCCAACTGTATGCTGTCTATGAGAGTTACACTTACATATAAAGTCTCAGATAGACTGACAATAAAAGAACTGGAAAAGATATATCAGACAAACAGTAATCATAAGAAGGTTAGACTGGTTCTATAAATATCAGATAAAGTAAACTTCAAAACAAAGAGCATTGCCAGAGTTAAAGAAGGACATTTCATAAAGATGAAATGATCGATACAGCAGGAAGACATAAAAATCAGAAATATGTAAGAGACTAATAACAAAGCTTCAAGAGATGAAGCAAAAACTGACAGATTTAAAGGGAAAAATAAATTCATAATCATACTTAGTTTAAATATCTCTCAACAACTGATAGATCAGTGAGGCAGAAAATCAGTAAAGACATAGAGAATCTAAACAACACTCTATCAACCACATTGCCCTAATTGACCTTTTTTTTTTTTTTTTAACACCTATGGCAACTGGGATTCATAGGTGGTCTCCCATCCAAGTACTAATCAAGCCCAACCCTGCTTAACTTCGGAGATCAGACAAGATCGGGCACGTTTAGGGTAGCATAGCAGTAGACCTTAATTGATATTTATTGAACAAGCCAGCCAGCAACTGTAGAACTGTTCTTTTCAAGTGCACATGGTCCATTCATAAAGGTAGACCATAGGCTGGGCCATAAAGCAAGCCTCAGTGAATTTCAAGATTGAAATCTAAGAGCACTTACTATGAGCCCTTTACTTGAATTATCTTATTTAATCCTTCACAATAATCCTAGGATATTGGTACATATTATTACAATATTAGTCCAGTTTTATACACAAGGAAGCAAAGGCTCAGGAAACTAAAAGTCACCTTTACTGGACCTCACTGTGACTTTTTCCAGTGATGCTTCCACAAACTAAAGGCTCATTTACTTATCCTTAGACCTAGCCCCACCAAATCTTTGCAGGACAGTGGGAAAAACTCAAGACTTATGATCAGAAGATCTGGATGTGCACCTGCCCTCACCTCTCACTAGCTATGTGTCCTGGGCAAGTCACATGATCTCTCTAAGACTTGATTTGCACATTTATAAACAGCATTTGAGGTAGGCAATACCAGCCCCATTTTACAGATGAGGAAACCAAGCCTTAGATGAGTTACATCATATTGCATGTAAGTGGCAGAGCCAGGATTCAAATCCAGGTCCATCTGACTCCAAAGCCCACGTGTTCACCAACCTGGGCTCCACAGATCTAATGTCAGCACACCTGAGACCTACGTTCCTAGCACAGGTCTGTGATTTGCACCTCCAGGCATAGCCTATAATACAACCTAATATTTACATTAAAGGGTACTTTTTCGTGCTAAATCTCATTTAGATAATATTAAAGTCACAGTAGAGCTGTATTGTTAACATGCACTTTCTGGGGCTGGTCAGCCTGGGTTTGCATCCCAGCCCTGCCATTTGCTTGATTCACAGCCTAGACTAAATCATTTATCCTTTCAGGATCTCAGTTTCTCTCATTTGTAAAATGTGACTAAAAATAGTATTTTGCTTACTATGAGGATAAAATCAGTTGAAACAGGAAAAGTGCTAAAACAGCTGTGAGGTGCATGGTAAGGACCACAGATGTGCTGGCCCTTGTTTCATTATTAGGAAAGTCCCCACACTTTTTGTAGAATAAGCATCGTTAGAGCCTCAGACAGAAGAGGAACGATGCCAGAAGGGTTTGCCCGACTTGCCCGAAGGCACTCAGTGGGTTAGAGGCCGAGCCTGCTGAAGAAGTATTTCCAATTCTGGGTGCGGGACTCATTTTTCTGCCCCACAGCTGCCTCCTGCTCCAGGCCAGGGGTCAGGGGGAGCACACCAAAGGGTGCAGGAGGCAAAGAGGTTTGGTGAGGAGGAAGGGGCCTTCCCTGCTTCCTTTCCTCAGCCTCTTGTGGCTGCAGGCTTGGCCCTGCCCAGCAGAACCTGAGCCACCAGACCTGACAAGGCAGGAACACATGAGGAGCCTCCCCACAACAGTGGGCAGGATCCAGGATGATCCCTGGTGCCCTGGTGCCCCAGCCTGCATGTGTCTGCTGAGGGCACTGGGCTCACACTAGGGCGAGCAAGTGTGGGCAACAGCACATGTCCGCCTACATCACAGCCACGACATTCCAGATCTCCCATCCCAGGACGAAGCAGTCACCAGTCTGAGTTAAGGGTTACGTTGCTGTTCCAGTGTCAGGTCTGATTTTCAGAAAGGGGCGAGGGGGTATTGTGTAACTTCTGGAAACGCAACAGAACATAAATCACAACAAAACATGAAACCAGCTTCTTGAATTGCAAAACGTAAGTCATAGTTCCGATTGTTCTGCAACAGCTTTAAAAAATATATCATCAAGATGGAAACTGAAAACAAAGATAGTTCTAGGAGCAACGCCTCTTGGAAAGGAACGCATTATCAGCTTAGACTGTGGCCCACCACCTCTCTTTGCCTCGTTTTTGCTTTTTTACAGTGTCTCCCTCTTGCCATGAAATCCTCTAACAGGGTCAGCAGAAGCATCTGCAGCCCTGTGCTCTGTGATTGGTCCTGCAGACCTGAGGGCTCCCAGGCCCCAGGGCTGTGCCTGGTGTGACTGGCCTACCATGGAAGAGGCTGAAGGAACCACACTGCCACCATGTGGGTGCCTCTGCTCACGGCCACTGCTAACTAAGAACCATGGCTGTCTGCCCCACCACCAGCTGCAATTCCCCATGGGAACTGCTTACCCTCTGATGTCCTTGATTGGCTGGCTGGTCAGTGGGGCTTAGCAGGGAAGAGGCAGCAGTCTAGAGTCAAATCAGATCCCTGCCAGAGGCAATACAGCACCTTTAAGCTTCCACCCCCTACTATCTGGGTGACCCTGGACAAGCTACTTAACCTCTGTATGCCTCGGTTTCTCCACGTGTAAGTTGGAGGCCGTAACAGTACCAACCTGATAGGGTTGTAGGATTAAATGAGTTAATACATGTAGGGTGCTTAGAATGATGTCAGGTGTTTGGTAACTCCTCGACCCATCAGGAACTTTCAAACCCTTTGAACATGATCCACAGTAAGAAATACATTTTATAGCATAAATGTACATACAGACATAACGCGAACAAAATAATACTTACGACATGCAACATACTCTGATATTTTCAACTGTTTTCTTTTTAAAGCTGATCATAACCCACTAAATTGATTTTGTAAACCTACTGATGATTCACATCTCACTGTCTGAAAAACATTGCAATAAATATCGGTAAGAGGTAGCAATAGAAGCTTTACACTTAGCTCAGGCTGCCAGTCCTGGCTTCCTTCCCTTCCCCTCACACCTGTGTCCTGAACCTGCCTTGTGACTCACAGGGATGAGCCGCCCTATAGCTGAGGAGCCCCTTTGTAGCCTGCTGTGAGCGCTTCCTTCTCCATGTGTCTCACAGGGTCTCTTTATGCAGGAGGGAAGAGGATTCATTCATCTCTCATTAGGTGCTGACAATGGGCCAGGCCAGGTACTCCCTCCTTCCCGCACCCCCACAGCCCTATGAGGAAGGCATCTTCCCATTTCTCAGATGAGAAGCCTGAGGCCAACAGAGATTAAAGTGCCTATGGAATAACAATAAATAGGACTGGTTCCCCTTTGAATTTGGAATGTGAATTAAGCAAGGAAATTGGCCTTCCAGAAAATGCTGTGGAAATGCTGAATAGGGTTAATAAGTGACTCTGGAAGAGAAAGTGCTGGGGACGCAGAAAAAGAGAAATGAAAATGGACAGGGTGGAAGTGCCCTGCCAGATGGCATCTGGCAGTAACAGGAACAGCTGCACCAAGAAATGGTGACCTCAGGAGAGCCAGGAGTACTAGCGGTCCCCCTGAGGATCACCACTGTTGGCTTCAGTCCTAGGTGGGGACAGAGGTAAAAGCAAGAAGTCAGATAGGGTGGAGTGGCCATGCCTGCCCATGCCCTCACCTAGTCTCCTTCCTGTAATGGACAAGGGGCTCTGTTAAGTGGAAGGCTGGCATGGCTGCTGGTGGCCAGGGGATGTGGACTTATCCCAACTGTTCCCTCACTCCATCCCAGAAGGTCCCTGTGCAGCTGTGGCTGTGGCTCTTCCCACCAGGGGGAGTGAGGGAGTCAGCCTGCCAATTGGACAGAGGACATATAATAGCATGATATGGTCGAGATGAAAACATGGCAATGATTTCAAAACGCAAATTGGGGCTTTGAATTGTGGCGGGGACAATGGGATTTGGGATGGGAAGATTTGATGTGGGTCCCTGCTCTCTGTTCATGGAACAAATAATCACTGAGTACCTACTATGATGCACCAAGCACTGAGGTAAGCAATGGAGAGACAGATGGACCCCCAGAAGCCAATAGTATAGTGAGGAGTGAGGAATAAATAGTAAGAACAGAGTACTGAGTGTGGTGATTGAAAGATGCACAGGGGATGTAGAAGCTCAGAGGGTATCTACCCCCACTGGAGGAGGTTCAGTAAAGTGTCCCCAGAGGTGATGCTTAATCTGGTATCTGGTAGCATTTTCTTAGATGAACAATAGAGGGAAAAGCCTTCCAATCATAAGGAGGAGCAACTGCAAAGTGCAGGAATGAGAGACACACTTATGCAGACTTGGAGTTGTGATTCCTACCGGAGTATAGACTGAAATGGAGGTGTGAGATATACTATGCCAATTTACCTGCTTCGTGACCTTGGGCAGGTCATGTAACCTCTGACTGTAAACCACTCCCTTAGATATTGTGCTAGCTAATTACTGCTTGGCTATCGCCCATGGGAACATAGGTCGTCACCCATGGGAACATAACATTCTAACAATAAGCTTTCTGCTTCTGTACCCCCGCTTGCACAACCGACCTGTGGATTGACAGTAAATAGAAGAAAAATTAACCTTTGTGTTTAAGACAGAATGAGGAATGGGATTTAGGGCTTAAAAACCCTGTACCTCTACATTTCGGGGCTGCTTAATTTGGGGTCTGCGTACCCCTGGGAGACCCAGCTGGCAGAATAAAGAGTGTGTTTCCTATAACTCACTGGTTTCTGGTGGTCTGTGTGTCTTTCGGGGGGTTGGCGGCTACAACATTTGGAGGCCCCAACAAGATCTCAGGGAGAGGCCCTGGGATCTAAGACCAGACCACCCTCCGAAGCGGTTGCTGTCCTTGTTGCGGATTCAAAGGGGTGGCCAATCTGAGACGTTCCAGGGCCCTTGAATGCCGTGACGGGGTCAGTAAAATCGTCAAGGACACAACCTTTAGGACATATTCTTTGTTCCTGGTCCCGACAGGAATCTCCGAGGCCTCGATGTCTGGATAAAAGGTACCTTTCTGTTCCTGTTTCTGTTGACCGGTCGCCGGGGGTCTGTGGAGAGACTGGACGCAGTCATATCTCCCAGACCGTGGCCAGGCCGCAGGACGCCGCCTCCTGTGCCCTGTTTTCAGGTTCTGTCTATTGTCTTTTTGTCTTGTCTAGGTTGTAGGTGGCAGACTTCTCTGAGTCCACCTACACCCCAGTAATTGTTCTCATCTGAGTGTCTATTTTGTGTTTTCTGCGCAAGCGATGGGGGGAAGCCCGAGTTCACAAAAGACACCCTTGGGTTGTCTCCTGCAACATTTCAAAGAAGGGTTTGTAGACGGAGCTGACTATGGCATAACGTATTCTCCAGGCAGATTAAGGACGTTGTGTGAAGTCGAGTGGCTGTCTTTTATTGTTAAATGGCCTCTAGAAGGTTAGCAGACTAAGAACATTGTGTGAAGTTGAGTGGCCATCTTTTGGTGTAAAGTGGCCTCCGGAGGGTTCTTTTGACAGGGGTTTAGTGAGGAATATTTGGTAGATTGTCACAGGAGACCTAGGCCATCCCGATCAGTTTTCCTACATTGATCAATGGTTAAACCTTGTTCAGACACCCCCTCCTTGACTCTGCCGGTGTGCCCTTTCTCTAGGGGCGTGAGTCTTAGTTGTGGACACCCCAAAACATGCAGCAATTGAATCTCCAAGATAGCCCAGTCCCTCAGTCCTCCAATCTCCACCAGAGGACAGGCCCTTTATAGTCTATGTGCCTTTCTCGACTAGTGACCTATACAACTGGAAGGCACAGAATCCGCCTTTCTCTGAGAAACCCCAGGCATTAATGGGACTCTTAGAAAGTGTCTTTCAGACTCACTGCCTCACCTGGGATGATTGCCAACAGCTTTTAATTACCCCCTTCACTGAGGAAGAACAAAGACGCATTCCGACTGAAACACAAAAGATAGCTGCGGGAGGGAGGAGAGTTGAGGAAGCAAGGGAACAGATTGAGGAGGAATTTCCCTCCACCCGCCCCGGGGGGGACACGATTCTCAGGCAGGGAGAAGGCATTAGATCAGTACCACCAGATTCTAATTGGGGTAATTAGGATGGCTGCTCCTCAGCCAACTAACCTTTCTAAGGTAACTGAAGTTATACAGGGAGGGACCTCAGGAATCCCCTGGAGCGCTTCTTGAGCGAGGCGTACCGGGTATACACCCCCATTGATCCTGAGGCCCCTGAGAACCAACAGGCAATTAATATAACCTTTGCTACTCAGGCAGGCCCTGATATCCGGCGTAAATTACAAAAGTTAGAAGGTTTTGCAGGGATGAACCTGCCCCAACTTGTTAAGATAGCCCAGAAGGTGTTCAACAACAGGGAGGCACCGGATGACCCCAAACGTATGCCTAAAATCCAAAGCTACTGTCATCAACCCAGCCAATCTGTTGCCAGGCCCAGACCCCGAGACCTCTATTCATGACTGCATAGATTTCACTGATGCTGTGTGTTCCTCGCAGCCAGACCTCAAAGACTCCCCTCTACCTGAGGTCGATGAAGTTCTGTTCATGAACGGAAGCAGCTTCATGCAGGAAGGAAGGAGGTATGCTGGGGCAGTGGGCGTAACTCTAACTGGCACCATCCTGTCACAAGCTCTTCCCCATAGGACTTCTGCTCAAAAGGCAGAACTCATCACCCTCACTGAGGCACTAAGATGGGGAAAAGATAAGGCAGTCACAGCCAATACGCCTTTGCCACTGCACATGTACACGGGGCCATCTACAAGGAAAGAGGGCTTCTGATTTCGGCTGAGAAGGACATCAAGAACAAGGGGGAGATTTTAGCCTTATTTGAAGCCATATAGATGCCTAAGGCTCTTGCTATTGTTCTTTGTAAAGGGCATCAAAAAAGGAGTAGTCCCAAGGCTGAGGGAAACCGACGAGCTGATACAGAGGCAAGAACAGCAGCTGCCACGCCAGTGG
>NW_006437736.1:469229-485333 GCF_000325575.1 Pteropus alecto
TTCCTTAATTTCATGTGTACATATATAAGGAGGAGAATTAATTCTATTAAACTTTTAGTATTACAAAATAGAGGCTATAAACAAATTCCTCATGAAGAATCAAAGATTTGATTTTTGCTAAGGCCAGTGGGGAATGTGCTAGCTAATTACTGCTTGGCTATCGCCCATGGGAACATAGGCTATCACCCATGCGAACACAGGTCATCACCCATGGGAACATAACATTCTAACAATAAGCTTTCTGCTTCTGTACCCCCGCTTGCACAACCAACCTGTGGATTGACAGTTAGTAAATAGAAAAAAATAAACCTTTGTGTTTAAGACAGAATGAGGAATGGGATTTAGGGCTTAAAAACCCTGTACCTCTACATTTCGGGGCTGCTTAATTTGGGGTCTGCGTACCCCTGGCAGACCCAGCTGGCTGAATAAAGAGTGTGTTTCCTATAACTCACTGGTTTCTGGTGGTCCGTGTGTCTTTCGGGGGCTGGCGACTACAACAATATCCAAAGATATTCAGCTTAATAAGCATTATTGAACATCCCGTGATCAGGCACTGTATCATGTCAGTGCTGGAGACATGGAGTCACGTAAAAGCTACAAATCCCTACTTTCAGGAAGCATACAGTCTAGTGAAGACACAGACACTGCAATGTGTTATGTAAGGGATATAAACAAAACACTAGAGAGAAAGAAGCAGTTAATGCCGTTCACAGAAGAGGTAATGAGTAGTGTAGATATTCTACCAAGTGGAGAGAGAAAGAAGCATTTCAAATTAAGCAAAGGCAAGGGGAGAAAAAAGACATCGGTGTGTTCATAGAACTGTAAGAAGCCATGAGAGGTTGTAATGCAAGATACAGGGTGCAAAGGAGACAAGAGGTGGCTGTGACACCAGCCTGGGACACACAGGTGCCTAGACCCCTGCTGCCCTGTTGACACTGACAATGGATGTTGTGGGAAAGAAACAAACTTTCCTCTACCCTCAAGGTTCTTTTGGTTGGTCTAATAATCAAATGGACATGAAACAGATTAGCAAGAGAAAATAACCAAATTTAATACATACATATGTTTGGGCATCCCACAAAAAGGGGTCAGAGATTCCCCCCACACGCACGAGAATTTCAGAGACAGGGAATATGGGCATGTGACCTTCTGAGCTATGGATGAATTAAGGTGCCTTGGGGGCTTTAAAGGGTCACTGCAAAAAGAGAAGAGATGTTTAGTAAATAGAAGTTCGCTCAGTCATACAGGCAGGTCAAAAAGAGATTATTGCTGATACACTCTTGTTATGGGCAAGGCCCCTACTTCAAATTCTTCTAGGTAAAAGGAGGGGCAGAAGTTTCTTTTGAGCCTGAAGCTAAAATTGCTCTTGGCTCAAAACAATCCAAATACCACAGAAGCATATCTTGGGGTGATTAGCTCTGAATCCCAACAGGGTGAAAGGCAGGCCCAAGCCTAAGGGGTTCACAGGTCACTCTTCACCTGGGGCCTCAAAAGCAGGCCTTCCAAGTGTTACCACCATCTGCCATCTTGCGGGGGACGACTTTCCTAGCAACTATAAATAAGTGCATGACAAGCCCAGCCTTTCATGTCCCATACTGGGAAACTGAAGACCCCCGGGGCAAGCTGACTTGCTTAAAACCAGGCGGTCATACAGACAAGGGCCAAAAAAGCGGCCTCTTGACTCCCAGTCAGGGTCTTTCGCCCCTTAGCCCCTTAGCTGGCACTACACTTCTTAGGACCTTAGCTTCCTCATTTTAAGAGTGGAAGGAAAGAACCTTCCTGCACCTCTACGAGTTTTTGGAAGACAATGAAGCAGAGGGGCGGGCAATGCTGGATGAGCATAAAGCAGCCTGAGTTTGCAAACACCAAAACCACACCTTCCTTCCCAGCCTTTCCACCGCTTGTACCTCCCTCGAACTTCCGCCTCCTTTCACCTCCTCTTCCGGCCAGACCGCCTCTTCCGGTACCTCCCCCCACACCCGAGAGCCACCGCCTTTTCCGGTCCCTCCCTTTTCCGGTATCCCCTCTTTTCCGGTCCGTAAGTGAGGCTCCCCTTCTTTAGGTGTGCTTTCCCCCGCCATCCCTATTGGTGGAAAATCCGAGCCGCCCCTCACGTTGCGGATAAACGTACTCCAGGTTTCAAATCCCCGGAAGTGACGATCAAAGGCACTCCTCTCCGGAAGTGACGACAGGAGTGCCCTTGACAGGCGGGGAGGGCTGGGCCGTCCGTCCCTCTGTTCGCGCTGCAGGGAGGTAGGAGGCCCTTGCGGGGTGACTCGAGGTGGTGTCGCGGCTGAGGCGTGCTGCGGGCGCGTTTCTAACGGGGCCGGCGGCCGAGTGGGTGGAGGCCCCCGGGGGCAGGACCTGCCCTCCGGAGTGCCGGGATCCCTGGTGACGTCCGATTTCCCCAGTTCCCTCCACACAGACGTTCCTTCTTTTTTAGTTCCCGCGTCACACCTGTTTCTGTGCCTTTTAGTTCCTCCTTGAATTGTTGTGGTTCCTCTTTCCTGACCCTTTGACAACGTCCCCCCCTTACACCTTAATTTCCCATTAAAACATTTTTTTAAAAATATTCAATAGAGTAAGGACTTTGCAGACGGCCTTGGATTCCAGTGTTGCGTCTCATTTAAAGTTGGGGGTTACTCTGAGCATGTGACATCTTAACTGAACCTCGGATTCCTTATCTGTAATACGGGCATTACTACACAAAGATTCTCACAGTTGATCTGGGAGGACTATAATGTAAGGCACTTGGCCTTTGAAAGGTGCTCTGTAAATACTGGTTCCTCTCTCCCTTCTATTGTAATTTCACCGATATGTGGAATTCTTTTTGGTTATCAACTCAATTCTCCTGTCCTGGTTTCCATTCCTTCTCTTTGATTCTCATTCTTAACTCACCTCTACTCCAGAAATCTTACATATTATTATTTCCTGGAATTTTGCTTCCAGTCTTGCATCTTGAGCCCCCCAGTACCCCAGTATCTTTTTTTCTGGTGTGTTGACTTCCTGTTTGCTGCAGCTCTTCCTGCCCTTTCCCGTCACAGATGGCTCAGCGGCTTCTTCTGAGGAGGTTCCTGGCTTCTGTCATCTCCAGGACGCCCCCTCAAGGTCGGTGGGCACCCCTCGCCTCCAGGGCCCTGCAGACCCCACAATGCAGTCCTGGTGACCTGACAGTAACACGCAGCCAGGCGCGGTCAATATATACCACCAGAGTCTGTACAACAACCTTTAACATCCAGGATGGGCCTGACTTTCAAGACCGAGTTGTCAACAGTGAGACACCAGTGGTTGTGGATTTCCATGCACAGTGAGTCCTGGGGATCAGGAGAAGACTGGGGTGTCACTTGTTCAGATATTTTTGAGTGTCTGCTATGTCTCAGTAGCACGATTGATGCTTCTCATGCATAGACTTACTACAAAGACTGGGAAGACCCAATCCCTGCTCTCAGAGATTGAGTGTAGTCTGATAGGAGACGTTAGTAAACAGTCTTCAAAACTCACTGTGATCCGTGCTGGGAAACACTTGTGTTCTGTATCTCACTGCCTGAATGGCTCAGAATCATTTTCAGCTTGGACCAAAGCATGAAAAATATAACTATAGCATCTTCTGGCTTTTGACACATACCAGTTTCCAGCCCTGCAGATAACGCTCATTTTATTTTAACATCTTACCACCAAAACTGGGAAGGGATGGTAAAAAGTTGGTGTCCGTGCGTGCAGGGGCTGGGCAGGAGTTTCTTTTCAGTGCCATATGAGTTTGTTTCCAGAATATTTAAATACCTGTGGCCTACTGGTTTTTAACCTGGCCTTCATTTCCAGACTTTTGGGGCCTGGCTAGACGCCTGGCTACAAAAAACTTAGACGAACCCCTCAAAATGAGACATTGTAGAAGGAGCCAGTGTAGCCTCAGTTACAAGTCTGGGCAAATATTTAACAGATTTTTTTTGCTTTCCTGTTCTTTCTCGGAGTCACCATGTCGCCTTGGGCTGTCCGCTTGATGTCCTTGTGCCTTCCTTTCTTCACTTGTAATAAGAAATAAGGTCTTAGAGACTGGGTTTTTAGGTGTTGTAAGTTCATGAATTGAAATCTCTGAGTGGAAAGGGTTTCGAAGGCTGAAAACGAAGTCATCAGCCAGGGGTTCGTGGAAGGCAGAGTTATGCTGCCTTCCAGGCATAGTGAACACTCCAGAGAGGGCTTCTAAAATGAATGATAAGTGGGGTGATGCTTCATTTTCTGCTCCAACAAGGAAGCAGGGTGTGAGTTTGTTCATTTGGTGCCAGTCACCGTCCTTAGTGCCTCATACCTGGGGATGATAGCTTGTTCTCAAAAAGCTTACCACCTAGAGAGGAGCACCTGTGTTCAGTGCAGTGATAGCCATTGACACCGGGCCTGGAGATCACAGAGTATCCTGGGGCTAAAAGAAGACACTTGGAACATAACCTCGGGTTGCAGTCCCAGCCGTGCTTCTCTGTGACCTTGCACAAGTTTCTTAACTCGTATGGGCCTCTGTTGCGTAACAAGATGTTTTCTTACCCTTTGCAGGGTGAGGGTTCTGTGTAGTTAAAACCGAGATGGCCCTGGCCCAGTGACTGGCATGTTGTAGATACTCCCGAGCCACCGGGTTCTCCTCCCTTTAGTTCTGAGTGGATGAGGTGTTTGAAGTAATCCTGCAGCTTACAGAGCATGTTTCCCCACTTGGCCTTAGTGGATTTCTCACCACAACCTTGAGAGGCTTAGTCTCTCTTTCAAATGGGGAAACCGGGGCCCACAATGGTCAGCTGTTTGGTCAGGAGCCTCTCTTTGAACTCAAACCTTTAAAATCTCATATTCTTCTATATGACAGTGCATTTCTTTTCTCTTTTTGACAGTGTATTTCTTTTAGATATACTGAAGTAAGCGAAATAACCTTTATAAAAGAGCCTTGGGATGAGGCCCGTGTTTTAGAAGTTAGGGACCTATGAGAATTCCCCAGTTGCAGAGTCTCCTGGCATAACCGTTTGATGTGTCAACATTATAGGTTAATAAAACACTGTAAACAGGTAATAAGGGCAGAAGTTCCCTCAGAAAGATACAGTCAAGGGAAGGTTCTGGAGAGACTGCAGATCGGTGGAGTTGAGTGCTTTTGTGACGGGACGCTTCCTTTCTCCCCTTCCGAGGTGGTGCGGTCCCTGCAAGATCCTGGGGCCAAGGTTAGAGAAGGTGGTGGCCAAGCAGCATGGAAAGGTGGTGATGGCCAAGGTGGATATTGACGACCACACAGACCTCGCCATAGAGTATGAGGTATGGATTGGTGGGATTGCGCAGGGCAGCAGTGTGGGGAATGCTTGGGGCCACAGGATAGCCGGTGTAAGACATGTTTTGAAGACCACCAGGTACCCTGTAAAGGGAGGTGTCGTGGCTTTTCTAGAGCTCTCAGGAGTTCAGAGCACTGTGCAGAGGTGACTCCATTGATCCTCTGAGCCACTTGTCTCGCTTTACCACCTTTCGGAAGTGGAATGTATAACCCAGAACACCACATGGTTCTCTGTCTCAGGACATCAGTGCATTCCTCCTTTCATGATCTCACCCAGCCACATGTTTAGCCAGCAGTAGTCTGCGAGCCCTGCAGTGTGCCAGGCATTCAAAACGCTTGGTGCAGAAAAGTTGAGCTCCCTGTCCCCAAGCAGCTCTTAGTCTCGTGGGTGGTAACAGTAAATAGACGTCATTTCAGCGTAGGGTGAGAAGTGCTGAGAGGTGAGATGCGCAAAAGTAGTCCCTCAACTGTCACTGTAGTACCACAGCGGCTATAGACAGTATATAAACAGATGGGCCTAGTTGCGTGCCAATAAAACTTTATTTGCAAAAACAGGCGGTGGCCTGAGTTTGGCCTATGTGCCATAGTTCCCTGATCCCTGTTTTAGATAATAAGTGCTATGGAGAAAAATCAGGAATAGGGGTTGGGAGTGCTGAGCATGGGACTAAGGGTTTCATTTCAAAAAAGGTAGGCTAGGGAAGGCCTCTATGAGAAGCCGACATCTGAGTTAAGACCTAAGAGAGTAAGGGGTGAAGCATGCAGCTTTTTGGAAGAGCGATCCAGGCAGAGCAGACATCAAATGCAAAGGCCCTGAGCTCAGGGTCTCACATGTTTACTCACAGAATGGCAGGGCCTGTGTGCCCAGAGCAGAGCATGCTAGAGGAAAAGGATCGGGAAATGTGTGGAAAGTGGGGCATCCTCTGGGCCTTGGAGACCACTGTAGTTAAAGCGCAGAGCTCCACCGTGGCTGTAGGCCGGAGTGAAGGGTGGAGCAAGGGGAGAAGACAGGCAGGTAAGAAGGCCAGTTGCAGCCATGTTAGAAGGCATCTGCATAGCCGTGCCGAGGATAGCACAAAGCCGTGGTCCCACCTGGTGGCCTGTGGGCAAAATCTAGCTTAGTGACAGGTTCGTCTGGTCCTCGCAGTACCTTTTTAAAATATTGGACCAGATGCTGATACTTAAAACTCAGAAGATTTCATGAGAAAATTCAGATTTCTGGTTCTCTTGAAATATCTGGATTTGGTCAGAATGAAACTTCATCCCTTCCTCCTTCAGGTAAGAAATGACTGAAAGAGGAGGCCTTTTGCTTTCTCAGAATTTGGAAGTCCAGGATCAGCTCCTACCAGACCCCATCAGATAGAGATGCCCATTCTCCAGCCTGTCCTCGTAGCAGGAAATGGACAGGGGCTGGGGTGAGAATCGGCTAGCTACCCTCTGATCTGGGGCTGGGAAAGATCACCCTGAGGAAATCAGGCTGCCCTGACCAGAGGCCAGAGCAGTAGGTGCTGGGATGACAAAGCCACCGATGACTGCTGCAGGTGGTTGGGGGCAGTTTCCAAAGACCATCCATGGCACTGGGGGACTGAGGCTGCTTACAAGAGCTTGGGTGGGGGGATGAGTCGGTTCTTTTCAAAGGCTCTCCTGCAGATCGTTCCGTCAGAGGGGTACTTGTCTGACCATTTAGACTCCCCTAGCTTTCCTTTCTTGTCCATCCGTCCCCCAGAGGCCCACAGCAGCTGCGACAGGGAGGCTGTGACCTCATGTGAGCTTAGGGCTGGAGATCATGGGCATCCCTAGGATGATGGACAGGCTTAAGATGTCTTAGGCTCCCTCCTGGCACTGCCCAATTCCACAGCTTCAGCCTCGGCCAGCGGAGCTTTAGCAGACACAATGTCAGCGCCAACCATGTGGCAGGAACTGTGATGACTGGTGCAGATACAGAGAAGAATAACCCGGTTCCTGCCACCTGTGTTTGCACAGTGGCGAGAGCTCTCAAGACCACTCCACCTGCGTTTCAGGGAGACCAGTGATGCAGGGTTGCACACCGAAGTCTTGTGGCTAAGCCTGGAAAGTGCGTGGGGGGCCCTCCCATAGGACCCCGTCTCTTCTCCCTCTGTCCACTGGCCAGAAAGCACGTGGATCACGCAGAAAGACCTCAAGGCTGTTGGACTCAGTCACCTGATCCCAACCTCCTCCCATCCCCCCCCACCCCCCCACCGTTTTACCAAGCACTGGGCAGATGTCATTGCAAGCTTAGGACACTCCCAACAGCGATGCTTCCTGACCCTCCCCCGGCCCCTTCCTTCCGTCACACCTGTGCTTTTGGAAGAGCCTGAGGAAGAAGCTTCAGCTAAGATCGCAGCCCGGGACAGCTTCCTCCAGGGCCTGAAGTGCTTTTCCAGCTGTTGGATAACTTGTTGGAGAAACTGCTTTAAATTACATTTAGGGATTCAGGTGCCTCTCCCCAAGCGCTCCTGGCAGCCCTCCTGTACCCAGCACCCCCTCAGGGTGGGTGTTCTTCCTCACACAAATTCCTCTTCCTTTGCATCACATTTTTTAAGCATAAAAAGTCAACTGTCCACCCTAGAATTTCATGTCTCCTAAAGGAGAGGGAAGGGAAAGTCAGTCGAGGCCTTGGGGTTCCACTGTCAGTTGCTACTCCACTCCCCCAGACTCTGCCGCCCTGTCTTGGGAAAGTGAGAGCTCTCTGCTCTCCCAGCTCCTGGTGTTTCTGAATGGTGGGCTTCCCCCCTGGCCCATTCAGATCTTGCCAGCTAAGGGGGAAATTGTGGATCTGGATGTGGACACTTGAGCCTTTATATTTTCCTCTGGGGCTTCTGCTTCTGACCTCACCCTGGGAGTTTTATCCTTTTATTTCACATCTTCTAGAGACTTCCCTTTAAAAAGCATTAGAAAAACAACCAAGTCTACGGCCATGCCACCCTGAATGTGCCCAATCTCGTCTGATGTCTAAAGCTAAGCAGGGTCAGGCCTGGGTAGTACTTGGACAGGAGACTACCTAGGAAGACCAGGTGCTGTAGGTGGGGAGAAAAGAAAAAAAGAAAAACAACCAAGTAACCATAAAGGGAAGAGTCTTCTAAGTTAGTGCTTCTCAAACATGAATATGACCTGGGATGTTGAAAAGCATATTAGCATTCGGTAGGTCCAGGATGGGTCCAAGATTCCACATTTCTAATGAGCTTCCAGGTGATGCCACTGCTAGGAATCTGGGACCAGACATCAAGGAGCAAAAGTTGTAAATCCCTGGCCGGCCTTCTAGGGGCCGTGGTGTTCCTGGTAAAGGCCCTTCCTACCCTCCATCACGGCACAGACTACCCGTCATCGAGAGGGTTCGCTCTTAGTGAAGTACATTTCATGGGTGTGGACGAATTTATGACGTGTTCACTGTTACAGTATCACACAGAGTAGCCTCACCATCCCGAAAGTCCCCTGTGCTCCACCGTTTCCTCCCTGCTCCCTGCAAAACCCTGGCAACCACTGACCTGTATACTGTCTCCATAGTGTTGCCTTTACCACAGTGTCATATAGTTGGATTTGATTTTTTCAATAATATCTTTTCCAAGAACCCTCCTGTATCCAAAAGCTTTTGCAAAGCATTTGGTGTTTCTCATTTGAAACCTGACATCCTTTTAATGCTTCTGCACATGTCCTTCCTAGCCCTGCTGGGACTCGGTATTTATCTCCCATTTCCATGCTCTTGGGGCAAGGTACGGAGTCACTTGATCGCTACGACACAGACAGCGAAGTCAAACAGAACTTGTTTCAGATCCCAACTCTGCCACTTAGTCACTCAGCTTTCATGCCTCAGTCTTCTCATCTCGAAAATGAGGCAGTCTATGAGAGAGCATGCACAAGTGGTTAGTATCATCCCTGACACTTGAAAAGCACCCAGTATGTGGCGACTTGGGTGACAGCAGTCTTTCCCTTGTGTTAGTTCTCCAATTAACGGAGGAGGTCTCCAGTCCCTTGGTAGGTCCTTAATAGGTGGGGACATTGAGCTCAGTGGAAGCACAGGCGGATGGGCCACAGATTCGTGGGAAAAGACCACACACACAACCCTGCCCTAAGTTCTCAGGGTCTTTGGCCAGGCCTGGGAGGCTCCAGGGGGCTTCGTGGCGCACGAAGAGAGGCGGCACATCTTAGCACATCTTTTCATCTTTTCCCCCGCCCGTCAGTTCCCTCAATGCTGTCACAATTGAGAGGGATGCTAGATTCCGGCCTTAACCGCTGCCCCTCTGAAACTTACATCACCGTCCAGAAGAATATGCCCAGGACCTGTGCTCTTCCATTTAAGGCTGGGTTTATAGGCACCAGCCCCTCCCGATTGTGAGCCAGACTCAGCATCAGCAAAGCCACATCCTCCTCCTGGGGGCGTGAGGGAAGTCCAGTCACAGCCCAGGTATCCCTGCAGTGTTCTGGGAATCTGGCATGCCCGTGGGTGAGTGGGTGAGTGGGTGTGCGTGCATGCGCTCAGACTTCAAAGAACGCCCTTGATCAGTAATAACTAGGCCTTAGTTGTCATGAAAATGCAGTCGCGACATGTCTGCCGTGCACTGGGCTGCAGCATCGTCTGCGTGTCCGAGCACACGTGCGAGTTTACGCAAGCACGATTGTAATGGGGCGCATCTGGAGTTCTTGAGAAAAACGGTCTCCTCCAGGCCACCTTGGTGGGTGTCAAGTCTTGCTTGGAGGGCACATAAAAACAATTAGGCCACTTCTCATACAATGACATGCAGCTTTTATTTCCATTAAGAAACAGGACAGGATGAGATCCAGTAAGGGCAAAGCTGAACAATTAATTGGTGCTTGAGCCTTGTGCCTCAGTTAAGAGTTGCCAGATTTGAGGCTGCTGTCTTCGCAGACCAGTAGAGGGCGCAAAAGAACAAAGCACTGGCCTTATACTCTCGCCATCAAACCACGTGCCTCAGTGACTTGGTGAATCCTGGAGCAGGCTTCTGGGCCCTGCCCGAGCCTGGAGACAGGGCGAGGTTCGTGCTGGACCCTTGCACTGCATGCCATCACCCGTGACAAGCACAGGAATCAGTGACGTGGTCTACCCACACATACCCTCTGAGAAGTGTGTCACCTGCCACTCACATCAACCCCAGAACGGTCCTTGAAGGGGTCTGAAGGCACTAAGGAGGACAGGGGCTGTGTTTTCTTACCTTCCGCATTTGTCCCCAGAGCCCATTAGGAGACAGGAGACGGGTGCAAGGCCTGCCACGCGAAGTCTGTGAGTGCGCGATGGCACATAGCCGAGATGTGAGCTGTGAGATTGGGCCAGTCTGGCCCGTGGTTCTTTCTGTGTAGCTGCCGTGTACAGTTGGGACATTTTAAATCTTAAGTCTGGCTTCCCCAAATGACTCATGGGCAGGATAGCACTCGGGACATGTGAAATCTGGTATGTTTGTGTAAATCACTGTTGTTACTTTGTAGTTAACTTGTGTATAAGAAAAGTCTATGTTTATCTTGTTCTGTTTATATATTTTTTTCAAATGGCCACAAATGCCAGGCAGGGAGCCCAGGGAACAGATAATACTCAATGCCAGAGTGTCATGGGCCTTATTTACATACCATGTAATCTGTACGGGTCCCCTGAGGGAGCTTGAGAAGATGCTTCATGGGCCAAGAATGTTGCCTATAACCCCCATAATAAATAAACGTCAGGTCATACATGGCTGAGTCCCTCCTCCCACACTGTCCACTATGAGTCAGTGACTTTCTGGACCCTGTTACCCATCACGGCATTGACCTAAAGTGGCTCACGTGGGGCCCCGTGTCAGATTTTTCTGATCTGCCCTCTGCAGCCACCATTTGCCGAGTGCCCTCTGTGTGCCTGGCGTCATGCCAGCGTCTAACTCTGCATGGCCCTGCCAGGTGCAGGGCACTATGCCGAGAGCTCACACACATTATCTCAGTCAGCCCCTACATCCCCTTGTGTAAGTACCGTTAGGATCTCCGATTTGCTGATAACACTGAGACTTAAGAGTGGCAAAGTGGCTTGCCCCGAGTGGCCCAAGGTGGGGTCAGTCAGCTCCATAGCCCGAGCTCCTAACCACTCAGCTTTGTATGTGAACCTTTAATCCCTACGCTAAACCCTCAAGGTAGATACTGCCATCCCCATTTAATCGAGGATCTGAAGATGGCCTGACCTGGCTGAGGCCCCCAGTTAGTGAGTGGCAAAGCCAGGATTCACATTCTCCCATCTGGTCCCCCCTGGGCCAGGCTGCCCCTCCGGAAAGTTCCCTCAGCCCCCAGCTCCGCCCCACCCCTAGCGCTGGCCTGCAGCTGCAGGGTTATTTTAATCTCTCCTGTCATTCCAGCCAAACCACCGGGCCAGTGAGTCAGGCATGCGGTTGGGGAAGGAAGGGTACTTCTGGGAGCCCGCGATGGAAAAGCTGCTCCAGTGGGTGGGACCCCTGCACCAAGGGGAGGGGCCCCACCCGTGGCCTTGGGCAGAGACTGCCCTGCATAAGCCACCATCCTTCCCCACAGAGACTTGGAACAGTGATTGAAGAGTTCTCCTCTGACTTGGCCTCCCTTGTCCCCTCCATCTAGGTGTCAGCTGTACCCACTGTACTAGCCATCAAGAATGGGGACGTGGTGGACAAGTTTGTGGGCATCAAGGATGAGGACCAGCTGGAGGCCTTCCTGAAGAAGCTGATTGGCTGACAAGCAGGGAAGAACCCTGATTGCCCTTGCCTACTGGGGCCCCATGGTCCCGGGAGGGCCCCCGGTTGAATTCACAGCCCTCTCCCGGCCCTTCCTGCCTCTCTCTTCTGTCTGGCCCCTGAGGGCCCGTGCTCTGGAGACCGGGCCTCCAAACATGGAGCCTTGAGTGCTTCCAACCCAGCTGACTGCCAGGGGAGTGATGCTGCCACTGATCTGGGGACAGCTGTCTGCCCACCCACTCTCTTTTTGTCTGCTCCTTCTAGGGCTGTCAGTTCTCCCAAGATGCTTGGAGAGAGCCCCGGGCCAGCCCATAGTGTTACTGTTCCAGCAGGAACAGCTTGGTCCTCGTCTCCCCCAGTCCCTTCTGATCTGAACCCCAGTGCCTGGCTCATCTGCCTCTTGCACTTTTCTTTCCTGCTGTTTTTTTTGTGAAAAGAAAAAGAAGGAAAAAAAGAAACCTAAACAAGTGAGAGTAATATATAATTCTCTCATTTTTTTTAGGTCTGTAATAAAGAACCTTATGTGGTCCCTTCTACCTCCTGCTGTAAAGAACAGACCTTGGGCCCCACACTAAATTATCCTGTGGCCACCCCGCCCCATCCACCCCCCAAGAGCCACCTCCCTTCTTTCCTCCCAGCAAACATGCCTGGGCTGAGGCATCCTGCAGACCCTTGGCTCGAAGTCTCCAGATGCCACCCTCCCTCACCATTAACTGGCCCTTTGGTTCTCTGAGCAGGTGGCTTCACTGTGAACAAACCGGACCAATAAAACTGCGGTTTGCACTCTTAACAGCTTCCATTCTGTCTCGGCTCTGGGGACACTTGAGACCCCTTTCCAGGCCGGGATACCCCCCCACCCCCACCCCTCCGCACCGTTTCCTCCTCAGATTCTCCATCACCCGCTTGCCCTTGACAAGCCCCTCCTGTTACTAACATCTGTCAGAGGTGGCCACTGCTCTGGGGACACTTTCACATATAATAAAGCAAGAGGATGTTGTCCCCATTACACAGATGAGAACACTGAGGATCAAGGGCACAAAGCCAGGCTTTCTACTCATAGTTCCCTCGGAAGCCTGGGGTTTTGCAACTGGTCCCCTTGATCCTTCTGGGGTCATCTCTACTGACTAGCACGTGGCCACTCCCAAGGGGAGCCTGGACGCTGAGGGAGCCAGCTGGCTGGTCTTCCTGTGTGTGGTACAGGAACTGCTTAGCCTTGGAGCCAGGCTCTCTGCCCCTTCCTGTTCCCGGCTCCCTTTGGCTCATGGAGGAGGGGCTTGGCTTGCCAGCTGAGGTGCCAGCTTCCCATAGACAGCAGGGTTATCCTGGCACCCTCCCCCTGGCCCTGAGGTGCTATGTCTTCTGCCATGTGCATTCTCTTCAGTGGCTCACCTATTCCTCTTGGAACTGCCCGAGTTACTCTGGGCTCTTTGCTGGGTCGTCCCGAGGACTGCCTTGGGAAGGCTGCCTTGGGAAGACAAGCAGGAGAGCAGGGTTGTCTCAGAAATAGGGCCCGTGGTCTCTGAAAGACTGCAGGCCCAGGATCTATGAAAGGCATACGGAGGGGAAATAAACCAGCAACTGGCATGAGTGGAGAAAGGCCAAGAGCCACGTGTCAGATGAAAGAGCAGCGTGGAGCACTTCCGGGGCGCCAGGCACTGTTCCGAGTGCCTTGTGACAAGCAGGAGAGGAGGGTTGTCTCAAAAATAGGGCCCGTGGTGTCTGAAAGACTGCAGGCCCAGGATCTATGAAAGGCATACGGAGGGGAAATAAACCAGCAACTGGCATGAGTGGAGAAAGGCCAAGAGCCACGTGTCAGATGAAAGAGCAGCGTGGAGCACTTCCGGGGCGCCAGGCACTGTTCCGAGTGCCTCACCCCACAGCGGCCCCACCAGGTGAGCATTATTTATTGTTCCTTTTTACATCCGAGGCCCACCCTTGTCCACAACTGTGAAGCCCACAGGTACCCGGGCTGGGGTTCAAGGCCAGGCAGTCTGTCCCCTCCTCCTAAGCTTCCCCCGTCATATTACAAAATGTAGTGTATGCGTGATCTTAATCCCACAGCCAGCTGACAAGCAGGTCGTGTCAGCTTATTTTACAGAAGAGGCACTGAGGCCAAGTTTTCAAAGACACCTGGAGAGTAAGGGGTGGTGCCAGAGTTCAGAGCCCGGGCCCTTTCCACTGTACCCAACTGCCACTCCTTAAAAGGTGCCCTTTGCCAAGCGATTTCTACACGCATTACCTCACTTAATTCTTCTCTTGTGAGGCAAATATTATCTCCATATCACAGGTGAAGAAACCAGTTCAGAGAAATTGACTTGCCCAAGGTCATGTCTGAAGAGTAAGGATGCCAGATTTGAACCCAGGTGGGGGTCTGGCTTCTCCTCCGGGTAGGTGTGGAGAAGGGCTGGCAAAAGCCTCGGAGCCGGAGGCGGGGCTTCTGTGCTGCCCTGAGCTCCCTCTCCTTAGAAGGGGTGCTGCGGCCTCCCAGGTTGGCAGGCACTGCTTGCAAGGCTGCCCCTGGCATGAGTCACTGGCTGTGCGGGCACAATCCTCAGGGTGACCCTGTTCGACTAATTCCATGGTGCTGACCTCACTGGGACACTGCTGGCTGTGCATCGTCAGCCCCACTGTTGCCTTCGGGGTCCCACCTCGGGCCCCTGGGCCTGTGGAAGAGGGCTTGGCAGTGCAGCTGCAGGGCCTGGCGTTCCTGCCTGGAGTGAGGTGGGGGGGCGCAGGGGGACTATGCCCAGCCCCTCTAAAGCACAGAGCCCTGCAGAAAGCAGGAGAAAGGGGGTGTGGCTTCTAGATGCTTATTTTCCTGATACAAGAGTTTATCCAGTTGGCCCGGAGGCAGGAGTCGGGAATGGAAGCCTGAGTTTGCGGTGCTGGCTCCCTTCTTGTGTCCTCTGCTGTCGTTCCCCGCCAGGCCCCTGCCAGGCAGGAATTCCCCACTTCGCAGCGAGCAGACTGAGCTCATCATGGTGTCAGTGGAGTGGCTGAGGAGCCCCTTCAAATACGAGTGCTCATCATCAAGGCGTTTTGAGCAGCATTTGGGTCGATGATAACGTGGGTTCCTGTAAACATGCAGAACAAAGGAGGGGAACTGTGCCCTCAAGAAGCTTAGACTCCAAGACGGCAGCGCAAGGGGCTGCAGGTCCCTCCTGAACTCATGTCAGAGCCAGAGGGACCTCAGGTATCCAGTCTCCCTCATAAGGGCATAAGGAGAGGGTGACTAGCCCAGGTCACAGTGTGTTTGTGATAGGGACTTGAAGCCAAGTGCCCTGACTGCAGCCAGCCCTAAATTGGAAATGAGTCAGGGCCTTTTCTTCCCTTGGCTTCAGGGGAGGTGAGAGAGGAGGGCAGGGTCTGGGGCCAGGACCTGTTCGGTCAAGGGGATGTTGACAGTGCCGTGGCCAGTGCCCTTCCCAGCAGTCCCTGCCCAGTGCAGGGGGCCTGGGCCCAGCTCACGCCTACCCTAGCTGCCTGGGGAAAGCGTCTCCGGAAAGTGAAGGTAGTTTTGGCCAGGCCACCGGAAATCTCCAGTGTGTGGACCCGGGGCTGGGAGGGTCCAGAGAACAATGTCAGGGCGAGGATGTGTGGGACACGCAGGGCTTCCAGGCACGCTACAGCAGTTCCTCCCCGCCGCCTGGAACAGCAGTTGCAGGCGTGACCCTGAGCCCCAGGCCCCAGGCCCGGCTTCCATGGCTCCCTCGGAAATCTGGGCTGCTGGTTATTCCAAGGAACCGCGCCTCTCCATCTGCCTCCCGACAGCCTTTTGGAAGCTGCAGGCCACCACTGGGCACTCCGTCATGGTGTAAGGAGGGCAGGAAGAATCGGATCTGGGTTAAAGTCCTCACTTTGCCACCTACCAGTTGTGTGGCCTTCAGCAAGTTGCCTTGCCATTCCGAGGCTCCGTTGTCACATCGGTAAAATGGGGGTGGTGATGGCTGGTACTCGCTGAGTGCGTGTTACATGCGTCATCTCGCTGTCTTCACGACAGCCTCAAGAGGCAGGGACTGCCATCTCCATTTTACAGGCGAGGAAACTGAGGCCCAGAGAGCTTAAGAAAGTCAGTATTAACAGGTGTGAGAGGTCAGATTGGCATTCAGGTGTGTTTGA
>NW_006437736.1:485540-488222 GCF_000325575.1 Pteropus alecto
TATAAGGACCACTGTGCCCACCCTAGGAAGTACCTGTCTTTGTGCCATGCTGAAGGCCTTACATTTGTCTCTGTGTCCTGGCCCTGCCATCGCCCACTCCTGCTCTAGAGCTGGCTCAGTGGTGCCCGTGACTCAGGCAGCTCCAGGGAGTTAGAGGTGGTGACCTCACTCCTGGAGAATGCCTGCTGGAATTCACCCTGAGTCTGGTCCGCTGTTCCCCACGCACCCGCCATGCCTGACAGCACTCTAGCTCATGCCTCTAAGCCAGCCCGCCACACACAACTGATGATGGCAGCACCTCTCGTGAGCTAGGACACCCCTGTTACACAGCTACTAATTATTAATTGGGCATGAGCTTGTTCCCCACCTTTGGCCAGCTTTCTCGGCGACCATAGGCAAGCAGCTGTCGCTCCTGGTCAGCTGCCTTCCTCGGCCTCCCGGCAGGGGGACAGTCCAGCATCAGTCCCTTTGTGCCCCACACCGCCCAGTGCTCCACCCACATCTGACCCTCCCAACATCCACCGGAGGTAGCAATTGTTGTTCCCATTTCACAAATGAGGAAACGGAGGCCCAGAGAGGTAGTGTGACATACCCAAGACACACCCCGGGAAATGGGCCCAGGCAGGCTGACCCAATCCCTCATCCCGCCCCCTTTGCCACACTGCTACCCCAGGACAGCCAAAGGAGCCCTCTTCTCTTGCCAAGAGTAGGGACTTTGGGCCTTTCTCTTGTGTCTGCTTCCCCCACCCTGAGTCCTGGCAGGAGGCAGGAGATTCCCTTTGCTCAGTATCTAATCCCAAGGCTGGATGATTCTCTCCAGTCCCAACATGGCAACCTCACCCATGAACCTCCGCCAGCTGGTGTGTGAGTGTCTCTCTGGGGCTGTCTGGGGCTGGGAATTAGGAATTCAAAGCAGAGGAGCTCTTGAGGGGTTTGCAGCAAACACACTGATAGAATCTAAAGTATAAACGCCACAGGAGAAACAAATAACATTCACCATCACGAGGACAGCACAAGAACGATTGCCACTTCTCGAGAGGAGCGACTGTGTGCAAGTACTGTCGGGTAAACCGTGGAGAGAGGGTGATGTTCAAGAAGCGGGTCTTGGGGGTCGGGGGAGGACAAAGAGGTTAAAGAGGGTCAAATATAAGGTGACGAAAGGAGACTAGACCAAGTGGGCAGCACACAAAAGAGTAACATGTCGTATTATAAAGTTGTACATCTAAAATTTATATAATGTTATTATCTAACGTTACCCCAATAAATTTGATTAAAAAATAAATAAATGTGAATGAAAGAAATGAAAAAGATTTTGCCTTAATCACTGAATAGCAGTTAGCTTGAGAGGCAAGTTGTGGGAAGGGCATTTCAGGCAGAAGGAACGGCATGTGCAAAGGCACAGAAGTACATGCTCTATCCAAGGAGTAAGGCCTGGAGGCCCCGCAGAGGGGGATGGAGATGGGATTTGAATAGGGCCTTGGAGTCTCACAGACCTGATTCTAATCCCGTCCCTCCCCCTCATCAGCCGAGCCTCAGTTTTCTTCCTCAATGAAATGAGAGGATAGCATCCTCCTCATGGCTGAGAGATTGACATGAGTCATAAATGTAATGTCAGAGCATAGTGTTGTTATGCGCTAAGCATCCTAGTGAAAGTTTCCAGGCATCTGCATTAGTTTCCTGGGGCTGCCATAACGAAGTACCACGGACTGGGTGGGTTAAACAACAGACATTTCTGCCTCACAGTTCTGGAGGCTGGAAGTCCAAGGTCAAGGTGTCAGCCAGTTTGGTTTCTCCCGAGGCCTCTGCATGGCTTGCAGATTGCCACCTGCTTACTGTGTCCTCATCAGGTTTTTCCTCTCTGTCAGTACATTGTTCAAATTTCCTTTTATTATAAGGACACAGGTCATACTGAATTAGGGCCACCCTAATGGCCTAATTTTAACTTTTTCATCTGTATAAAGGCCGTATCTCCAAATATAGTCACATTCTGAGGTCCTAGGAGTTAGGGCTTCAACATATAAATTTTGGGGAGGGAGGAACACAATTCAAGCTCATAAGAGCCTGCTGCATAGTTTAATAATAATGGCTAACAGAGGCCTCAGGCACTGTTCTAAGCACTCTCTATATTAAATTCTTTTTTTTTTTCCTCTATATATTAAGTTCTTCAATGTTCATAGAACCCTTGGAGTTATATCCTATTATCAGCTCCAGTTTATGGGTGAGGAAACTGAGGCACAGAGGGCCTTAGTTTCGGCCTCAGACCACAGAGCTGGGAAGGGGCAGAGCCAGGATGTAAATACATTATTCTAACACACATTGTTACAGCCTTGTTCCCACTCCACAGGAGCAGCTCCCTGCATGCCCACAACCACCCTTCAGTCTGCCCAAAACCAGGGGAAGCCCCTCAACTAGAGTCATACCCTTCACTTTTCCTCCATTGTCCAATATTTAGATATTTTTCAGTAAATATTTTTGTCCCTTATAATTGAGGTTGGAATGAACATATTTGGAGGAGAGCTTATCTCTTCTTTTGGATTTTACAGATTGGGATTCCTAGGGCAAAGGGAGTGTTTTATTGTCCCCAAGAGCCTGGAAGGAGTGTCCCCAGGTGTGAGACTGGAGCTGGTTCCACACCTACACCTCCCACCTGCTGGTTTACTTTGGGGGAGGGGAAGCCCAGCA
>NW_006437736.1:488259-497926 GCF_000325575.1 Pteropus alecto
CACCTCTGCTTAGAAAGTTCCAGGCCCCCAAATCTGGTGTTTCTGAGACTCTGAGTCCAAAGCAACCATTCATATAAAGTGCTGGTTCTGGTTCTGGATCTAGGATGGAACTTCGGTCTGGGGTAAGACCTGGGAATGTGCATTTTTAAGGACATATGATTGGGATGCAGGGGATCCCGAACTATACTTTGAGAAAATGCAGCTCCTAAGACCACAGCCCTCTCCAAGCCCATCGTATCGCATCTCTTCCTTGAGTGCTCTTCCACGTCTCCGATCTACCCATGGGGCCGGGCACAAAGGAGGGGCACGCGAATCTTCAAGATGAATGAATGATGAATGAACGATGAATGAGTGAGTGAGTGAGTGAAGTGTGCAGCCTCACCAAGGAGTTGTTCTGTGTCAGGCCCTGTAACTGATCCTCTATAAACCCGTATCCCACTGCCCAAACCCCATTACAAAGGCCCTTCTCTCCTCGCCAAGGAGGCCTGGATAAGCCCCAGCACCTAGGCCACTTCCCATGTCACTCTGGGCACCATCCTGTGTCCCTGAGCCACTGTGTGTCCTCCTTTCCCGTGAAACGGGCATGTCTGTTATCACATTATTTCCCGTATTAGTCGTTTGACCTCACAGGGTCTCTATGATGTTGAGATAAGGGAGGAAAGCTACCCCGTCTGCAGGAAGAGGGAGAAATGGAAAGCCAGAGAGGATTGGAGCCTTGCTTGGGGTCAACCAACAAGCAAGAGGCGAGAATCCAGAGGTGGCTCTGGGCTCCCACTGCCAGGCTTGGGGTTGCTCTTGACTGAGCTGGCAGGGAGGTTGAGGGGAAGAGATTATTTCTGCAGGAGAGGAGGGAGGCAGACCCCTCAGCTCCCCCCACCCCCACCAAGTCCTTGCCCCAAGAAAGGCCCTCCCTCCCATGCCTGCACTTGCTTGCCCAGCAGAGCACTGCATTCTGCCTGGGAATGACTTGACAGGGGCCAGAGGTGAAGGACTGGCTGCCGAGCGAGCCCAGTGTTTGCTCAGCACTTGGTCCTGACCACTCTGCCACAGCCAGGCCGGCTCCAGGGCTGCGACCCTCAGGCCACAGAGCGGGAGTCTCCTCCTCAGCAGGCTCTGCTGCGTCCAGCCCAGGCCCTCCCCACACTGGCACCATGGGGCCAGCACGGACTCCAGAAACAGAGGCAGAGAAGCTGGCCTCCCTGGACAGTGTGGCCCTGGAGGGTGAAGCGGGCAGGGTGCGAGCTACATCTGCTCAGGCCAGGGCAGCCTGGGGTGATGAGGCTGGTTGTGTACGTGAAGCCTGCGTGGGCGTGCTTGGCCTCTCGTCTCCTCTCCAGAGGCTGCATTTCCCAGAACTCTACTCTCCCAAAGTCATGAACCACAGGCTGGGAAGGCCCTCAGAGACCAGCTCCCACTTCTGGGTTTACAGAGGAAACCAGGCCCAGGGGAGGGAGGGTTAGGGAGGAGGGGAGGGCAGTGAGCCTGCAGCTGGGGAGTGGCTAAGTTGAGAGGTGGCTTCTCAGAAACTCCCACTGAAGCACTGAAAAATAATATTGATTAGGTGTTTCATTACCAAAAAGGATTTATTTATTCGAGAAAAAGAAAGGATTGCAAACTAGTACATGCAATCATGGCAAGCCACGTGCGTACTCTGGCCTGGGTACCAAGATGGAGAGGTATTTATATGAGGGAAAAGGAAGTTAATGGAAGGAGAACTTAGAACCACAGAGCTTTATTATAAACATAGAGTTCTTCCAGTAGGATTGTCATGTGTAGGGTTCTCGAGATTACGTGGAGCGCCTGAACTTCCAGAAGCCCTGGCTCCTCCCATAGACCTTCTCACCGATTGTGTTTGCTTAAAGTTCCAGTTCGTCTTTATCACTCTCTTTTCCAGCTGTCCATCCACCAGACTGATACTGCGTATCCATACATCTGTCTCGGTGACCAAACTCAGAGTCCTAGAGGGCAGGGCCGGCCTCTTTCTCCAGGCACGGGAGTGGCCCATGAGTCCGTGTCACTGAACTGAACTCCTAGCTTGTGTCCTTCTGAGGCTCCTGTTCCTCACCCCACCCCCACTCCCACTGTGCTGTGAGTCTGACTTTGGGGGAGTAAAAGAGAGAGTGACTTTTTAGGCATCCAAACCCCTTGGGTTGGAGAGCATTGTCTCCTCTTCAGGAAACTCACTAAAAAGCTCGGGGACGGACGATGTCACAGGCCCCAGAGAGGATGGAGGGAGGGGGTCCTCAGAGGCTAGGAACTCCATCTAAAGTTACCAGCCATCCTGGTTTGCCTGAAACTGAAGGGGTTCCCAGGACACAGGGCTTTGAGAGCTACAAGCAGGACAAGTCTTGACTCAGCCACTCACTCTCTAAGTCTGGGTAAGTCATTTCACCTCTTCATGCCTCACAGGTTTACCTGGAAAATGGAGTTAATATTAATCCTATATCCTGGGTTGCCAGGAAGTTCCCAGGAGACTGTGAAGGGAAAGTTAGAATGTGCTACATCCCGGCAGACTTGAGTGAGGTTTACTTTCTCACTGTTAGTGGTGGCCATCCTGGTGAAGGACCCTCTTCTCCTTCCCGTCCCCCACTGCCTGAAATGTATTCATTCACCAACAAACACTAAGCAGCATTTACTACGTGCCAGGCACTGGACATGCACAGGCAGAGAAGGAGGCCAGCCTTCATGGAACTCAGAGTGCGTGGCTGGGCAGTTAGAGCACGGTAAGGCGAATTTGCTCAACAATAAATTTTCATGAGCAGCTACTATATGCCAGGCACTGTCTTCAGCATAGTATGGTCATGAACTCATTGAATCCCTACTGTAACGCAATGAGGTAGAGATTATTTTTTTTCCATTTTGCAGATGAAGAAAGACATCGAGGCTTGGAAAGCTTAAATAGTCAGTGGAGAAGTCAGGGAAAGGACACTGCAGCCAGCTGGGGAGTGGCTAAGACGGGCGGTTATCTTTTTGAAGGATGAGCCTATGTCTGAGTGTGTGCAAGGGAAGGGCTTTCCGGGAGTGAGCAGCAGGTGCAAAGGTTGGGAAGCATGAAACAGCATGATGCCTGCAGGGAACTGCAAGTTCACAGAGGTCCATGCACTGAGCTGAGGGCTGACACTTCCCCTGTAGGTGCCTGGGAGGCAGTGAAGGGCTTTAAGAAGTGGGGTGGAGATTGGAGAAGAGCAATGGGACAGATGAGGGTTTTTAAAGGATCTGGGCTGTGATAAGAAGACTGGAGGCCAGGTGACCAGCGAGCTGACTCGGGCCGGACGCTTCCTCTTGAAGTCTTGAAGTCTTGACCCACCAAGAAGTCCTGGGTTAACCAAACACTTCTGAGGGATGAACGGCCAGTGTTTCTCCAGGCCCTGGGCTGACGCTGGGGTTAGACACTCCTTAGAGCCAGTTAGAAAAAGGGCCCAAGAAGGCTCACCATCGGTAACTGAGCGCTCCAAGGTGCGGTCACTAACGGTCTCCCTCCCACAGCTCCCTAGGTTGGACCTGGGGCTGCGGTGGGGTGAAGGAAGAAATACGCGTACAGTCAGTCACCAGTCGAGTCAGTCAAGGCCCTGTAGGGCAGGGTCCCGCGCGGGTCTCAGCCTGGAGGTGGTCTCGGGGTACCTGGGGGCCCCACGAGGGAGGCCCTGCGCCTGGAGAGAACCCTGCCCGGGAGGTTGTCTGGCCGCGAGGCGGGGCCCACCGGGTGGGACGCCCCGCCCCCGCCGGCCCCTCCCCTCCCGCGCCGCGTCGGCCCATATAAGGTGAGCGCCGCGCCGCTCGCCTTGGTGGAGTGGGTGTCGTCACCTGTGACCGCCCGCTCCTTGCCGCAGCCGGCCCGCGGGGGGCACCCTTCCAAGGCCGCTCTCCCCAGCTCCTTCCTGCCGGGAAGTGCCGCCCCGCCCCGCCATCCCTGAGCGCTGTCCTGGGGTGCCTGCCAGTTCCCGCCGGGCGCCGACCCCCAGACCACACCCCGGCTGGGTCCCGAGCACCTGCACCCCATCCTATCCTGCACCCGAGCCTTGGACGCGCGGCGCGGGCTGGCGGGAGTTGGTGGGCCAGAAAATGAAGCGGGGGGAGCACTGTGATACCCGAAAGGCAGGGGCGAGGGTGGAAAATCAGCCTCGCTCTGGGATGTCTCACTCCACCCGGAGCCTGCTAAATGCCTGACATTGAACTCAAGTTTTAAAAAGTTAATTGCCTATAGCAACTTGAGAGGGATGTTTTGGTAAAAGCCAACCCTCTGGAATGCCACGACCGGGATTCGAATCTAGCCGGGTCGCTTACTGGCTTTGTGAGCGGCGGGCAAGCTATGGAGTCTTCCCGTGCCTCGGTGTCCCCATCTGTAAAATGGGGGTGCTAATGGCTCGTTCCTGGGGGTTGTGGTGAGCGTGAAACGTGTTAAAATAAGTTAGCACTTTTCAGAAGTTTTCAGTAAAGTGGTTTCCTGGGTCCTTGATAATAAATAGTTGATCCCTGAAGGCTTACTTTGCCAAAAGTCAGAGTTGAGACCCAAACCCCAGTGACTGTTGACTCTGAGTTCAGCTGTAGTCCCTGGACTTGTCTGCAAGTGTTAGGGGGCACAGGTGCAATTTTTCGAAACAGCAAGGTACTTATTTTCATGTTCCAGGAATTCTCAATTAGGGGTCAGGCAGAATGTCTTGTGCTAGAATGTCTCTCAACACCTCAGCAAGGTCCCTTTTTAGCAAAGGAAAGACAGGCGTCAGATGGGAGGCTTGGGCAGGACATAGGAGCTAGGTAAGTTTAATAACATGACTTTGTTTTTGATGACTTTAGAGTTTCCATGGAGAGTGTAGAATTACTATTTATGGCACTTGGCTTTCCGTACATGGTCGTGACATAGCATTCGCTTAAGGCTTTAGTATGAGAACGTTCAGACATACCAGGGCGTGGAGAATAACAGTGCCCTGAGCCTTCATTTCTCCATCTAATGTTCACTTTTAAAAGGTAGAAACGTGTTAAAATGTGAGCTGGTTTTTTTTTTAAAGTACGAGGAGGGCAAAGGCAAAACTGAGCGTGCTCTGCCTGATGTCTGCAAGGACCGCCTGGGCGGGGCCCTGCGGAGTGAGCGAGGGGCCCCGCCTTCCCACTGCACCTGTGGCGGGAGGAGGGGCCATCTGAGCCTCTGTCGCCCCCAGAGCCTGGCTGGGCCTCCTGCAACTCACACATCCCTCCAGGCCGGAGCTTCCCACTCTGCTGCCTCTAGACTCAAGTTTCTTCGCCTGGGTTACTTCTGCATTCGGTTTCTCTGCTGCCCACCTGGGCCCCAGGCACCCTCGATCCAGAGGAATTTTCTAAACAATGAATCTTACCTCCTGTCTCTTTACCATTTACACCCTACCATAGCTCCCCAGTGCCTGCAGGGAAAAGACCCAGCCCTGAGCCAGGGCATAGGTGCCTTCCGTGGTCCGGGGCGTGCAGACTGCTCAGCCCCCTTTCCTACCACTTCCTCCCTACGCTTCACTCTCGGGACGACCTGAAGCACTTGCGGTTTCCTGACACTTCACTCAGTAAATATTTAATGGGTTAAGATGCCTCCCCAGAAATGGTGTTCAGCAGCGGTGAGCAGCACAGCAGGCCTGGTCCTGGGCCCTCTCCTGGAGTTTACTGTCTAGTAGGGGAGTTAAAGAAATAAATATAAAATGAAAAAAAAAAAGTAGCATATGTTATAAAGGACTAAGACAGGTTTTGCCTTTTGCCTGGAAGAGCCCCTACCCTGCCCTGCCCTGCTTTAGTCATTTGCCTGGTGGCTCTCGTCATCCTCTGAGATAACAGCTTAGTCAGCTCAGCTCCAGGGTGGCCCCTTGCATATTCCTTTATTGAGGCTCTTTTCACACTAGGGGGTTGATTTACATGCCCATCTCTCATACTGGACCACGAATTCCTCTAGGAAAGTCACCATAGTCTGGTTAGTGTCCCAGTAGCTCGTGGGATGCACGGCGCCTAGTAGGTGCACAGCGATTGTCGGATGACTGCTAAAGCAGCAAGCTTCCACTACATGACCCCAAAGCACTTCAAACTTTAGTCATTTATTCACTCAATTTAAATGAATGATTTCATTCCTCCATTAGATCGGAGTGTGCCAAGCTCCCCTGATAAGCACCAACTGATTTACAGAGGACGAGTGCTGTTCTATGGCAGATAAAGGGGTCATCCTGCCGGGCCCCTGGGGGGACATTCGAATAGGGCCTCCTTGGGTGAAAGTAGGATTGCGCGTTGGGCTGAGAGAAAGGGGATTTTGAAGGGAACAAAGAGGTGTAAATATGTGCAGTGCCGAGGGTGGGGCCCCAGCTGGGTGTGGCCAGAGTTTATAGTCAGGTGAGGGGACAAGGCAATGAGGCAGGTAGCCTGGGGCCGTTGGGAAGAGCCTTGCACGCCAGCTCACTTTCTCCTGCTGGTGAACAAGGATTAGGTGCATAATCTAAGGCAGTGGCTTGTCAAGGTTTTTTTTGACTGTGACCAAGAGTCATGTCTACATTACATTACAACCTGGCACAACACACAAAATTGGAACAAGAGTTTCATGAGACAATTTACTCTTACCCACTCTGATATTTTCTCTTCTATTTGTTATTATTATTATTATTATTATTATTATTCAGCTCTGAGTGTGACTCACTCAATTTTAAGCTCCAGGCTCACGACCTGCAGTTTGAAGAACATGGATCTAAGAGTTCTTCCAACCCCAAGCCTAAGGGCTGTGAGACTCCGGATTCATAAAGAACTGTAACTTTTAGGATCCTGAGAGGTGGCCCTTCACTTCACAGCTACTTTAACTTATAAAGCAGCCTAAGAGGGTAGGGCAGGTCTACCAGTCTCCCTGCAACCTGTGTGCCCACCGCCATCATCAGGACCCCATGGCTGAAGGGTGCTCCGGGTGGAGCTCCCGGCAGGGGCTCTGAGATCCAGCCGAGAGGGAATGAGAGCAACCTCAGGACATCCTCCCCTTCCTCCTCCCTACCTGCTCTGAGAAGTCTCCACTTAGCATCCAGTTCTCTTGCCATGCTGGCTGTGGAGGCCATCAACCAGGAAGTGGGATGAGGTAGGACAGGGAGCAGAGGGGTGGCTAAGGCCCCAGCTGGGCTCTGGCCTCTGTGCCATCACCAGGGGTCTGTTCTCTTGCCTGTGCCAACCACCTTGCACATAGGCTGGCACTTTGGCTTAACGGAGGGTGAATAAAAGGGCCAGAGTCCTTCCTGCCTCTGTCCAAATTCCTTTTCCATCTGGGGTTTCTGAGGCCTCTGGAGACATGGGAGAAACCTGGAATGGGGCCCTCAGAACACTAGGGCCAGCGGGGATCCTGGGAATAGAAGCCAAGCCCTTCATTTTATTGATGTGGAAACTGAGGCCCAGAGGGGGAAGGGAACTCACCCAGGAATACATAGGCGTCAGTCTCAGAGTGAGTCCTGGAGACTCGGGTCTCCTGGCTTCAAATCCAGTGTTCTTTTTTACTGTTCCACGTCAGAGCATTTGTGGAAAGGGGCAAGGGGCGAGGGGAGGAGCTTGGAGGAATGTCGTCTGGGAGAAGTGAGGTTGTATGCTGGCCAGGATCCCAGCCTGGGGGACCTGCATCCTGCCTGTGCTTCTGCCATCCTCTCTGTGACCCTCCTGGAATCACTGCGCACTGTCTGGGCCACAAAACGAGGGGGTGGGACCAAGTGAGTCCTGGAGCTCATCTGGCTCTGAGCCTGAGCCGCCTTGTTGAGTGTGTGCATGCGTGTGTGTATGTGTGTGTATATGTGTGTGTGTGTGCGTGCGTGCGGCCATCCCGCCCCCACCCCAAGATAAGAGCACCTGGAGGAGTGACGGGGGGTAGGACGAAGCCTGTGGGAACCTGTTTTCTCCCAGGAACTTGTTCCTTCCCCGGGGCCTCAGGATTAGAGTGGTGGCTTCTAGTCTTTTCTTTCTGGAGACACGGGATATGGTCCGATACCCAGGCAGAGGGGCCCTCTCCCTCCGCAGTCTTCCTGGCTCTTAGGGCCCCCCTCTTGTGAGCTTTGCCTCCTCAGTTCACTTTCTGTGAACCGTGGGTGTCTCCTCTCCAGCAGGACCCACAGCTTCTTGGGCAGAATTTGAGGCTGTATAGCTGCAATCAGGGAATCTTAGAGCAGGGAGAGGTTTGGGCGTGAGTCCTGGTTAAGATGTGGGCTCCTGATGGAAAGCGCTTGGGTTCAAGCCTCAGCGCCCTGCTGGCCTGCTGAGTGGCCTTAGGATAACTTATCTAACTGCTCTGTGCCTCACAGCTCTCATCTGTGGATTGAGGATAGTTGACACCACTTTGAAGATTAAGTGAAAGAATATAGGTGACATCCTTAGCTCTGCAGCTGGCACACAGCAGGCACTCACTAATGATTTGCTGCCTGCACATATTAATCTCCTCCTGTGACTGCACTTGAGCCCCGGCGAGGAGGGACACGGCTGTGCTCCAAGCTCTTCGCCTGCACTGTCCCCATGTGCCTTTCAGGGACCCTTTGAGAGAAGTATGCTCGTCGCCTCCTTTCACAGACACTGAAGCTCAGAGAGCAAAGGGACTTGCCTAGGTCCGTCCCACAGCCAGAATGCAGGGAATCTCACTGGCCTTGGGGCTCGCGACTCTCCCTCCTTCCCTTTCCCCAGCTGATTCGACAATGTTCCCACCAGACGGACCCCAGTCCCCGTGTCTTAGCTGTCTCAGTGTAGCTGCCATAACAGAACTCCACAGCCTGGGTGGCTTAAGCAACCGACATTTATTCCTCACAGTTCTGGAGGCCGGGAGTCCCGGATCAGGGTGCCAGCATGGTCTCCTTCCGCGTTTACAGATGACTGTCTTCTTGCTGTTTCCTCATAAGCTGGGGAGAGAGAAAAGGCTCAGCTCACCCCTTCGTCTTTGAAGGGCACTAATCCCATCATGGGGATGCACCTCCCAAAAGCCAAATGCCACCATCCCACCAGAGCCTCAACATAGGAATTTGTGGGGGGACACAAACATTCAATTCATAGCACCCTCTTTTCTCAAGTCCCTGACTAAAGAGATTTTCTGGGGTTGAACAGCTCTGATTATTGGCAGGCTCCTCCTTTTAGAGAGACTGTATAATATCGATTGGGGTTCTTTGGTTTCAAGCCATGGAAACCGACTGAATAATTGAGCAGAAGAAAAATGGAGGTAGATGTATTTATTGGAACACACTGGAATGCCGCAAGAGCCAGATGGCTGGACTTCCCCAGCACGCTTCTTTCCCCCATGGTCCCTGTGCCTTCATCCTGAAAGAGGTGGCTTTAAGGCGAGGAATGTCTGAGCTCCGTCTCAGGAGTCCCAGGGACCTGGGTTCCGGGCCTACCTCCATCACTCCCTCTTCAGTGGCTGAGTGTGTGGACCACCTCGCCAGGATGTGGCCATCAGATGCTCTCACCCTGAGTGTCTCTCGCCAGGGTTCAGATTCTGTGAAATCGAATCAGGTTTCCTGGTTTGAGTCACAAGCCTGTCCCCTGGACAGGAGAGATAGGGCCTTGTGATTGGCAGCCCCACCAAAACCAAATGAAACGGGAAAGGGGGCTGCTGTGATCAGAACAAGGAGCTAAGAGATGCTGGGGAGGCAGATCTGAAGCTCTTCCCCCTCGGATTCTACCCGTTGGCCCTAGTCCTGGCCTCCCTGAAAATAAATTTCTCTTT
>NW_006437736.1:497955-506118 GCF_000325575.1 Pteropus alecto
TCTTTCCCTTCCTCCTCACTCCCTCAAACATTTTTTGAGTGATCGCTTTGTTTCAGGCACACACTGCTAGGCCCTGGGAAAAAAAAAAGATGAGTCAGACTCAGGGCCAGCCCCGGGGAAGCCATCTAATCCAGATCAGCATACATGACTGTTCAGCCATGGCCAGGCCAAAGCAGGCTTTGCCAGTCAATCACAGCACACATTCCCTGGGAGCCTGGGCTCGGCCTTAAGATTCTGCTCTGCGCAGAGCTTCAGGCAGCCATTCTCATCAACTGGAGTTGGTCCAATATATGGAAACTCTTTCCTGTGCCTAGCCAAAAACATTCCTCTTTCCCATAACAAGTCTTTGGACATCATCACACAGCAGAATTCTCCTATGCTCATCCCCAGGGTCATTTTCTTCTCGAAGAAAATGACATTGGTGACTTCAACTCCTGAACCTGGTCGGCTGTTGAGTCATCCTCGTGGATAGGTGTTGGAGCACAGTTCCTGGAGACAGAAAGACTACACCTGAGTCTTATCCCCACCGCTGCATCCTCCCGAGCCTCGGGTTTTGGATGAATTTTCTAGAGCTCCTGTAACGAATTCCCACACACTCAGTTGCTTAAAATAAGACGAATTTATTATCTTTCAATTCTGGAGGTCAGAAGTCCAAAATAGCTTACAGGACTAAAATCAAGATGTCATCACGGTTGCGTTCCTTCTGGAGGCTCCAGGTGAGAATCGACTTCCTCGCCTTTTCTGGCGTCTGGAGCCTCCTGCCCGCATTCCTCGGCTGCTAGCTCCACCCTCCCTCTTGGAAGCACATCACTCCAACCCCTGCTTCCATCTTTGCGTCTCATTCTGACTCTGACTTCAGGGCTCTGAATGCTTGTTCCTGCCTCCACTTCTGCCCCCGATTCCTATGTTGAACTCCTAACCCCACAAAGATGATTGTATTAGGAGGCAGGGCCTCTGGGAGGTGCTTGACTCACTCATAAGGGTAGAGCCCTCATGAATGAGATTCGTGCCTTAAAAAAAGGGGCTCCCAGGAGATCCCTTGCCCCGTCTACCTTGTGAGGACAGTTAAAAGGAATCTGCTATGAACCAGGAAGAGGGCAAACATGATTAACATAAAGTAACCATGTTTACTTTTATCGCAATGCTGGCACCTTGATCTTGGACTTCTCAGGCTCCAGAACTATAAGAAATAAATTTCTGTTGTTCATAAGCCACCCAGTGGGTGGCATTTTGTTATGGTGGTCTGAACAGACTAAGACACTTCCCCTCTGCCTCCCTGTTATGAGGGCCTTTCTGATCACATCACCGGGAATAACCCGTGATACCTTTCCCATCTCGAGATCATCATCAAAATTATATTTGCAAGGTCCTTTTTGCCATGTGATATAACATCCGTAGGTTCCGGGGATTGGAACAGGGACAACTTTGAGAGCCATTATCCTGTCTGCTACAGGTTTCTTACCCGTAAATGGGGGTATTGATAATCTACCTCATAGGCTTGTGGGACGATTATGGGAGAGGATTCATGTGAAGCCCCAAGCAGAGTGCCTGGCATATAAAGAAGCACTTGCCATCATGTATTTACAGCCAAGGAGGTTTCTGCATTCATGGGAATGGGTACTGGGGAGAGCTCAGAGCCCTGACCGCTGGCCCTTGGCCCTGTATGCCATCTCTTCTCTTCCTTCTGGGCACCCTCTGTCTAACCTGGTGACGGAGGAGCGAAATCACTGCAAAGTTATATTTAGCATCGTTTCTAGGCTCTTCACTCCCCTCCTCATATCTCCCAGCTTTCATACAATCCCCTGATTTGTATGGAGGGGTGGTCCTGGCACAAGCAGCATCAGAACCACCTGGGAATTTGTTAGGGCACTTAGTTGGTTAGTTAGGCTCCTCCCCAGACTAACTAAAGCATAAACTCTGGGGTGGGGCCTTAAGGTTTTAAGGAGCCCTCCAGAGGATTCTAATACTCCCTCAAGTTTGAGGAGCCACGGATGAAGCATCTACTCAAGGACCACACCTACAAGGTAGATACAGTAGTAGCACCCCCATGGCACAGAAGAGGTTGCGGGGCTCAGGGAGAAGAGTGTCTCCCCTAAGGCCATGCAGGTAGGAGGTGGTCGAGATCCCGTTGGAATCCAAGCAATTCCACATCACCCTGTACCTCCTCCCTTGGGCGCCTGGCTTCACAGTGCCACCTGGACATAGGTGATCTAGGGGAGGCTCTAGCCAGCCACTCCCAGGGCACAGCCCTGCCCAAGGACCTCTCCCTCTTTACCTATTGTGTGTCATTTGGGGCAGAGCCTTGCATTAGGCTCCAGTCTCAGGGTCTGATAACCAATTTACACTCAAGAGTAAATGGCTGATAACACCTGCCTTCGGGGGTCACCTGCTCCTTAGAGGATGTTGTAGTAACTAGAGAAAAGAGAGGGCATAGCAAGGGAGGTGTGTGGTTCAGGCACCTTGTCATGAATGTCTCTATGTTTTGACAGGAGGGCTATGGACTTCTGAGTAGCAGCAGAACAGTCTCATGGAAACAGCACAGGGCACTGCTATGTCTGACTGGGTCGTAACTGCCTAGGGTCATTGGGCAAATCACTTCATTTCCTTAAGTCTTCATTCGCTTACCTGTAAAAGGGCATGATTCCTACATCAGGTCCCACTGGGAAGATTACATGAGACAGCCTGTATCAGGTGGCCTTCTCCTCCCCTGACTGCCCTGGCAGGCTGCTGTGACCTGAGCCCAACCAGGGCACGGTCACCCAGGTTACAAAGTAGGTAGGCCCCTTACCGGGGCAGCATCTTGTGCCAACCGTCTGTGCCACGTGCCGAAGAACTGCCCAGGGTCAGAGTGCCTAGCAATCCCTGCTTCTGGAAGTCTTCCCTGACGCCAGCCTGAGCTCCAGCCACGTGGGAAGCAGCGGGGGCGCTTTGTCCGGAGTCTGGTCCTGGCTTTGCCACTGACCCGCTGAGTGACATGGACAATGCCCTGTCCCTCTTTGGGCCTGAAGCCTCACCTGAAAAATGAAAGTGAGATGTAAGGACGTATAAGGGTCTTCCCAGGCCAGCTTGGTAAGCATCCTCTGGACTCCTTTAGCAGCCCTGGTTCCCTGGCTCTGGTAGTGAAGTGTATCCTGCTGGGGTTGTTCCCACAGCCTTCTGTGAGATGTGCTGTTTTCTGCCCTGCATGACTAAGTTCTTCCAGGAAAGGCCTTGGATCGTATGGCTCTTTATTTTGTCTTCAGCCCTGCGCTTAGCGCTGAACTCTACACATCATTATGCTCCATAAAGACCTGCTGATTAATTCCCAAAGATCCTGGTTTTGCTCAGGAGAGCATGTTTCTTTCAAGATATCACCTCCTCCAGGAAGCCTTTCCAGATGTCACCTCCCTTCAGACACATGTACAGAATTACTCCACCACCCACCCCCACAATTCTCCTCATGCTCGAGTGATCCCTCCCTTCAGATTCGTCAGGAGGTTTCATTGTTCTTTGAACAATGCCTGGCACATCCAATAAATGGAGGTTGAATTCACTTGAATTACAGTCTAAAGGAAGAGGGGGAAAGAGAGAGAGAGAGAGAGAGCACCAGAGTCTTTGCAGAGGTGGGGGCAATAGCTAGAAGGGGCTCTCTTCCAGGAAGGCCTGCAGATGGCAAACAGCTGGTGGGATGTGTGTGTGCGCATATGTGTGTGTGTGCATGAGTGTGTGTGAGTGCATGTGTGACTGTGACTCATCCCACTTCTGCAGGCTGGGGGATGCTGCAGACAGGCTGAGACAGGAGTCAAGGCCTAAAGGAATTTGGATAAGGATAACACAAGCCCTGGAGTATTTCTAGAATGCAGGAGGTTAAGGGTGCGGGGAGCCAGGTCAGGGCAAAACTGCCTGATTGTGTTACTTGTTTGTTTATTTTTTTGCCTGGATAAAATATTCACATGGTGCAAAATTCGAAAGGTACAAAGGGGCACAGTGAAGTCTTCCACCCTCCTGTTGCTGCCACCCGGGCCCCTCCCAGAAGCAGCCTGTATGTCCAGTTGCTTCTATATACCTCCTTCATGTATTTTTTTCTCCCCTTTGAATACAGGAAAGCATATCATCCACACTGTTCTTCACTTGTCTTTTTACTTTAACATATTTTTGCGAGCTTTTCATTTTAGCACATAAAGAGCCTCCTCGTGCCTTTGTCCTAAAATACAGGATGCCCAGTTAAATATTTTTCTTTTTTTTTTAGGCGAGGCAACCCTTGGTCGACCTCACATATTACAAGGACCCTGTCAGCTTACAATCCCTTATTTTTTTTTTATTTTTTACACCTACAGCACCTGGTCTTCCTAGGTGGTCTCCTATCCAAGTACTAACCAGGCCCAACTCTGCTTAGCTCCCGAGATCAAATGGGATCGGGCTTGTTCAGGGTAGTATGGCTGTAGACGCCCAGTTATTTTTGAACTTAACTTTTTAGTATAAGTTTGTCCCATGCAATATTTGGGACATACTTATACTAAAAAAACCCAGTATTTATTATTTATCTGAACTTTAAATTTAACTGGGCATTATGTAATCTTATTTGCTGAATCTGACCCCCTTGCTGCATTCATGGGACTCCTCAAAAACTGTGGAGGCTTCGGGAATCGGGCACCTGGACCTAGTGGGCATCCTCTCTCCGGCCTTATTCTGAATTGGACCCTGCCGGCGCCAGGGTTTGGGCCCGTGCTGAATTCCCATCTCCAGGCCTCTTACCGAGATAAGGAATAAAAGGCTCTTAGAGTCATTCGGCCCATCTTCCTTGTTCAAGGCCCAGAGAAGGGGATGATTCACTCAAAGTCACACAGCAAGTCAGGGCAGAGTTGGGGCTAGGCCCTGGGTCCCTGTCTCCCAGCCAGTTTTTTTTTTCTCTCAAGCAGCTCAGTATGATACACGCATGGGGTCAACAGTGATGATTCTAAGCCTGAGCTTTTGGAACATGCGCAGACAGGAAGGCAGAAGCACAGGGCCCCAAGTTCTGTGGGGAGAGGCTGGCCCACAGAACACCTGGGAACCAGGAGATATTCAGTCTTGGGTCTGAGCCCCAGAAGGCCCAGCTCACGGGAATAATAATAATATATTAATATTAATAATAATAATAGCAGCTACCACTGTGCTTATACAGTGCTAGTGTTTTCATAACGTATCCATCTTGACACTCACAAGGGCTCTGCAAAATGAGTGTGATCAGTCCCATTTCTCCCAGAGGGACACTGAGGCTCAGAAAAGGTAGATAATTTTATCATTTGCCAAGACCCCCCAACCAGGAAGTGGCAGCACTGGTTTAACCCAAATACATTTCACTCCGAGGTGCTCAAACCCTTTCCACTGGGATTACGTGCACCTATCAATATTATATTTGTGCCACTTTTCAAGTAAGAAAACTGAATACTTGTGACAAGCCCCCTACCCGAGAGACCACTTTAGTTTTACAACAGTCCAAAGCAGGAACAAACTTCTGGTCCCTGTGGCCCGCAGGATGAAGGCCAAACCCTCACTGGTCCCTCTTTTGACCCTTGACCCTGTCCTAGCCCACTTCTCCCAGCTCATGGCCTGCTGTTCTGTCCATCTCCCCAACAGGCCACCCCGTTTCCTCACCTCCGCACCTCCATGCTTTGGATCAAGTGGAAAAAGGCAGGTAGAAGCACTAGGTCCAAATATTGATTCGGTCAGTTACCTGCTGGGTGACCTTAGGCAAGTCACTTCACCTCTCTGAGTCTCCCTTTCCTTGGCTGTAAAGTAAAGAAAGATGTGCCTAAGTCTCAGCCTAGGACCTGCCCTCCACATTATGAACTGATGAACGTGTGCTGTTGGAAGGATAGGAGGCAGGGAGGAAGGAATTTATTGTGCTCCCACCAAGTGCCAGACCCTGTGAATGACGCTAGGGACACTGGTGAACAGGCGGATACAGTCACCACTTTCCTGGAGATTTTTCTCGAAAGGGCTGCGGATGTGGTTAATTCCAGCAGGAGGTTAAGCAACTGGGGCTTTGTAACTGTGGGCAGAAATTCTCCTGAGCCATGGACTTCAGCCAGGAATGACGGTGGGGAATTACCCTAATATGACAGGAAAGAAAGGAGACTTGCCCCAGTTCACTCAGCTTTCAGTGCTTGGAGCCTGAATTTGAACCTGGAGTCTGCTTTGGCATCCACCCTGGTTCTCTCTTGGGTCCCTAGGACTTAGCCGCAGGAGGAAGCTCATGAAAGAGAGATCGGGGGCCCTAAGAGAAAGCAGGTGAAAAGACAGGCCTTTCTAGGCCCTTACCCACATAGTGAGGCCCAGCCCAGCCAGCCCTTGGCAGCGAGCGCCTCGCACTCAGGTGTGCCCCTTGGCAGGGAGAACCTGGCTGCGACTCTCTCCTGCCACCGTCTGTGGGATGAATGACTGAGCAAACGCTCCCCGGTCTGTCTCGTCCAGCCCGAGCTCTCCGCCCCCACCCACGTTTCTCAAACACCCAAGCACCTGATTGTAAACGGAGCTGGGGGCAGGGAGCGGAAGTGGGGGACTGGGGGGCGGAGGGGGACGGCAGATCAGGGAACTGAAGCAGAGGCCCACTCAGCAGTTCCTTCATGTCTTCACTGTTTTCTTAAGGAATCTTGTGCATATTGCATTCCACTCCCTAGCGGATCTGTGTTCCCCCCCTGCTCCCTCCCCGCCCCATCCCGTGTTTGTTTTAATAACAATCAACCTTTTCTGTGACTGTCTCTCCAGTGGACAGTGGCTTCCCTCGAGGGCAGGGCTGCAGGCTACCTTACTCAGTGCCTGCGGTCCTCAGCACAGGCCTAGTCCAGATGGGTGAGCTATGCTTGGAAAAATGAGAGAATGAATGAATGAGGCAGGGCGATGTGTGCGGGGGAGTGTGGTAGGGCCCCCCCAATAATGGCCTCCCAACCTGTCCACTTCCTAATCCCTGAAACCTGTGCATACCTTACCTTATATGGCAACATGAACTTTGCAGGTGTGAGTAACTTAAGGATCTGGAAATGAGAGACCAGCCTCCTCTTCCTGATGGTCTGTCTTGTGGATTTCAGACTCACTGAGCCAGCACCCACAATTGCATAAGCCAATTTCCTACAATCGGTCAACCAATCATTTTATATATATATAATATACATGTCATATATATTATCTATATGTTATATATATATATCCTCCTCATTCCGTTTCTCTGGTGGAAGCCTGAATGATACTGGAGCCAAGGGAAATTGGCCTCTGGGTCTGTATTTGGGAGACCATTCAGACTGGGATTATGAAAGGCAGAGAGACAGCCCAAGAAAGAATAATCTAGACGGTCTGGTGTCCTTCAGTTGGGGCCTGCCTTGGCCCAGGTCTCCAGGGAGGCTGGTCCACTGACCTTGGCCGTGGGCAGGGTGGAGGTGGAGTGCAAGGCCCTCACCGGCAGCTGAGCAAACAGAAGAGCAGTGGGGGATGGGAGGCAGCAGAGCCAGGAAGTTGGCAGTGAGGGAGGGAGGGATGGAGGGGAGGGGTAGGCCCTGGAGCACTGAATGCAGGGCGAGGTCTCTGGGCGAGGGAAGAGGCCTACAGGCACTAGAAAAGCCAGGCTGGGCTGGGCCCTGGGGACACAGCAGAAGATAAGGAATAGCCCCTGCCTCCTGGGGCACACTGTGCACTCCCCAGGTTGCCTGGTGTAGTTAAGTATAGTGCATGGCACAAAATAAATAATTACCGAACAAATTATCTGAGACCAGGCCCAGCAGGTAGGGGACCTAAGATGGAGCATTTGACAAATAAGGTCTGGGAAGAAAAAAGAAGTTGGCTTAGTGGAGGCTGGGAGTAGGGAGCTGAGATGAGAGGGGGCCTGGGCTCCGAGGTAGGCTGCCTGGAGGGGGAGGACCAGCTGCCCATGCCCCTTCCTTCGGGAGCCAGCACGGTGGCAAGGGAGAGAGTTGCTTCCTGCCTCCCCTCAGTCCACCCACCCAGGGTAACTTTCCTAAGGACAAGCCCCACCTCCTGCGAGGGCTAATTGGAGCCGGATCTCTGCCCTCCAGCCCCAGCCCTCCATTTCTCCTCAGACCTCTCCCGGGCTGTGGTTTTAGCAAACAATTTGGATCATTCTAGAGCTGGCAGAGGAGACCTGGCCCCTTCCTAAGTGGTGGTAAGAAATGCTCTGCATTCCTGAGTTGG
>NW_006437736.1:506138-521595 GCF_000325575.1 Pteropus alecto
GCAGCCTCGAAAGAGAAATTAAGCCTGAACCCAGACACCCCGCCCAGGTTACCCAGCTCCTTCGGCTGCCAGTGCCTGTGCCACCGGATGTGCTGGCAAAGAGCCCTCTTGTCTGCAAAGGGCCACCTGGGGACTGGTGGGCTGAGGCCTGCCCGCTGCAGGCCCCAAGGCAAGCAGCCCCAACGAGTCCTAGAATGTTAGAGTGAGTCCCTGGGACCTCCCCCTGGAGACTGGGCTCCAGTCTTCAGAGCTGCCCAGAGGAGGGCCAGTCCGGTCCCTGAGAGCCTTCCTGTGAGGGCCAGCCCAGCCGGGCACCGATGAGGCTCTCCACTCATGAGGCTCTCCATCTGAGTTTGCAGAGGCGGAGTGTGAGGGCAGGGGAGTGAGGTGTGGGGCAGAGAGCAGGCCTCTGAGGATTTGCACCTGTGCTTGGGCCTCAGCATATGCGAAGTAAATAGGGAGCTCGAGGAGTGTGACCCAGGGGCCTGGTGCGGCTGTGGAACGGCTACGGGGACTCGCTCACATTTACTCACAACCCTGCAACTGTACTATCATCGTACCCATAGCACAGATGAGGGCGGAAGCCAGGGAGGGTAAGCAGCTCCTTCAAGGGCACGGCAGGTAAGTGCAGGGGCAGTCCTGGGGCTTCAGAGCCTCTCTCTCTCTTTTAAGGGCTAGGCCCACTGCCTCAGGGGAGGGAGGAGAAGGACAGGCTGGGGAAAGGGCTAGGCCCACTGCCTCAGGGGAGGGAAGAGAAGGACAGGCTCGGGAAAGGGGAGTGAACGTCTCCTTTCACTGGGCTTCTAGATAGAGTGTCCTTTGGAGAAACAGTTCTCTAGTAATAGATAACATTGAGAAACCGCCAGAGTAGCCGACCTCTCAAGGCCCCTGGCAGTAGGGTTGTGGGATGGCTGCCCCGGGCCTGCTCCAGGATTGCTGTTTATGCCTGGAGTGGGATGGGGCAGGTGGAGGAGCAGCAGACCCAGTCCTGACCCAGACCCTGAACCCCACTCTGCAAACGTGTCACCCAGGTTCTCTGAGGTTCTCAGATAGCAATACCTCTGTGCACCTGGAGTGTTGCATGATCCATGTGACCGTGACCATGTGACCATGACCGTGCTGTCTAACAGCACTTGCCGGAGCATCACCTCAGTGTCCAGAGATCCAGCGGCGGTCCCATTCTGCAGATGGCTCCTGGGAAAATGATGTAAAGACGGCTCTTACATCTGGATGGTTCTTCATAACCTGCAAAATGCACTCGTAACTAATATGATTTGAGCCTCCCACAAGGCCAGCGGGCTTTATTATCCTGTTTCAAGATGGAAAACCAGAAAACCAAGGTAGTGAGTAAAGAAGCCACTTGCTCGTGGCTCCTCAGTCACCAGGGAGCAATCAAGAACTCCAACCTTGGTCTTCTGATTCCCAGTGCTCATTTGATTCAGTGCCCTTTTTACTCCCCATCCTCACCCCCCTCCAAGAAAAGAATACATTTGCAAGCATCCAGTGCCATTCATCTTGCTGACGTATCCCTGAATCCTGATCAGAATCCTGATAATAATGATGACAACAGCTGATTTTATTGAGTTCACCAGGCACCTGGTCAATGCTTTACAAACATCTTAGGCTTCACGACAGACCATTCTATGTATGAAACAGTGAATGCTGTTAATCCCATTTTACGGATGAGAAAACAGTCTCACTTGCTCTAGGATGCACACCTAGGAAGCAGTAGAGCTGGACTTTGAGCCTAAAACCAGCCCTCCTACACCAGGGTCCTAATCGGCAGCCAAGAGGCCATTCCTCTCGTCCCCCTCACTCTCTCTCCCCCCATTCTCCTCCCTGCATTTGGGTTTATCTTCTCTTCCCCTCAACAGACTATAAATTCCTCTGGAGGCAAAGCCTACATCCTAATCTTCTGAGCATCCATCCTGCGCATTCAGCATTTTGCTTTGCACATAGTAAGTTCTCCGCAAACTCATTAAATGAATGAAATAACTTCTCGCTCTTCTATAGCATCTTGGAGGTTTGAAAGGATCGTGAGGAGGTGGGAAGAGTGTGAGCTGTGAGGTCAGACAGACCCGCATTGGCATTTCCACTCCACCACCTAATGTTGGTATGATCTTGACCTCAATGTCCTCATCTGTAAAATGGAGTTAACAACACTCATCCTCCTCCCAGAGTTTTGAGGAAGATTAAAACAAGATGGAGCCTGTAAAAACTTCTCCCTTCACAGGGTGTGAGAGGCAGAAAAATGGCCCCCAGAGATGACCACAGTCCTAATTCCTAGAGCCCATGACGAGTTAGGTTACCTGGCAAAGAGGAAGTAGTGTTGCAGATGGAGTTAAGGTTGACCTTAAAATATGGAGATTAGCATGGTGACTATAGGTGACAATACTATACCGTATATTTGAAAGTTGCTAAGAGTTTTGATCTTAAAAGTTCCTGTCACAAGAAAAGAAATGTAACTGTGAGGCGATGGATGTTAACTAGACCTATTGTGGGCATCGTTTTGCAATATATATATCAAATCATTATGTCATACACCTGAAACCAATACAATGTTACATATCGATTGTATCTCAATTAAAAAAAAAAAGGAGATTATCCTGGATTACCTGGATAATGATTACAATAGACTCACAGGGGTCCTTAAATGGGGAAGAGGAAGGCAGATAAAAAGTCAGGGAGATGTGACTATGGAAGAATGGTCTCGGAAAGGGACAACGAGGGACAATGCGGCTGGCTTTGAAGATGGAGGCAGGGCCCTGGAGCCAACCAGTGTGGGAAGCCTCTAGAAGCAGGAAGAGGACAAAGAAATGGATTTTCCACAGGGCCTCCGAACACAGCCCTGCTAACACTTGACTTTAACCCAGTGAAATATGTGTTGGACTTCAGACCTCCAGAACTGTAAGATAATAAATATGTGTGGTTTAAGCCAAGTTCATGGTCATTTGTTTTCAGCAACAATAGATCAGTAAATGTTAGTTTCCTTACCCTCCTCTAACTCCTTTACTTCCCATCCATTCTCTATGTAGCATTACAGTAAGCAAAGCTTTTACTCCTACTTCATACCTGAAGAAACAGTCTGGGACAGGTGATGCGACTTGTCCAAGGTCATGAACGCAGCAAGGTGGAAATGGAACTGGAAGCCAGACCTCTGATTCTGACCCCTGGATGCTTTCTAACATATCACACCGCCTGCCTTAATGGTCACCCAGTGGACGTAAAAGTATATTAACAGTCCAAAAAAAAATAATGAAGAGCTGCTTAAGTTTGCGAGGATAGTTATCCTCTCAGATGCCCGGAAGCCCCCACCTCTGCAGAGACCATTTTTGCCTCTCAAGCTTCAGTTCTTGCCAACCCCCCAACCCCCGCCCCCAGCTCCTTGCCCTTATATGTCCTGTCTTCCAGGAAAGGGATTCTGGCCTTTGACGCCCCACCCCTTGGACTTGGTCCAGTGCCAACACCCAGGAGGTGCTCATCAAAAGTGGGGTTCTCCTCCCCTACAGCCTGGCCCTTTACTCTCTGCCCTCCTGGTGAAGGCTGTCCTCAGAGCCCCCCAAAAGTTATACACGCTATCCCGAGCCCCAGGGAGCCTGCACATCCTGCCTGCGTGGACAGGGTGGGAGGAAAGCTGCATCCCCCACAGCCAGCTGATGGGGTCAGAGGGGAAACTGCACTTCCTGCCGGGCCCCTAGGGAGCCTTGTCTCTCAGAGAGGCCACTGGGTCGCTGTGCATGAGCTCCAGGGGGAGGGAGGAGGGAAGGAAAGGGAGGTTAGGGAGAGGACAAGGGGAGAGAGAAGAAGGAGGCAGGGAGAAGAGGAAGGACAGGGCCAAGGGGAAGGGAGGCAGAGGGAGAGAGAGAGCACAGCAGAGACAGAGAGGAGAGAGAAGAGAGAGAGGATCAGATGCTTAGACAAAGAGGCAAGAGTCAGAGAAACAGGAAAGGGTACGTGAGTTAGAGACAAATGGTCAGCGAGTGCGAGAAAAAGAGAGACACGTGGACAAAGAGAAACAGAGAACAGGCAAGAGAGGCCCAGGAAAATCACCTGAGCCTCCCAGACCTTGCAGACTTTCTTTTAGGTTTTCTGTGTGTCTGTGCTGTGAGGCCTGCAGGCCTGGGGTCCGCATCACGTCAACCTGACCAACAAGCCCTTTTGCTTAGGCCCCTGGTGCCGGCGGAATGGGCGAGTGTTGCGGCCTTCGTACTGCCAGGAAGCTTTGGAGCCATCGGCGAGATCGGAAGTGGCATGATAAACAGTGCAAGAAAGCCCATCTGGGTACAGCCCTGAAGGCCAACCCTTGTGGAGGCGGGTCCCGTGCAAAGGGAACTGTGCTGGAAAAAGTAGGGGTTGAAGCCAAACAACCAATTCTGCCACCAGGAAGTGTCAGGGTCCCGCTGATCGACAATGGCAGAATGATCACAGCCTTTGTATGGTCGCTTGAATTTTACTGAGGAAAATGATGAAGTTCTGGTTGCTGGATTTGGTCACAAAGGTCATGCTGTTGGTGACATTCCTGGAGTCCTCTTCAAGGTTGTCAAAGTAGCCGGCGTCTCTCTTTTGGATTTATACAAAGGCAAGAAGGAAAAACCAAGATTATAAGTTTCAATGGCGAAAACACAGTAGCCATAAATTTTCATATGCAAAAAAAAAAAAGAAAAAAAATTGGACCAACAAATATTGCCATCATGGCCACTGATGACCTGGTTGGTATCAGCCAGGCCACTAGAGCCTGGAGGAAGCTGGCTGGGCCCAGCCCAGTGTGGGAGTGGTCAGCTCCCCCAAGCCACAGAGACAGATCCCCTGGGGCCTTGACTTGTGACAGACTCCTGGGAAAGCCCTTGCCCACCTTCCCCCAGTCACATCCAGAAATTCTTAAGGGTCTTAATATATGTTTCTGGGATGGGACATTTCTCAAGGAGGCATGAAAGACTTTAAATAACCAGGCTTTATTGTGGAAAAACCTGGGCTTTGCCAGCAGGCCAACCTGAATTCAAATCCAGATTTTCTGGGTGTCCTCAGGCAAATGACCTCCTCTCTCTGAGCTTTGTGGCTCCCAAATGTGACTAAGCTCCCTGACGTAGCAGTTGTTCTCACCCCTGCACTCACCTAGAAGGAGGTCTCAGGGGTTTGATTTCAACACCCAGGAGAGTGAGCTGCAGGCAAGGGTGTGGGGGCAGGCCAAACCCATTTTCTAGTAAGAGCGATAAATGGTGGGGATGGTAGGTGCCCAGCACCTGGGATCAGCGGTGGCCACCTTAAGGTGAGTCTTCTTCCCTCAAGCTGTCCCATAGTGTGGCTCGGGGTTGCTTCCTATTGTATAACCTCCACGCCTGACTCTCTGTTTCCCTTACTGGTTCTGTAATCTTCTTAATGGCCTTTAATCCAATGATTCTCAAAGTGCCATCTCAGGACCTGCAGTTAGAAACTTATCAGCAATACTGGGAATTTGTTAGAAATACAAATTCTTGGGCCCACCTTAGACCTACTGAATCAGAAACTATGGGGTGGGGCCCGGCCATCCCTGTTTAACAAGCCCTCCAGGGGGATGGTGATGCTCGCTCAAGTTTGAGAACCACTGTTCTAGTACATTCCTTTTCTAGTTTCTAGATAGCACGGATTCCACTGTGTGCACCTGAGTCCCCTCCCTGAACCTAAAGCTCCTGGGAATGACTGGGACAGTCCATTGAACACACTCCTATGCTCGGTGCAGGAATGAGAACTTCCTTTCTTTTAAGCTACCTCTTTACAACATTGCATTTTGATTCAAATGGTATTTTTTTGGTTTCGTTTCGTTTCGGTACCTACTATGTGCCTGGCAGGAGAGAAAGGTCTTGAAAAATGCTTCTGATCTCGTTGGAGTATCACAACTCACATCGAAAACGCTGAAGAATAACAGGAGAGGATGAAATGAAATGCTCCGTGAGGAGAGCACTGTAGCAGGGAGAAGCCCCTGGGAGTGTTCAGGGAAGGCTTCCTTGAGGAGGGAGGTTATCGAATGATATCTATAGATATGAGAGTTTGAATCAGGACTTTCTCTTTTGCAAGTGAGGGAAATCTGACTCAGCGGGCTTAAAGAAACAATGGAATTTATTGGCTCACATCAGCAGAACGTCCAGAAGTAGATCTCTAGATTCAGACAAGGCTGGATCCAGGTGCTCGAGTGAACCATATAAGGGTTTGTCTCCATCCATATCTCAACTGTTTTCCTACTTATCGGCCAGATAGAAGAGATAGAAGAGATTGAAGAGATAGAAGAGATTGAAGTGGGTGCTCTCTGCACAGTGGCACAAATGGACCCTCGAGTTACTGTATTATATTTCATTGGTTTAACAAACTCAGGAAAAGTCCAGTGTTAAAATTCTGATGCACCAATATGGGCTACATGCTCATCCCTGAACCTATTGCTGATGGCCAGATGAATGAAGAATTCATCTGATTGGCTGAATCCAGGGTCACGTGTCAACCCTTGGAGCCAGAGGGTAGAATGAGCCCCATGGGAAAGAAATGGACCAATAGCGCGAAGGAGGTGGTTCCCCACATGGAAACCGGTTGTGGTGCCAGAGGAAGAAGAATGGCATGCTGGGAAAGCAAAAGCAACATGCACTGACTCCACGGAAGAAGACTGGCCAGATGATGAATCGGAACGAGGGCACTTTGGGAGGAAAGAAGGATGTATAGTCATCTACTGCTACATAACAAAGTACTACAAACTCAGAGGCTTAAACCACAAACATTTATGATCTCACCATTTTTGTGGGTCAGGAATATGGGCAGTGCTTATTTCAGTCCTCTGCTCAGGGTCTCACAGAGGGACAAAGTGTTTGCTGGGCCTTCAGTCTCATCTGAGGCCAGACTGGGGAAGGATCCACTTCCAAGCTCACACAGTTGTTGGCAGAATTCAGTTTGTTTCTGTTGTCAGCCTGAAGGTCTTCTTGCTGGTTGTCAGTGGGAGACCTCCCTCAGTTCCTTGCCACATGGGCTCCCCAACTTGGTTGCTTGCTTCATCAACGCCAGCAAGGAAGACAGAGCCTCCTTGCAAGAAGATTCTGTAATGGAGTCACATACATGTAATTGGGTACATCCCCATGACCTTTGCCACGTTTGGTTGGTTAGAAGCAAATTGTGGCCCTCCCCATACTCAAGGGAATTACACAACGGTGTCAACACCAGGAGGAAGGATCAGGGAGCTGCCCTAAAGTTCAGCCTCCACAGGTGACAGGCTGAGCAGTGACTTGGAGTTGAGACTCAAGTTAGATGGGCAGAGGATTCCCAGACATACGTACACGGGCCTTGAAAAGGGGTTGCTCCTCTCTGATGCCATAAGCTCTTAAGAGTAGGAAATCTCATCTCTGATTTGTGATTTTCCTCCATGGCCAGCCCAGCTCCTGGCACATAACATGCCCTTAGCAGTACTTTGTTGGTCGAATTGTTGAACTAGATAACATATCCAAGCTCATCCATTTATTCATTCGTTCATTCAGCAAGCAAGCATTTAACGGAGCCCCTTCCAGGTGTCACGCAGTGTGCCAGGTGTTGGGACACAGTGTGGAATGAGGACAGAGTTTTGCTCTCTTCAGAATGGTAACTCACAGCTGAACAGTACGGCTGTTTATGGTTTGTGGTTTATGAAGCCCTTTCACATATCCTGTCCCATGATCCTGGTATGCGGATACTGTTGAAGAGATAGAAGTTCAGAAGGATGAAGATGTTTGCGTGAGGTCACGCTACAGTGGGCAGCTGGACTCCCTTCCCAGTTCTCTCTCCTGGGACCGCGCTGCTCAGCGGGCATTAGGGTATAACCTCAGCACACTGCTCGGGGCTCCTTCATCTGACTTGGAGTTTGGGAGGTGCCCTGCAGTGGCCCCCAGTGGGACTTGGGAATCCTCATTGGAGAAGTGGCTTGGGGCCGCGGGAGCTGGGAAAGGGCCTAGTGCGTGTCCTCTGCCTCCACCACAGGCCCGATAAGGAAGTGACCACGATCCCTTTTGGGTCACTTTCTTGGTCAAAAGAGGAACATGGTCTTGAGTGAAAAGGAAAGATATGGTGAGAGCTGCCACTAAAAGTGACTTGGTCAGCACGGAGGATGGGGACAGCAGGGTCTCATCTCCTGCTGTCTTGGTTCATGAAGTTCCATCTCCAGTTGTGCCTTCCTATTTACTGTCTTCCTTTTCAAAATCTACTTATCGCTCAAGGTCCATGTGCAGGCCCACCCCTCCAGGAAGGTCCCCGCATGGCACAGCTCTCACTGGCCCTCCTGCCTCCTGGGACCACGGCTGTTATTTGCTTCGCATTTGGGGATTCTAATTTGGTTGGAAGCGGAAGCAGGGCCTGAGACAAGGACCTGAATACAGGTTGTTTATTTGGATGATGCTCCCAAGCAACTCGGGTAGAGGAGGAGTGGGAAAATGAGACTCAGAGAGAAGACAATGGATAAAGCATACGCTCCCAAGCCAGTTTCCGCCGTCGTCAGCTGGGGACCTCTGGGAGCCAGTGTCCCAGTTGTCCTGCCCAAGGAGTGAGGACTGGTTTTAGGTATAGCCCTCCAGCAAAGTGTTACAGGTACTGGCAGAAGTCCCACTGGGGTTCACAATATCGGGGTGCTGACAGTGTCTACATCAGTGTAAGATTTCTTTGGAACAGAGGGTTTCACTGTTAAAGATTAAACTTTGAAAGCCAGTGACATAAGCCAAAATTCCCATTTCACAGATGGGCTAATAGTGTCCCAGAGATAGCAGTGGAATTGCCTCAGGCGAGTTAAGGAAAGAACCTGAACTAGACCCAGAAACTCAGGTGTCCAGTCTGGCAATCCAGCACTCTTTTTTTTTTTTTCAATTTCAAAATAATTATCGAGTCATCCGGCCTCCCTCGATGTTAATATTTTGCATAACTATAGTTTAATATCAAAATCGAGAAATCGACATTAGTGTAATCCACAGAGGTCACTCAGATTTTACCACTTATACATGCATTTGTTTACATGTGTGTATATAGCTTTATGCAATTTTATCATGTGTAGCTTCATGTAACCACCACCATAATCAAGATACTTAACTGTACCATCACCACAAGACACTTCTGTACAGCCACCCTCTGCAACCCATTCCTAACCCCTGGCAAGCTCTATGCTCCACCTCTATAATGACGTCCATTCATAGATATTATAAATGGAACCATGCAGCATGTAGCCTCTTGCAATTGGCATGTTTTTTCATTGTTGTTGTTTTTATTTTAAATAAATTTATTACTTAAATTAGTTTCAAGTATACAGTATATTGGATAGAGATCTATACTGTTCATAAAACAATGCCCCCCAATTGCTCCCTCCCTCCCCTGGCCCTCCACTTAGCCATCGTATTAATGCTAGCTGCATTCCCTGCGCCATGCTCCCCGTGCCCAACTATCAACTACTAATTTGTACTTCTTTAATCCTTTACTCCATTCTTCCAGCCCCCCAACTTTCTTCCCCTCCGTCCATCACCAAATTGTCCACTATATTTGTGAGTCTGTTTTTGACTAGTTTGTTCTTTTTGTTCCTTAGATTCGACATATAAGTGAAATCATATGGTATTTGTCTTTCTCTGTCTGACTTATTTCACTCAGCATAATAACCTCTAGGTCCATCCATGTTATTGCAAAGGCATGTTTTGTTTTGTTTTTTTAACCAGAATAATTTTCTTGAGGTATAACCAAGTCGTGTGTGTCCATAGTTCATTTCTTTTTATTGCTGAGTAGTATTCCATGGTCTGGATATACCACAGTTCATTTAACCATTCATCCATTGAAGGACATTGGGCCATTTGTTGGTTGTTATGAATAAAGCTGCTAAGAACATTCACATACAAGCTTCTGCACTGTGGCAGGCAGAATAATGGCCCCCAAAGATGTCCACATCTTCATCTCTGGAACCTGTGACTGTGTCATCTTACATGGAAAAAGGGACTTTGCAGTTGTAATTAAGTTAAGGACCTCAGTCATTGAAGTTTTTGCTGGGCACAAAGCTGTCCAACCAAAGACTGTCTTTCCCAGACTTCCTTGCAGCTTCACATGGTCACGTGACTAGGTTAAGGCAATAAATGTGAGTGAAAATGATGGGAACACCTTCTGAGTGGTGACCTATATCATTATCAATTACTGAGTAACAAATTACTCCCAAATTTAGCAACTTAAAACAACAATAGATATTATCTCACATAGTTCCAGTGAGTCAGGAATTTAGCTGAGTGGCGAGGCTCCAGTTAGGATGTCGGTTGGGCTGCAGAGGCTCCCACACATACATGGCCGGTAAGTTCATGCTGGCTGTTGGTGGGAGGCCTCAGTTCCTCACCATGTGGACCTCTTCACAGGGCCACTTGAGTGTCCTCATGACATGGCATCTGGCTTCCCGCAGAGCCACTGACCCAAGAGAGCAAGGTGGAAGCCGCAATGTCTTTTATGACGTAGCCTCAGAAATCACGTTCGCTGTCACACTGTCTTTTCTGAAATATCCAACTGGTTACACAGGTCCACCCTACTTGCTGTAGAAGGGCATGACACAAGGTCATGAATACCAGGAGGCAGATATCATGGGGGCGATCTTAGAGGCTGGCTACCACATGCCCTTAATAGGAAAAGAGTGTTCCAGCCCCTCCTCTCTTTCTCTTCCCCTGCCTGGAATGACAGACAAATTGCCATTTTGTGGCTTGAGGGCATGTGGATAAAGACAACCCCATAGGGATGGCTGAGCAACAAAATAGAAGGAGCCCGGGTGCCCAGCACCGGTGAGCTGCCATGCCAGCCTTGGACCACTTCCCTGGACTGGTACATGAGAAAAAAACACAGCTGTGTCTTATTGAAGCAATGACGTTGCCCACACCATTATAGCAGCCTAGGCTGTCCTCTAAATAATACTGACACTTTGCAAGGACCCTCAGCTCCTTGGTCTCCAGGAATTTATGCGAGGGGAAGATAGCGATTGGATTCCATCTGCTTCTGCTCCTGGCTCTCCCATCACTCAAGTCCTGGCAGTCTAGAAAACAGGATGAACAACCAAATTTCAGCCCCCTCTCTCCCTTCCTACCTGCCCTTATCCCTTACCCTGCCCAATGAATGGGCCGCTAAAAGCATCATTCCTTTACTTGAAAGTTACTTAAAGCCACAGGAGTTTAAATTGCCCTGGAGAAACAGCCCACTCACCATTAATATCACTCTGTCTCTGCTTCCCTAATGTAGTCCTGGTCATCTGTCTAGATACACTTGGCCATCTAGAAAGTTCTTTCTCGCCAACCCATTTTCTCAAACCTGAACCTGAAAACAATCCCGAGTGTTTCTCGAACCTGAAAACAATCCCGAGTTCCATTTTGCAGGTGAGGAAAGTGACCTTCAAACAGAGCTAGAAGGGACAGAGAGGGGAGGATGCATGGATGGGGGTCTTTCTCTGCTCCCTTGGCAGTTTGTGTTTTTTTTACCCTCATCAGAGCCTCATTGCTCTGCCCAGTGTGTGTCTCCCACAGGCTTGTGGGCCCCTCAAGGGCAGAATTCAGTCTGTTTTTTTCCTGTGTCCTCAGTGCTCCTATAGGAGTTTGCTGACTTGAGGGTATGTGGGTACCTAAGTCACAAGAGGGTCCATGGGAACCAGAAAAGGGAGGCCATAGGTAGAGTGACCCAATCTTTCCAACCCGAGGAAGGCCAGGCTACCTGCCCCTTACGTTCCTAGCCCTCATTGGTGCCAAGCCTGCGAGAAAGTCTTTCAAAGCCAGTGTTCACTGAGAGCTTACTACATGCTGGGCAATGAGGTAGGCACCATTACTGTCCCCACTTTATAGACAAGGAAACTGAGGCCTCCAGTTGAAAAGCATCTCCTAGACCCTTGACAGTCAACGGTTCTGTGCAAGCCTCACTGGGAGACTTTTGCTCCTAATAGTTTGGAGAAATGTGGCTTCTGTTTAATCCCCAATTTTAATGATGATAATGATGATGATGAAGAAGAAAATAATAATAATAATAATAACATGTGACAAGGTCCTTGTGGTCCAACCACGCAGCGGCAGCTGTTGTGACAAAGGTCCTTGTGGTCCAACCACGCAGCGGCAGCTGTTCCGTGCCCCTTTGGTACTCAGGTCCGGTTGGGGATTCTGCCTGGCGGCTCCTGCCATGTTTCCTGATCTCAGCAGAGCCCGTATTTTCTAGAGGAACACAGACGTCAGGCTCTGCAGCCCAGTGGCTCTTTTTTGGCTCTGGGGAAACACCCACTCCCTCGCATTCCCTCTAGCCGCTCTGGGAGTCCCTCAGGAATTTCCTCTTGGCCAACAGCTTTCTGAGACTTTAGCGAAACAGCTCTTGCTATTTGCTCACTCATGACTCGTCCTCCTTCCCAGGAGTCAAGCTTGAGCTCAGGAGGGCTGCTCGAGGGAGTAATTCTCCATTTGTTCAATAGTATAAATCGAAACACCTAATATGTGGCAGGCACTGAGCAGAATGCTAAGACTATAGATGTACCTTCTGTGTGGGCCAGCCACCCTCAGACTCAGGCCAGCAGGGAATACAGATAAGGTAACAATGATTAAAACGGTGAGATAATACTTCACACTCGTCACAAAGAAGAAAAGTCCATACTCTCAAGTGCTGGCGACAGTGAAGGGACATGAGAGGCCCCAAGCACTGTTGTGGGCATGTGACTTAGCACAGCCATTCTGGGAAGCAAGCAGGCAGTATTTGGCAAAATTAAATCTGGGCACGCCTTGTGACCCAGAAATCCCACTCCTGGGTAATCATCTCAGAGAGACTCTCATAAAAATCTCTGAGAGAGCTTAGGCAGGGATGCTGATTGCAGTGTCGCTGGTGACGAAAGTTAACAGATCCACGCCTGGGGAGCGGCAGCAAGAAACAACAAATAAGTTTGTACAGCAGAAAGGACAGGTAGATCTCAAAGCAGTAAACAGATTTAATCTTTGAAAATTAAAACACATGTAAGAAATCCTTAAAAGAAAATTTGTGGGATTCATATAGGTTTAAGGATCAAGGAAGAAGGAAAACATAAAAAAAAAAAAAAAGGAAAGAAAGAAAGAAAAAAACAGAGGGGTCTTGCATAAGCTACCAAAGATGCATTGCCAAACCCTGAAAGTATGTCAACTCAGCTCTATGTATCTAGAGGTCCTTAGACGTGAAATAAGAACATATAGCTACACTCACAAACAAATAACTAAGCCTAGTGGAGATAATCTGAGGATCCCACCCCAGGCTGCTCTGCTCTGTGTTCATAATACTCCCTTCTAGCCTTGGCCCAGTGGCCTCAAACCAACCTTTTAGGTTTAGACTCTCTGTTACCTTCCAGTGAGTTCTCTCCCAGAAGCCTCCCTGGTCCCAGGCAGATAGACCCATGTTGGATGCTCCAGAATCTCCAGGCTTACCTGAGCCACAGGTGAACACTGCTTATGTCTCAAAAGGAGACTCTAGCACCTAGATCGTGGACACGTTCGTTGCCCTGTTTTGAAATCCTTTACTGAGAGCCTGCTTGCGGTCAGGCACTGAGAGCAGAAAGAAGTGATAACGATAAAGCGCTTCTATTTTGCATTTAGTGTAGCAGGCTGGCGCTTTACTTATAGCAACCCATTTAAATCCGTATTTATTTAAAAAAAATTTTTTCAACCCACTTAAATCCATTTACGCTCACAGAAACTTATAACATTAGCTAGTCAATCATGATGTCCCTAGAAAGGAAATGGATGGGCATCCTATTACTTGATTCACATAAGTGGAAGAATTCTAGGTCAAGTGAACAGAGACGAACTTGAGTCACCATTCAGAGTCACCTCCCTCAATCAATTCCCAGACTTGAACCGGTCTACAGACCCAGACACCTTGAATGAAGGGAAGGCTGGTTCCACTGGAGGAGGGACCCTGCCACATGACCAAGAAGTTATACTCTTAGTCTTTCTCCCAGCCTTTCCCAAAAGGTGATCTGGCCATTTACTAGGGCTACTGCATTACGGGGAGAGAAATAATCAGACATTTCCGGCTCCAAATTGACACTAATTCCAGGGGACCCAAAAAGGCCCCTGTGGTACATTAGTCAGAGTTAGGGCTTATGGAGGTCAGGTGATCAACAGAGTTTTAGCTCAGGTCTGTCTCACACTTGGCCAGGTGAGGAACCATCCTGTGGGTATTTCCCCAGTTCCAGAATGCATCATTGGAATAGACATACACAGCAACTGGCAGAACCCTCAGAAGGCAGATACTGTTATGATGGTCCCCATTTTACGGAGAAGGATACTGAGGCATAGGAGATTAATAAACTTAAGTAAGGTCACACAGCTGGGAAGCCAGGATTCAAATCTTGGCAGTTGGGCTCCAAAGTCCACATCCTTAACCATTACACTATACTACCCTTATGTGCTTGCAACTTAGTAGGGGAGAGAAGCAAGTACATAGACGATTGTAATACATTGTAAAATTGCAGTGATAGAAATGAACGCAGGGGGATAGAGTCTGGGGGGTGGGGTGGGGTCGGCAAAGGGTTAAAGGGTTCTCAGCAGAGATGGTGTCTAAATGCACTGTTAAATGATGAATTGGAGTTCATGTAACTAAGGTGGGTGGGATGGGCAAAGGTGCTCCAGGTGGGCAGAGGGGCTCTACAGAGGAGAGGGGCAGAGGCAGGAAGAGAGAGTGGGTTGGGACAACATGACCGGTTCTGGCTGTGTGAGGTCGGGTGCGATTGATCATGGACTCCAGGAAGGGAAGGTACCAGGGGGTCCTAGAGGGCTGCCATGGGCAGAGTCCTGGTCCTGCCTCCTGGGGCCCAGCCCAAGCTGCTCAGGTTCAAGAAGCTTTTTCTTGCCATTGCAGTTTGTGACATTCTGGAGCACCCCCAACATGTGGCTTCTGTCCACAAGTCCTTGTGGTTAGTGTTTAGCAATGTACTTTCCTCTCAGAGTAAATACTGTTTTATTTTTGTTCTCTCTTTATTTATGGCCCTAGGCATCTCCCTGACCGCCATCTGAGGCCCCGAAAGGAAGGCAAAGGCTCTTCTGCAAATCTTGGAGGGTGGGTGGCCTTTTGTTGATGATTCTCTTCCTGGTCATGTGGACTAAAGCTGCAGTCCTTGGGAGCAACATTTCTCTGGTTCTTTATAAAACAGCAACAACCTGGGAAGTGAGGGAACACAATGGCCAGTCCCTGGCCATAGTTTCATGGAAGAAGAGAGGGATGGATATGTGTGGGTGCCTAGGGTGGGCCAGGCCCTTGCATTCCCATTCTTTCTCTTAATCCTCACTTCTATCTGTGAGATATGTAGTAGTTTACTTGGGTGAGGAAAATCTGGCACAGAGAGGTAAGTGAACTGGCCCAAAGTCACACAGCGGCACTTGGAGGTGCTGGGTTCAGGCTGGCTGGCTGTGACACTTATCTTTTCCACTAGCCCACCCCAAAGCTTGCAACTTGGATGACAGTCCAGTGTCTTTAGGTTGGTGGAACTTAG
>NW_006437736.1:521606-537128 GCF_000325575.1 Pteropus alecto
CTGAAAATCTAGAAAAGAAAGAATCATTATATTCCGTCTCTCATCCAGTCTTGCTCCAAAGTAACTCGTATGAAAATAATAGCTGGTTTTATTGAGTACTTACTTTGTTCTGAGCACTTTTTTGGTATGAAGTCATGTAAACCTCACCACAGTTCCATTGAGCTAGGCGCTATTATTATCCTCATCGTGTAAGTGAGGAAATAGGTATGGGATGATGCTGTCAGGACCCATTCCCTGTCCCTTAGCTCTGCTTTCCGGCATTCAGGGCTTATTTTCAGGCGGGCCCTGCCGACATGACAGTAAAGACAGCCAGTTGCTCCAGGCTCTCATCAAACCAGTTAGCAATCTCAGTAGAAAGAGAGCTTCTTTCTAAATAGTTCCAGCAAACATCCTGGGGCTACCTCCCCGATTTGGGACTGGATTTCAAGAACTTCTCAAGACATGTCCTAGGATTCTGATTGGTTAGTTCTGAGTCATGTGCACACTCCAGACTTGGGAAATGGGTCAGTCCCTTTTGAACCATGGGGACTGAGAATGGGGGACTAGTGGCTTGCCAAAGGAGAACTGAGGTGCTGTTATCAGAAGCCAGAGCAGGAAGAGACTACAGGTGATGAGTAGAAGTGTTAAGGGCCCTGGCCAGAAAGCCTAGATTCTGGTCTAAGCTCTCTCATTCATTCCCTGTATGGTGTGAGAAAGTCACTTTCCCTTTCTGAATGTCAGTTTCCTCATCTGTAAAAGGGGGTTTGACTCCGTCTGTGGGTCCTCAACCCGGCTGCTGCTGGAATCTCCTGGTGAGCTTTTCAAAATCTAGATTTCCTGGCCCCTATCCAAGACTGTTCTGATTCAGTAGGTCTGGAGTATGAGCAAGGACTCTGCATTTTTGACAACCACAGGGGATTCTGAGGTGTTTTGTTTCTGGAATTCACTGGATGAGATGATTCCTGAGGGCCCTACAACTCTAACATCCTCTGATCCTAGAGTCAATGAATGTTGGCCAAAAAGCTGAGCAGAAGGATTCTGACAGGTGCGGTAATACCCACCAAATATTTTATTCATTCCCCAGCACTAGCCTGCACCCTTTCTCTTGGGCGAGGCTGTGATTAGTTCTGGCTAATGAGATGTGTGAAAGTGGCATGTGTCACTTCCAGGATGAGGCAGTTGAAAGCCCATGCCCCAGACGTCAGTCCCTCTCTTACCTGCCTTGTTAATTTGTGAAGCAGAACCTGATCTGCGGGGCCCCGGCCACACACAGCCAAGATGCGACAGTGGACGTGGGAGAGAAAGTGAGCTCTGGCATTGATGTTCTTCCTTCTCTCCTTTCTCCAGCTGAATGGGAGCCTCCAGTGTAAAGTGGTGGTGGTAAGTGCAGACCGTGGCCCAGGGGAAGAAGAATAGGTAGGCTGTCCAAGGCTAGAGGCATCCTAGGATAGTGGGGGCAGTCTGGGTGTGGATTGGCTGGATGGCTCAAGGCAAGTTGATACCCATGTAAGGCATTGGGGGGAGGGGGAGCTGTTGCTCCTACATGAGGTATTCATCCTTGGTCACAGTTGGAGGGCAAGCCCAGTGGGGGGGAGTGAGTCACCAGAGTCCTGAATACCTGTGATGCTGAGGGAAATCCATCCTGAAGCCTTCCAAATCGAGGTCATTTCCTTCCATAGAACATGACTTCAGAGCGGCTTTGAGAATGTTTACAGCAATGGATGGTCACTCCTTTCAGGGGTCGTCCCTTGTTGGGGTTTGGAAATTTTCCCCACAGACCTTAGAAAAAAAACACAACTCTGCCTTTCCACTGGGAAATTCTGGTATGTGTGGACGCCGAGTTATGCTTGCATTTGGGCTTCTCACCCCCAACAAGGCCTCTACCCAGGAGATTAGATATTAGTTTTCAATTTTAACTTACTGTTTTGATTTCTATTTACTGTATTTACATAATTTATTATATTTCCCTTTTAAATTTATTTATTAAATAATACATTATCACAATACAAGTCAAAAAATACAGAAAGATGTACAGCGAGAAGCAAGTCTTGTTCTACCCTGTCTTTCAGTCCCTCAGTTCTGGAAATAGAATCCAGGAAAATTTCAAGAAAAACTTGCTGGTAATAATAGCTACTGTTTATTAAAATTTGTTCTGTGCTGTATATATACTAGGCACTTTCCATATGGCATCTTCCCAATGTCCACAGCAGCCCTATAAAGGTGGTACAGATATTATAGGAGAGGAAATTGATATTTCAACAGGTGAAATAACTTGTCCGAGGTCACACAGAGAATAAAAGGCAGAGCCAGCGCCAACTTCATGCTTTTTCCAGTGTGCTGGCTGCCTCACAATGTCACTAATTAACATTGGGGTAATATTTTTCTATTTATAAACCATGTCACAAGACATTTAAGGCTCATGACACTTCTGTGAGGCAGGCAGGGAAGACTGAAGACAGATGATGAAACCGAAGTTCCAGGAGTTCCCATGGTTCTAGCCACCAAATGTGACTTGGCCCTGTGCCAAGTGCCTTATAAACCCTGACTAATTTAATCCTAACAACAGTCCATGGAGTTTTTTTCTTTAGAGTTAAAGAAAGTGAGTCAGAAAGGTAAGGTGACTTGCTGAAGGTTATACCTCCAGTAACTGGGGAAATAAAGATTCAAACCCCGGCCTATTGAACCTTAATATTCCTATAATTATCAAGCCCTGTGACATACAGCGACGGAAATCCCTTGTTTTCCATTTGAATAGGCCCATCAATCCTCACATCTGAGCGAGGAGGCCAGTAGTGTGATTACTCCCATTTTCTAGGTGAGGACCAAGACTTAGAAAGCTGAAGGGGATTGCCCCAAACCACACAGCTAACATATGGTACAGGCAGGATTTGAGCCTGCTTCTGAATCTGTGGGTTTTTCCCCCGACACGCAGTAGCCAGACCGTGAACCTCCTTCTGATGAAGCTGTGTCCTGTTTTGTCAGCTGGTTTATGTCTGCACCGGACTAAGTGAGCACCCGGCAGAAATGACTGCGGATGGAGGGAGAGGGTCAGCCAGGAAGTCAGGCAAATGACCTCGAGCAATCCTTCAAGCCTCAGTTTCTGAGATTCAGGGCCATCAGTTTCGTTTCAGCATTCCTTTTATGCTCTTCCTCGTTTCTCCCGCAGTTTCTCAGTTCTTTGGGCCCAAGGCAGAAATTTTAGACTTCTCTGAGCTCAGAGTGGGAACCTGGCTGACTTGTTGCACCTCTGCAGTCATTGGTTGTCATAGCGGGCAGGGAATTCGATTAATTTGCATAATTCGCTCGATTGGCTCATGAGACAGAAGTGGGCGAGCTCAACCAAATCCACCTGTCAGCGGGTGCGGCAGCGCAGGACTGCCGGGTAGGAGGCGAGGAAGGGCCACCTGGCCGCGTGAATGAGGCCCGGCGGGCCTCCTGTTGGTGGATCAGAAGCTCGGGCCGCCTACACCCCATTCACAGCTGCTCCGCAACTGCAGCCTCGTCGTAAATGTGAATCTGCTGGAGCAAGACACAAAACACAGTAACGATGGTCACTTATGCAGGAAGGCACATTACCTGGAGAGTGGGGGTAGGGGGACAGGAGTGGAAGGGAGAATTCATCATAAAACCTTCTATGCCCAAACTGTGAACCGTGGGAGACTATTAAAACATAAATTTTAAATGTATATGATTTTAATTTTATTTTTAATTTTACATATATAGTTTTTAAATTAATAGGCTCCCATGGTGTATGTATATACGTGTGTGTTCCATATATGTATGTGTTCAACATATGTGGAACTATATGTGTGTAACTATAGGTATGGATGGATATACCATCTCAGGACACTATCTGAGATTTATAAGCTCCAAACTTCTTGGCCTGGCCTTTAAAGACCTCTGCAACCTGCCCTAGCCTTCTTCGAACCTGTCCGTCAACCTGAACCCAAAGCTACAGTCCCACAGATGGGTCTCTGTGCCCAACCCACCTTTCTTCCCCCCGCAATTTTGTCCTTGCCTTTCTCTCCCTAGGGATGCTCTCTCTCCTTACGACTCCATCTTTGAGGTTCCACCCAGCTTCCAGGGATCACTCCTTCTTCCTGGCCCGCAGTCAGAATCGACCTCTGCCTTCTCAGTGCTTCCAAGCCACTTGGTTTGCACTCCTCTGAATGCACTGGTTGGAATGTCCACCAACACCACCCCTCACAGTCCCCACTGGTTCATCAGCCCGGCTTCCTAGCCTTGGCCCAGTGTCATTTAACGATTCAACAAACATTTATCAAGCACCTACTCTGTGCCAGCCACTGTTGTAGGCACTGAGGATAGAGCAGGTTCTGGAACAAACCCTATAAGGTCCTGCTTTCCTTGACTTTACATTTTATTAAAGATAATGAATAAATAGATAAACCAGCACAGTGTATAATTTGTCAAGAGATGACAAACTCATGAAGAAAACTAAAGCAGAGGAAAGGTGCTCCCCCAGAGACAGATGCTGGTTCCCATTTGGATTAGGGGTCGAGAGATGGTTGTATGGAGGTGACATTTTAGGAGCAACTCAAATGAAGTAAAAAGGCATCATGCGATATCTGGAGTGTTCCAGGCTGAGGAAGAGGGAATAGCCGTGTGTCCAGTCAGTGTGCACCGAATGGACGTTGGATTAAATCAGACAATGCGGAGAGGGAGAGAAGATGGTTACTGGTCTAGGATACAGTGAGGCCAGCTTCTTATATTCTCCAGGAATGGTGAACCTGGTCTCTACCCAGGCGACTGAGCTGTAACCAGTGGCACAACCTTTGGAAGCCACGCTCAACAAATCGGCAGCACGGAAATGAGGAAAAGAGAACTTGATTCAGGGTTTAATCCTGGTTTTGGTCCTTGTCTGTTTGACCTTAAAGAGCCATTTGATCTCCCTGAGCCTCAGGGAGATAATGCTCCAAACACCAGCTGGGTGCCCTACAATTCAACTCAATTCCGACACTATCTACCTGGAGATAAGAGCTCAGGGTTAAGGGTTCAAAACTACAAGACTGTTCCTCTGCAGTCGAGACTCCAGGTTGTCTGTCACCTGTGCTTCTGACCCATCAGCCAAAGATCAGAAGGTTCTATGACCCCCTCCTTGAGTTCAATTAATTTACTAGAGCTACTCAGAGGACTCAGGAAATGCACTTATTCACTAGATCACTGGTTTGTTATAAAAGGCTATGTAACTCAGGAACAGCCAGATGGAAGAAAGGCATAGGGCAAGGCATGGGGAAAGGGTGTGGAGCCTCTATGCTCTCTTTGAGCCCATCACTCTCTCCAAATCTCCATGTGTTTGTTCATCAACCCGGAAGCTCTCTGAGCCCCATGCTTTTGTTGTTTTTTTTTTTATGGGGAAAAAAAAAAAAAAGTCATGGTTGATTAAATTATTGGCCACTAGCAATTGATTGAAACTTCAGCCTCTCTCCTTTCCCCGGAGGTGGTAGTGGGGTGGGAAGTGGGGGTGCGACTGAAAGTTACTACCCTCTGGTGTCACATGATTGTCTCCATTGGCAACCAGCCCTCATTCTTAGTTTGGGGTCCAAAAATCACAACATTAACATAACAAAAGACACCTTTGTTGTTCTCATCACTTAGGAAATTCCAAGAGTTTTAGGAGCTGGGAATCAGGACCCCTGGACAAAGGTCAGATATACATACGAAATATATTTTAGGACATCTCTGTATCTGCCCCCCAAGTTTTTCTGTGAACTTAATACGGCTCTAAAAAATAAAGTTTAGTTAAAAAAAAAAAAAAGCAGTTAGAAAGATTGCTAAGAAGGGGACCTTGGGCCAGATGTCCTGGGCTTAAAGCTGGCTCTGTGATATTGGGCAAATCACTAACCTCTCTGGGCTTTCATAGCCCCTTTGTAACATGAGGAAGCTAAAGAGACCCACCTCGTAGGGCTGTAGTGAGGATTACAGGAATGAATATATGGGAATGTTCTCAGAAAAAGCCTGGCACGTCCTAAGTGCTATGTAAATGTCAGCTGCTACTGTCCTCCCAAAGGCCGTGGGAAACCGCTGATGGGAGACTGTGAGCAGCCGAGGAATTTCCAGAGCCCTGGAAACCACCTTCCATCTGGACATTGGCGTTTCTCTGTCCCCTGCACTCATGTTTCCAGCCGCTCGATACCTTTGCCCTCTGTTGACAAGGGGGCAGCCACGTGTGAGCCTGCACCTCCTGTTTGCTGGCACTTCTTTACCTTGCTCAATAGCACATAGCAGTTTTGTCACCATTTCCTTTGGTTAAGTGACCTTTAGGTGCAGAGACTTCCCTCGGGAAGGAGGAGCACTGACTGCTTCAATCGCTCTTCTCTGCTTGCCAGTGTCTTTGCCTCTGCGTCTGATGCCTCGGCATTACTCTGAAGCTTCTCTTATCTCCAGAATCGTGCAAGTCACTCTCTCTCCACGATGGCCAAAATAAAACCATGTACACACATAGGCCTCTTGCCTTTGTACTTCGCTTTTTCACGCTGTTTATCGGATGAGCCTCATCAAACCAATCTTGCATGGAAACACTGAGGCTCAGAATGATCCTGAAGATCACACAGCCGGGAAGTGGTAGGGTTGGGATGCCAGTCCTTTCTGTGTAACAATAAAACGCTGTAACATCCACGTGTATGGCACCTACTGTGTGCCAGGCACTACGCCAAGTCTTCACCTACATAATCTCATTGAAATCTCACCAGTGCTTTTCAAAGTTTACCGTGCATTTGAATCCCCTTGACATGGCGTTAAGATGCAGATTCTGATTCTGCAAGTCAAGGGTGGGGCCTGAGACTCTGCATTTCTAACAAGCTCCCAGGGGATGCTGAAGCTGCTGGGCTCGGATGGACTACAGTTTGGTCAGGATCCTCTCACTGTCCTGTAAGGTAGGAATCATCACCCTCATTTTTTCAGGTGAGCAAATAGAGGCTCCAGGCAGTTAAGAGACTGCTGAGGACCACCAGCTAGTAGGTGGCAGAGCTGAGATTCAGACTCAGGTGTTTGGGTGTCAGAGCCAGGGTGCTTGCCTATACATCCCTCCTCCTTTGCAGTGGGAGTCCAAGTTGCATTTGCGCCAAATCTATGACATCCTGTGATGTCACCCTGACTCCATCACCACCCAGCTGGCCCGAGCTACTACGATGGCTTCCCCATCTTGAAATGGATTTTATATCACGTGGCCTGACCTCCCAGCAAGATATACATTATAACCATAAAGTCCTTTGCCACACAGAGTGTGAGGCCAAACGTTAAAAATGCACCCCTGAAGGGAAGAGAGGCCAAGAGACTCCCATGCCAAATCAAATATGCCAAGCGTTGGTGTGGCTGCCGTGCTGGGCACACTGAGAGGAGGCCGTGCCCCCTGTTGCAGAGTGGGTGTGAGACAAGCTCACGGGCTACTGGCTCTCACCTTCAAACACCTGTTTCCTGGAAAAGGCAAAGGCCATTCCATTTTTACTTATTTTTATTCTTTCTATAACAGCATTATTGATATAAAATTTGCATATCACAAAATTCACCCTCTTAAAGTATACAAGTCAGTGGTTTTTATAGTCACAGAGTTGTGCAAACGTCAGCACTATCTAATTCCAGAACATGCTCATCATCCCAAAAAGAAACCCCAGACCGACCCATTAGCAGTCACTCCCTCCTTCCCCCAGTCCCTGGCAACCACCAATCTACTTCCTGTCTTCATAGATTTGCGTATTCTGGACATTTCATATCAATGGAATCATACAATACGCGACCTTTTGTGACTGGCTTCTTTCACTTAGCATGATGTTTTCAAGGTTTATCTATGTTGTGATATGCATCAGGACTTTATGCCTTTTTATTGCCAAATAACAGCCATGGTATGGATATGCCACATATTTATTCATCATCAGTTCATGGACATTTTAGTTGTTTCCATTGAGGAGTGGCTATTATGAATAACTCTGCTGTGAATATTCACGTACATTCGTGAACAAGTTTTTGTGTGAATGTTTTCATTTCTCTTGGTATATACTTAGAAGTAGGATTTCTTGGTCAGATGGTAACTATGTTTAAAGCTTTGAGGGACTGCCACATGGCTTTCCAAAGTGGCTCTACCTTTTTATAATCCCACCAACAGGATATGAGGATTCCACTTTCTCTACTATTTGTATTTATTCATTTCCTTTTAAAGCTTTTCAGTGGAAACTGAGACTTCTACCTGAGCAACGCAAATTGGAGTGAATACACAGAGGTTGTGATGTACTGAAGCAAGCCTGCCCTTAGAAATGATCTGTGGGTTTTTGATAGTCACTCAACCTCTCTGAGTTGGTTTTCTCTCTCAAGACCTAAAGTGGGATCTAATAATAGAGATCACAGGTGAATAGAGTTTAGAAAGCTGTGGGAAAACTTGTCTTTTTTTTTTTTTTAAATCATCCACTCCCAATTCTACACCTGATTCTAAATTCACACTTGCTCTAAGAGGGTCCACTGGTAGTGAAAATCAGCATATTGGGAGACAAATAGGTCTCCAGATTTAAATCCCAGCTCTATATCTTACTGTCTACGAAGGCTTGGGCTTGTAAATATTACCTTGCTTTAAGTCTCCAATTCTTCTGCAAAAATAAGATTCTATACCGCATTGCAGGATGGTTGTCAGGATAAAATGTCTTGTAGGCGTGCAATAGGTAGGCACTACTATTAAAACACAGGAAGATCATTCGTTCTACCAATACCCACGAAGTTCCTGTTAAGTGTCAGCTCCTGTGATTCTGAGATGATTAAGACCCTTCACCTCTATGACTCACAGTTTGGGGGAGAAGACATATAAACAAATAATGGTGTCCCCGTGGATGAGTGCTATTGAAAGATGTGTTTTTAAAGTTCTCTGTGGTTGAAAAGGAAGGGGTGTGGCAAGCAGAAGGAACTGGTTTGTGTTGCTTCCGGACAGGTGGGAAAGGCCCCTTTTCTGCAAGGTGGACAGCTAGGTCAAGGACTCCTAGAACAGGGTCTTGTCCCAGCTACGCCCTCACCCGCCCACATCCAAGACCTAGAAATGGCTTGTCTGCCCTGAGGCTGGAAGGAGGGCAAAACGGACCTTAGGCTTATAAATCCAGATCAGATAAAGGTTTAACACTCTCCCTGAGCACACACTCAAACCTGTGTATGCAAAGCCTTGTGGCCATGAGGCGCTGTGGATGCCATGGAGAGTGGGTTTATGAGGGGAAAAGAGACATCTGATGTAAACTGGATTGGGGAGGGAGGCAGAATGGTGCAGAGAAAAGCACTTCAAGTTATGACTCTGCCATTTAATAGCCTGTGATGTCTGATCTCTGGCAAGTCACAACGGCTCACCCTAGCCTCCATTTACTTATCTGCAAAATGGGGGAAAACACAACACTCCTTAAACAGCAAATGTCAAAATGAAGTGAGGTGGCTGAAAATACTGTTGCAAAAGCTACATGCTCTGTACCTGCATGAAGATGGGTTATTGTCATCTGATGAATGGACATATAAGATGTGGTATATTTGTGCAATAGAATGGAATATCATTCAGCAATAGGAAAGGAGGAGGTACTGACACGTGCTACAACATAGATGAACCTCATGCTATGTGAAAGAAGCCAGACACAAAAGACCACATATTGTATGATTCTATTAATATGAAATGTCCAGAATAGGCAAATCTGTAGAAAAAGATAGTAGGTTATTGGCTGCCTAGTGCTAGGGGAGGGGATTGGGAGGAAATGGGGAGTGACTACTAATGGATATGGGTTTCTTTGGAGTGATGAAAACGTTCAGGAATTAGGCAGTGGCGAAGGTTGCCCAACTCTGTGAATATACTGAAAACCACTGACTTGTATGCTTTAAATGAGTGAAATGTATGGTATGTGAATTATATCTCAGTGAAACCCTTAAAAAAAAAAACAGAAGCATGGGTATTTTTTCTTCGGCATCCATCCATGGTAAGATACTCTGCGGCAAACACAAATGAATAATAGTATTATCTAGCATGAGTCTAGTACTTTTACATATATTCTTATTTTAATTTTTACTAGCTTATTTATTGGTTCATTCATTCTACAAACACCTAACCATGTCAGGTCTTGGGGATACAAGCACAAACAATGCACTGATCTGTCCTTAAGAAGCTCCTGACTCCTTGTCTGGAGGCAGGCAAGCTGATGGCCTGAGGGCACTGTGATGGAAGCTGGCCCAGGGTGCCACGGAGGTGGACATCCATACCAGGGCGGAGGATCTGAGAGCCCTCCCAAAGGAGCTAACCACACTCAAAGACTCAAGAGGCAGGGGGAAAAGTGTGGATCTTTGAGTGACAGCAGGGAGTCCAGGGTGAGCCCCAGATAGGAAATGTAAATCAAGCAGGGAGCCATTGCATCGGATTCATAAACGATGTTGAATGCATGGTGAGAGAGAGGCCCTGAGTGCCATTCCTGGGAAGGAGAAGGCATGGTCCTTGTGCTCGGTAATCATTTGCCGAATGAATAACAAATTTATAAAATACGGATGCTTGGGGCCAACCGTCTGAGATACCGATTTTTAGAAAACCTCCTCAGGGATGCTAAAGTTGCTGGAGTGGAAATTCCTCAGCAAGACCTTGGGACATTTTCTGATTAAGCCCAGTGTTTGTCACTCTAAGATGATGTGAGCCACTTTGGGGGGCTTGTTAACACAAAGATTTGGATTCAGTGGGTCTGGGCTGGGACCCTGAATTTCTAACAAGTTCCCAGGTGAAGCTGAGGCTGCCAAGCTGCTGGTCCCAGGATTGTACACTTTGAAGCAGGCCCTTGCCCCTCTCACCCTGCTCGTCCCCTTGACACTCTGCACCTGGACACTGAGCTGCTCAGAGCCTCGCACAGTCTGTGTCTTTCTCACCACTGGGCCTTGTACTCCGTTTTCCTGGCTGGAATGAGTTTCTCTCTCCCTTTTACCTGGATGCCCTTCTCCTGCCTCTACAGCACCCTATAGTGTTTATGTGTTTGCAGCACTTACCAGGCTGTCCTGTCAATACCCCTGTGGACATCATCAGAGCAGAAACTGCAGGTTGCCACCAAGTATCAGCACTGGCGCGGGGTCTGGCAAATAATATGTTCTCAGGAAATATTTGGGGAATGTAAAATGAACCTCCTATGGGAGATAGAATAGGAAGATGCATAATCACCATCATCATAGCAAACACTTTTTGGCACTTATTCTGTTGTTGGTACTTGACATATAGTAAGTCATTTCATCCTCCCAGCAACCTGATTTTGCAAGGACTGTCATCATCCCCATTTTACAAACAAGGACACTGAGGCACAGGCAGGTTCAGTAAGTGGCAGAGTCTAGATTCTGACCCAAGCAATGCAAGAGAGACACACGACAGAAGGGGGAAAGTGCTGTCTGAGACATGCCACAGGTCAGTTGCGGGGAGAAGTCGCTTTCTAGTGTGGAATTGAGTCTTAAAGGATGGGTAGGGGTCCAGTGGGCAGAACTGTCAGAGATGGTATGAAAGCAGTGCTGTGACAGTGGCCAGTTTTTCGAAGGGGCAGGTTCAGAGCACAGCCAGCTGCTGCTGCAAAGGACCAGGGAGAGACAGGGAGAGACAGGGCTCACCAGGAGGTTGGAGATAATTGTGTGGGGCTCAGAATATCAGGCTAGGCATTTGGCATTCACACATAGGGTGCTGGAAAGGTTCTTGGCTGGAAGAGAAGCAAGATGTACTCTAGGGTCTTTGAGGCCTGGGGATGAGTCTACTGAGACAGTACCGCTGGGTGAGAGGTTTGGATTTCTGTGCAGCCAGTGAATCTGGGTTTGAATCTCAGCCTCACCATCTTTTAGCCAAACAACCTTGATTGAGTTACCCCACATTCTGTGCTTTAGTTTTCTATTTTATTTCAGTAAAATAAGGGGGGGAAAGTGATGATAACGATTGGGTCGAGAGTCATGAAACAATAATCCTAATGTTGTTATTAGAACCTGAGAGATCTAACATGGTCTTGGGTAAATTATGTAACACCTCTGAGCCTCAGTTTCCTCATCGTGAAATGGGGGAGAATAATTGTACCCACATTGAAGGACTGAGATGAGGATGTAATAAGGCAGTATGTGTGCTCAGCACCATGCCTGGCACATAGCAAAACCTCAGCAAGTCTGTGCCGAGCTGATGTTCATAGCTGCCCTTTAGAACAATCAATCTCCAGATGCGTTAAGTACAGGTGGAAGTGGGGAGAGACCGTGGGAGAGGGCTCCATTGGGAAGCTCAGGTCACGGTCCTGAGGGGAGGAGGTGAAGGCAAGTGCCCGAGTGTGATGAGAATGCCGGGGAGAAGGAAAGGAAGGCTGGGGGAGATGGTGGTGAGTGAAGGCTCCTGGGGGCAGGGAACAGGGAGGACAAGGGAGGCCTCTGAGTTTGAGTCTGGTTGGCATGGAGAGGCTGGAAACGTGAGCAGAGCTGGAAGTCAGGTGTGCAGACAGGTTTGACAAGACCCGGGATGGTGGGCGTTTATCATTGGACACTGAACAATAGGGAAACACATGGAGAATTTCAGGTAATAGAAGTGTAGATGATTTAGATGTTTTTCTTTATGCTTTTTTGTATTTTCTAAGTTAAAAATGAATATGTATTATTTTATATCTATATTTTAATTTGCAGCACGTGCTTTCATATTTAAATTTTATTTATTTAAATAGATAAATATATTCATATGAGTCTAAATTTAAGAGATATAAAAGTTTTCTCTCAGTGAAAATTCTCTCCATCTTCTACCCCTGTTTCCCAGCCACCCAGTTCTTCTAATAACTACTGATGTTACTCATTTCTTATACATCCTTTCAAAGATACTCTATGTCTAGTCTAGGATGTATTATTTTAGCATAAAAAATTATGTGGATTAAGAAAAAAAGACTGAAGGTCACAAGGAACAAAGGGAATACTAGGCAAATTGGACTTCATGAAAATTAAAAACTTTGTGCATCAGAATATACTATCAATAGAGTAAAAAGGCAACTCCCAGAATGGGAGAAAATACTTGCAAGTCATATATCTGATGAGAGATTAATATCCAGAATACATGGAGAACTCCTAAATTCAACAGCATAAAAGCAATTCAATTCAAAAATGGGCAAAGGACCTACACTTTTCCAAAGAAGATATACAAATGGCTAAGAAGCATATGAAAAGGTGCTCAGTACCACTAATCATCAGGGAAATGCAAATCAAAACAACAATGAGGTACCCCTTCACACCAATTAGGATGGCTACTATCACCAAACAAATAAACAAGCAACCCAGAAAACAAGTATTGGTGAAGATGTGGAGATATTGGAACCCTTGCACACTATTGATGGGAGGTAAAATGATGCAGCTGCTATAGAAAATGATATGGCAGTTCCCTCCAAAAATTAAAAATAGAACTACCATATAACCCAGTAAGCAATTCCACGTCTGAGTATAAAACCAAAAGAATTAAAAACAGGATCTCTGAGAGCTATCTGTACACCATGTTCATAGGAGCACTATTCATAACAGCTAAAATGTGAAAGCGACGTAAGTGTCCATCAATGGATGAACAGAGAGACGAAATGTGGTGTATCATACAATGGAATATTATTCAGCGTTAAAAAAGGAAATTTGGACACATGGATGAATATTGAGGACAGTGTGCTAAGTGAAATAAGCCAGTTACAAAAAGACAAATACCGTATGACTTCACTTATATGAGGAACCTAGAATAGTCAAGCTTACAGAAACAGGAAGTCGAATGGTGGTTTTCCAGGGGTTGGGTTGGGGTGGGGTTGGGGGAGTAGGAAGTTAGTGTTTAATAGGTATAGAGTTTCAGTTTTGCAAGACAGAAAAGAATTTTGGCGATGGGTAGTGGTTAAAGATGGTAAATTTTATGTTATGTGTGTATCTTACCACAACTTAAAAAAAAAGGCTGAGTGTCAGGATGAGGCTGGGGTTGGAGACATAGATTTGGATATAATAGTTGAAAGTGGGGGATTGGTTTAGAAGCCCAAGAAAGAGGGTAGAGACCGAGAAGGGAGAAGAAGCTGAAAAGAGTGGGCACCGTGATGCGATTAGCACCTGGGCTCTGAAGTTCTGCATACACTGGCTGGACTCTGGCTTTGCCACTTAGTAGACGCATGAATTTGGCAAGTCACTTTACTTCTCTGAGCCTCAGCTTCCTCATTTGTAAAATGGGGGATAATATTCATATCTATCCAAACAGTGTCATTTTGAGGATTCAATGAGATAATGTTTGAACAAAACACGTAGCACAGTGCCAGCCACCTGGTAAAACACTCAATAACTATGAGCCTCTGGTAGTGGTGATATTTAAAATATTTAACAACAGATATAACACGTGTACCAACCAATTGGAAGAAACACTGCTTCTAATAACCCTGTGCATTCCAGGTGAATGTCCATCCTGGCCATGTGGCTGGGGAGCAATCACTGAAGGGAGAACAAGGAAGATGACCAGTCTCTCTGGGAGTTTTGAGAAAATCTGTGTCACGGGGAGGGGTGTCGAGCAGTTTCAAATGCTGTCTAGGAAGGCAAGGCCTGAGGGAGGCATTTAGCTTGCTGACCTCTGAAGAGCAATGTCATGGAGGTTTAGGGGATGAGGGCGAGTTAGAACAAGGTGAGGTATCTGAGGGCTGGATGCAGACTGCTCACTCTCTGGAGAAATCTGGTGAAGAGAGGGAGGGGAGGATTTGGAGTATATCTGCCATGATAGTATCGTACAGAAGCTTCTCTGATCGCAAAAGCTTCTGTGCTCCACCTATTCATCCCTTCCTCCCTCCAGACCCTGCAACCACTGATTTTTTTACTGTCTCCATGATTTTGCCTATTCCAGAACGGGATACATTTGGAAACATACAGAATGTAGCCTTTGCAGACTGGCTTTTTTTACTTAGTGATATGTATTTAAGGTCCCTCCATGTCTTTTCATGGCTTGATAGCTCATTTCCTTTTTGCACTGAATAATATTCCATTGTCTGGATGGACCACTGTTTATTTATCCATTTAGCTACTGAAGGACATCTTGATGGCTTCCAAGTTTTGGCAATTATGAATACAGCTGCTATAAACATCTGTGTGCAGGTTATGTGTGGACATATGTTTTCAGCTTCTTTGGGTAAATACCAACTGCTGGATCTTACGGTAAGAGTATGTATAGTTTTGTTAAACCGCCACACTGTCTTCCTAAGTGGCTGTCCCATTTTGGACTCCCACCAGCATTCCTGTTGCTCCACATCCTTGCCAGGGTTGTCAGTGTTCTGGATTTTGATTATTCTAATGGGTGTGTAGTGGTATTTCATTATTGTTAGAATTTGTATCTCTGAGCGCATATGATGTGGAGCATCTTTTCATATGCTTATTTGCCGTCCGTATATGTTCTTTGGTGAGGTGTCAAGGTCTTTGACCCATTTTTAACTCACATTTGTTTTGAATTTTAAGAGTTTTTTGTATATTTTAGATACGTCTTTTTTAAGCTTTGTTTTTAAGACAGGGAAACCCAAAGTATGTTTATTGGCAGATGACCTGCTGAGATATTAAATA
>NW_006437736.1:537156-541592 GCF_000325575.1 Pteropus alecto
ACCATATGTATAGTATAATCTGAATGTTCTTTCTTTACGTTATTTGTAAGTTTTAACTTTATATAACTTTGCATAATTACAAACTGAATACAAAGTAATCTCATATTGTTCATCCAGCTTCATCAATTCTTTACATTTTGCTCCAATTTAATTTTATTATTTTCCTTTTGTGTAGAGGACACAAATCTCAAGTGTAAGAATCAATGAGTTTTAGATATACGTAGACCCAATATAACCACCGACCAGATCAAGATATAGACATTCCAGCGCTCCAGAAGATTCCCTTGGGTCCCCTCTCAGTCACTAATTCTCTTCAAAGGGAACCATCATTCTGGCTTCTGTCACTGGAGATCGATTTTGCCTGTTGCAGAACTTGCATAAAATAGAATCATCCAGTGTCTACGTCTTCTTTTGTATCTAAACTCTTTCACTCAACAGTATGTCTGTGAGATTCATTCATTAAAAAAAATAACCACCTTATTGGATGTAAGTCACCCAGTGATTTTTTTTTTAGTATATTCACAGAATTTTGTAATCATCTTTATGATCTAATTTCAGAACGTTTTCATTGTCTCAAAAATGAAACCCCTTATACCCGTTAGCAGTAACTTGCCATTCTTTCCTCTCCCCAGCCTCTGGCAACCACTGACCTATTTTCTGTCTCTATAGATTTGCCTGTTCTGGACATCTTATATACATGAAATGATACAATTTTTTCTTGACTGTCTCCTTTAACTTAGCGTAATGTTTTCAAAGGTCACCATGTATCAGTACTTCATTCCTTTTTATTGCTGAACAATATTCTATGTATTGCTGAATAATATAGATATGCTACATTTGGTTTATCCATTCAGCAGTTCATGGACATTTGAGTCATCTTGTTTTTTACATGTAACACTAGTTCATTCTTTTTTTAATTTCTGTGTAGTAATCAATTGTATGACCATACTCACTTTATTTATTTTAGCATTCATATACTTTTCTCCTAGTTTTTGGCCACCTTAAGCTGCTACGAACATTTTGGTATATGTCTTTTTTGAGTCCAAAGCACTCATTTCTGTCAGGTGTATACTCAAGAGTAGAATTGCTGTATCATAGGGTATTACATGTATATCCAATTTTAGTAAATACAGCTAAACACTTTTCCAAACTTACACTTCCACAAGCAATTTATGAGAGTTCCAGTTGCTCCCCGTCTTTGCCAACAGTTGGTATCTTATTTTAGTCATTCTGTTTGGGGATAGTGCTATCTCATTGTGGTTTTAATTTGCATTCTGTGATATCTAGGGACGTTAAGTACCTTTTTCACTTGCTTACTGGCTAATTAGATTTCTATTTTATACAGTGCTCATTCAAATCTAAAAAAACTATTGGGGTTGTCTGTCATTTTCTTAATGTCGATGTTCTTGATAAATTCTAGATACGTGTCCTTTGTCATATCTATGTATTGTAAATATTTTCTCCAAGTCTGTGGTTTAATTTTTCATTTGCTTAAATGTGTCTTTTGATAATCGGTTCTTAATTTTAATGAAGTTTGACTTAACAATCTTCTATTACAATTTATACTTTTTGGGTCTTGTTTAAGAAATTTTGTCTAATTCAAGGTCATGGACATATTCTACACTTTATTCTAGAAATTTTATTGTTTATTTTTCACATTTATGTTTCTGATTCACCCATAACTATTTCCATTAACGGTATGAGGGTAGAGGTCAAGATTCATGTATCCACATGTGGATGTGCAATTGACCTAGTACCATTTCTTAAAAAGATATCTTTTCCCTACTTATTTGCAGTGGCACCTTTATAATAAATCAGGTGACCATATATATGTGTATCACTCAATTTTATTTTTAATATGTGCGTATAAAGATTTGAAGGAAATAAAGTTTGTTTAATAATTGCTATATTGTGGTGATAAGCTTATGTGTGATTTTTGTTGTTTTTTTTCTTTTTGGTATTTTCTACACCAACCATAATATAATTTTAACATTCATACAAAATAGATGTAATATTTTTAAAACTATTATAAGCATAGACACTATCAAGGGTGAGGGTTCTTGGGAGATAGAGGAGGAGTGAGGGTGGGTAGCAACTAGGAGGGCTTCCTTAGTTAGGGAAGCATTTAGGTTAGAAGTTGGGGCTCATGTGGGAAATAGAAATGATTGTTATCAGTAATGCTCTGTTGAGTAACAACAACAACCACAACCACAACCACAACAACAACGATAATACTCTTTTGTAGTGAACACTGCTTTCAGGTCCAAGTCTCTGAGCACTTCCCAACAGTCCTGAGGGCAAGGCCCAGTGACTATACTCATTTTAAAGATAAGGGAACATGCTCTCTCCATGTCCTGCTCAAGCATTCACTAAGAACCATATCATACTGAGCCTGTGTTACTTTTGGATCCACAGAGACAAATAAGGAGGGGCATCTAACTGGCCTGGAGGTTCAAGGAGACATTTGGGAAGAGGTGCCATCAAAGTGAGTCTTTTTCTTCCATTTTTGATAAAACTATGCAAGATATATACATTAGAAATACAGATAAGTAAAAAAAAAAAAAAAAATCAGTCACAATTCTTCTACCAAGACATAACCCCTATTTACACTTTGATATGCCTTTTAAACTTCTTTCTTTCTCTCTCTCTCTCTCTGAGATATACACATGCAAACACATACACACACATCAGAAACACACTGCACAAAAAGAAATGAAACCATCCTATGATAGCATTTGGTAATTTGCTTTTCCTCAATACATTTTAAATCAGTAAATATATATCTACATAAAAATTTTAATGATTTTCTGGGTATTTTTCAACATATTGGTGTATCAAAATTTATTTAATCACTCTCTTATGCTGTACATTTATTTATAATATTTAATGACTATAAACAATGTCACAAGGAACTTTTAAACCCATATTTGTACACTTTTCCAATTTTTTTGGAATCCGATGGATTCTCAGAGAAAATTGATTAATTTACTTTCCCAGCTGTATCTCTAAACTTGGACAACAGTAGGCATTTTATTTTTTTTAATTTGAAAGGTGAAAAATAGCATCCTATGTTGTTTTGTTTGCATTTCTGATGACTGTTTTTCTAGTTTTTAAATAATTATTGGCCATTTATATTTTTTCTTTTTGAATTGCCTGTCCCTTTTTTTTGGTCATTTTATTTTGGAGTATTTGGGGTTTTTCTTATGGACTGAGCTCTTTATATATTGTTGGTAGTCATTCTTTGTAATAGAGTTGCAAAATCTTTTTTCCAGTTTTCTTTTGCCTTAGATCATAAACTTTTTATGAGAAATTTGCGTTCTTAGATATAAAATTTATTAGAAAACTGCCATCATAAAAATATTGCAGAACTGGCACAGGAACACAAAAAAAATCAATGGATACAACTCAGAAACAAATTCAAGCTTATATTATGAGTTCGATAGATGATGGTACCCGAAATCAATGGAGAAAATGGTGTGTGGACAACTAGCTGTTACAAAAATTATAAATTAGATTTCTTCCTCACTCCAAAATCAAAATAAATTCCAAGTGGATTAAAAGATAAGTGTAAAAACTTCTTTTAAAAATTAGAAAAAATTTAATCTTCTTGTGGTAAGCAGTAGCCCAAATAAATTAATAAAAGCGCGTTTTACCTACTTAAAACCAAACAAAATTCACCAAGAAAACATTTTGTAATAAATACCTAAAAGGAAGTGTGCGAGTTAATCGCATGGAGGTAAAGAAAGGCTTGGAAGGGCATTCCAGGCAGAGGGAACACGTTTGAGTAAAGGTCTGGAGTCTGATAGACAGCAGCGTGCCTACACTAGAGACAGGGTGAGAAATCGAACTCAGGGCGCTCACAACGGATCAGGGGCTGAGTCCATGTCCGCCCCACTAGCCATCGTAATTATGTAAAATAGCACTTTTCCCATATATGGTACTTAATATCTGTTCTGGTAGGATGACAAGGGACAGGGAAAGCAGCTCGCGGGGCGGGGTGTCAGAATCCCGGACTTTCCCAGTGGGCTCCCGCCTGGCCTCGGCCCCGCCCAGGCAATGCACCAAAATCCCGGCCTTGAGCTCGCTGCTAGCTTCCTCCTCCTGATTGGACTCTTTTGTGTGTCAATCCTCTTTCTGGAACCTGGGCGTCCGTTGGACCCGCCCTAGGAGGCGGGGCTCCCGCCTAGGAAGCGCAAGGGGAAGGTGGAGAGGGTGGAGGTGGGGGCGAATCCCCACTCCTCTGGGCTCTGAGGCCCCGCCCACCCCTTCGCACAGGTCAAGATGTCTGTCCATCGAGCCCAGGAGCGGGCTGGAGTGGGTGAGACAACTCGGGGGCGGGGGCGTCCCTCTAGGCTCCGCCCCGGAGCCGGCGCCGGGCGAGGAATGGGCGGGTGGCTGAGAGGGCGGGGCGGGAAGGCGGCGAGGAGCCGAGCTGG
>NW_006437736.1:541817-565082 GCF_000325575.1 Pteropus alecto
TGGGGAGAGCGGGCCGACATGTGGTTCTCGGTCCCCGCGCGGCCGGAGACCCGCGCGGCCCGGCGCGAACGCCACGGGGCGTCCAGGAACACCGCATCCTTCCCTTAGGGACACCCGGACCCCTGCGCGGACGCTCGGGGAAGGCGCCTCTGGAAGCGAGGCCTCGGGGAGCAGAGGAAGGCTTTGGGGTTAGCGCTCCCCGGAAACCCTCCGTCCCCCCCAATCCCCACCCTCCTCACTCCCCCAGCGGGGCACCCGGGAGCCTCAACCTCCCCCTGCTGCCGGGGCACGCGCTCCGCCCTCGCCTCGCCCAGTGCCCAAGTTGGGCAAACTTTTTAACCTCTTCCGGGGAGCCCCAAATGAGCGAGGGTAGGGTGGGGGGCTCGGGGCTGCGGCTTCTTGGGAAGTTTTCAGGCCTTTTCGAAACGGAGGTAACGGGCAGGCGGGGACCGTTTGGCAGCTGTCAGGGCGTCCTTCTGAGTCAGAATCGGACAATCCTGCCGCAGACATTGCATTCGATTCAGTTTCCGCCCTCCGCTCCCGACTTCCTCATTCGCCTTGCTGCGAGTGGCGGGGCGGACAAGGGGACCGAGAGAGGTGCGAGTGGGTGCGTGAGGAAGGGGTACCCCTTGGGCACAGGGCCGGGAGGCAGGAAAGAATCCCCCGCTCTCCCACAGCCCCTCGACCTTTGACTTGTGCTACCCCGGAGAGGAAGGCCCGGAATGCCCGCAGCCATATGCGCGGTCTCGGCGCGCACCTGATTCCACCGCACCTGGGGGCCGCCCCATGGGGGCGGGGGCGGGGGCGGGGAGAGCTGGATCCTGCTCCTTTAGGTCTAGGCTATTGCATCGTTCCTGTTTGGGCCAGATCTGAAGTTTTTGACACCCCCCCCCCCCACTTCCCTGTGCAGGGGTTCTCACATCGCCCCGTCTTGGGGGCCACGCCCAGGGCTGGACTGCATCCCCCTTCCATCCATTCCTCCAGAGAGAGCCCCACCGTTTCAGATAGAAACGGAGTGCTCTCCTGGACGGGTTTGCCGGCGTCTTGAGGTGGCAGCAGAGTGAGTGCCAGGGCCGCCGTCTGTGTGCGGCCCCACCCTGCCGGTGTTGGGAGAAAGGTTCCTGGGAAGTCCCAGGTCCTGGAGACAGGCGGCTTCCTCCGCTGGCGGGTTGAGAGGCCCAGCCATTTCTCGGTTCGCTGCACCCTTTTCTGGGTTTAACAGGATTTCAAAGTAACTGTTGAGTAACTGGAAGGGGCCTTAGCTCCTTTCTGCAACACCGTGGCGGTTTCTGACTCCACTGTCTGAGGCCGGCCTGGTAACTCACCTGCTGGTTTATGCCCTTTTTGGTAAAGAGGGAGGCTGCTTTAAGGCCATTTTAGACAATCACTCTATTAATATGATTAATATTAGTTTATATACAAGGCTGTTAGGGGTTGGGGGGAGGGTACGCAGATGTGTAATTGAGCAAATATTTGACTGGCTTTTCTGTGCCAGGGACTCTGCCAGGTGGTGGTGGGGTGTGAGGTTGAGTAAGACCTGGCCTCTGCCCTCGCGTGCTTAGGGGAGAGCTGAGACAAATCTGTAGATGACTCTAAAGTGAGGTGAAGATGACAGAGACCCCAGAAAGGTACTGTGAGTCATGGGGATTGGGAGAAAGGAGACGTCCCATCCTGCCGGGACTGGAGGCCTCTGCACTTGGGGAGTTTACATTCCTCAAGGGGAAATAGTGTCCCAATGACTGAAATACAAAGGCAGCCTGTGACGCCTGTCCCAAGCATGCTATAGACAAAGGACCCGAGGAATTCCTGAGAGGGGCCACTTTTGTCTGGAGCCGGATGAAGGTTTGTCGTACTGAGGGTGAGCACTGGGTGTCAGAAAGTGAGGACTGCTTAGTGGGTAATTGAGGGGTAATTAAAAGCAGCAAGAGATTGCTCAGTGTAATTTGAGAGCCTCTATGCCCCCCAGATGGTTGCGGGATGACACCAAAGAGCTCTACTCTTCACATTCAGCAAGTCCTGGCAGTGCCTCTGGGCAGATCCAGGTGCCTGGACTGGGAGGCTGTGCTCAGGAAGGGCCACCTGAGAGATGCCTTCTGTGGGGCTGCTTGTCTGGAGGGCACATGAGGGGAGAGCAAAGAGAGTCATGGTCCCGGCTTTCTGTTTTTTATTTTTAAACTTTTTAACCTAAGGGGTTGGAGATGGGACAATTTCCTTCTTGCAGGATGAAGGTTGCATGTTAATCACAGCCTGCCTTTTGCCTGTTCTTGCTCCAGAAAAAACAAAACAAGGATCTGTTAGCTTTTTAAAAGGAGAAAAGCACATTCAAAAAATGCAGCATTGTTGTGTAGCCTGGTAGGGTATTGCTAGAAACCAAGCTAGCTGTGCTTTCTTCACTTCCTCTTGTAGCTAATCCTTCAGCAAAGTACTTAAGACAGCCTTCACCAGCTTGACATCTTTATTTCAAAAGGAGAGGAGGGGTTGGCTGTTGTTTTCCTCAGAGGCGGGTCCTACCCTTTTCTTGTAGGGGGAGAAAGAAACCTAAAGCAAAGGGTGGGGGTGGCGAAAAAAAGCCAAGTCTTAACAGCTTCCTCCCAAGCATCATGTTCGAGAAATATTTAGAATAACAAAATCTGTGTGTCGTCTTAATTAAACAAACGTCCTAATTTGCTGAGTATAAAACAGCATCTCTGCCCGCAGGGGCAGGAAGTACATTTTCTCTTTGTGCAGCCCCAGAGAGTCACTGCCTCTCGGCCTTAACCCTTGGTGCGCTGAGCCCCTGGGCTCAAGTGCGCTGGTGACAACAGAATGGAGCCCTCACTGTCCCCTGGGAAGTGTTGCTCTTGTGACATACAGAATCCCATTCTTAGAACTGGGAAGAGTGGGGTCCTGAGCTTTGGGATAAGACAGTTCCAGTCCTGACTCTGCCACTTACTAGCCTTATGACCTTAGGCAAGTCACACAACCTTCCCTGAGCCTCATATGTCCACATCTGTAATATGGGAATCTTGACACCTACCATCGAGATCAGATGTGAGAACTAAAATAAGGTATGTAAAGGACCTGATAATAGAGTGGCTATGTAAAATTTTAAGAAAATATATAAATGTTTAGTCTGAACTAAACATTATCAGGGGAGGAAACAGGCCAGTAGGAGTAGATGGTTTTCCTGGCTCCTAGCTCAGTGCTCTTTCTACTTCTAAAAAGGTATGCTTGTGCGTGTGCATGTGTGTGTGTGCAGTGGACTCTGAAGCACAAGTGGTAAAAACACGGTTTTGGGGCCCATCTGCCGATGCTTTTGGGTGCACTTAGTGATCAGCTTGTAGCTGAGCAGCCTCGTTCTGGGGCGGTCTGAACTCGCTGGGTTGTCAGGGGAGTAAACAGGCCAGTAGGAGTAGATGGTTTTCCTGGCTTCTAGCTCAGTGCTCTTTCTACTTCTAAAAAGGTTTGCTTGTGCGTGTGCATGTGTGTATGCAGTGCTTGTGGACTCTGAAGCACAAGTGGTAAAAACACGGTTCTGGGGCCCATCTGCCGATGCTTTTGGGTGCACTTGGTGATCAGCTTGTAGCTGAGCAGCCTCGTTCTGGGGCCCAGTCCTGGGCAGAAGGTGTGCAACTAACTGCGGTTTTAGTTCTAAAACATGGTTTCCCATGATCTACGACATAGCCACGGGGTGGTATGGAAAGAGCACTGGACTTGAGTGTCTGGAGACCTGGCTTCCAGCTCTGGCTGGGGGAACATTTGATTTTGGTACAAAGCGCCATTATCGTCTACAAAGACATCACACGAGTTTATGTGCCCATGAATTATGCATGAGAGGGCTGGGGAACTGAAAAATCAGTAATTTTAATTTCTCCAAGATGCCCCCGTTTCTTATCGATGGGAGTATAAGTTGTAGCAACTCTCTTTTTTAAAGATAGTTTGACAGTATCTGTCAAAGCATAGTCCTTCTGTCTGAACTCTAGGAATGCACCCCACAGATAAACTCAGATGTGCAAAAGAAAACATCTCAGGCCATAGTTCGCAGCGTTGTCATAGGCAAAGACAGGAAGCAAGCTCACTATCCATCAAAAGGGTCAAATCAATCATGGCACCCCGTACAGTGGCAACCCTCGCAGCCCTTAAAAAAATGAGGCCGATCTATATGTGCTCATAGGGCATGCTTTTCAAAGTATGTTGTAAGTGGAAAAAACTAGATGTAAAGTAGTATATATGGTGCTCCCTTTGTGTGAGACATACTGTGTCACCCTGGCTCTGCTGTGCATGAGAAGATACCGAGACGCCGATAATAGTGATATTATCACTATTATCACTAATAGATAGAAAGGGCCCAGGAAGCAGGAGGGGGGCATGAACATTACCTTTTACTAAATGCCTTTTTATGTGCACTGCCCTTAAGTAGTCAAACACTTATAATTTTCTTATTTTTGTTATCTATAAAAAAAGGGGGTTGGCTGGCCAGTATTGTAGGTCTCAACTTTAAAATGCATTGCTCTAGATTCCAGGTTTCATATTGAGTGCCTACTATGTGCAAGGAAGGAGGAAGGTTTTAAAAATGGACTGAATTGTTCTTGTGGTCGGAACATTTTGGGGTACCGTTTTCTTCTCCATGATGTCATATCATCACTAGAGGAACCCCTTAAACAACTCTACTCCCTTGGGTTCTGGAAAATGGTGCATGATTGCTTTTTCTTTGCTGTATGAGAAACGGAAAGCCACAGTATGTGTCTGGAAAGTATTTCAAGATGATCTTTTGCCAGGTTTCCCACAGTTTCCCTGGTTCTAAATCACCTACGGTCCTTTCTTGGGGAGTCCACCCTGACCAAAAGTCTACACCAGGCCTTTATTCTTGTGGGTCCTCTAAACTTTGGGGTCATTGCAAACACTAGTATGCCCCTTCCCACTCTGTCCCATTATCCCTCAGACATCTGGCCTGTGGTTCTTAAGCATTAATAACAGTAGAAAAGCCCAAGCTCTTGAGAAACTGTGATCAAGGGTGTTTTGAATTGGAGGGCCCCCATTTCCTTCTCAAGGAAGACAGTCTTAGTTTTACGTGGTGTGGATACTGGAGAAGCTGCCAGCTCTGCCGAGTTGGCTCTCTTCTGTGGCAAAGGCAGCAAGAGACCCCTTCAGGGTCTTGGGCAGGCCTGTGTCCCAGCCAGGCAGCCTCTGGGCCTCCTGAGGAATGGCATGAGTCACCCATGAGTATACAGAATGAGCCTGGGTCTAAAATGGGCCTGCCACCACACGGGTTTGAAGGCTGGATGCTGGCCTATATATCTCCATTTCTCCCCCTCCCCCATGTGTTGATGGTACCAAATATTTGGGAAGCAGAAGAGGGGAGCTGCCCTCTTGTGTCTGATGCATGTATCTTTAAAAAGTAACTGAGGCAGGCTTCTGTTGGAATTTCTCAGGCCCCCATGCTGCTGGCTAGTTTCTCAAACCTGAGGTGATTCAGCACCCGGCATGTGACACAGCACACCGGGCCTGGGCAGGTGGGCCCAGAAAAGGCTCTTGGCTGGCCTTTGGCTGAGGGCAAAGCCCAGCCTGCCCCTCCATCGCTCACAGTGCTGCTGCCTTCTGTAGCTCTCCTCTTCTGTAGCCCAGTTGGCTACTCCACCAGGAACCTTCCCGCCGAGGCTGGAGCAGCCTTACAGAGCCTTCCGGAAGTTGCTACTGAAGGGTGTGGCTTCCTGCCTGGGCAGGTCGGGCTTTGGCCTGTGGGGAAGCTGAAGGTGGAGCTGATCCTCCCCCACCCTCCACTCATTGCCTTGGTGCCTCTCTGAGGTCCTTGGGTCCTTAGGGCCGTACAGTACTACCCAGAGGGAGCAGGGGCCTTGGGGCAGGTCCCTCCCTCGCTTCCATGGACATTTCACATTTGGGGAACTTGTGTCTTAGGTTTCTTTTCCTTTTAACTTGAATTCTAAATGATGCCCCGCTGAAATGAAGAATCAACAAAGCAGTAAAATTCTCCCGTACCGAGTTTACTGAGAGAGCGTCTGAGCTGGAAGGGCTCTTAGGGACAGTGTCACTTTTGTCCCCCAGTTGCAGGAGCGGTTTGCCCAGGCGCAAACCACCGAGTTGGTAGAAGGAAGCTTTGGCCCCGGTTTCGCTCAAACCCCAGTTGCCTTTCTCTCAAAATCCCGCGGCCTCATTTCAAAGTGTTTTTGAACGGTTATCATCCCTTTTATGTGCTGGTTAGCCCAGCAGTACATACTCAGCTCCTTTAATCTTTCCTCAAGTGTCTATTCTTCTACATCCTTAATCTTTTTTTTGTGGGGACGGGGGGAGCACTAGAGTTAAGAAATGGGCTTGGAGGTGTTTGAGGTTTCTCTGAACTTCTTTCAGTTGGACAGGGCAATTTAGGCTGAAAGTTCCCACAGCTCAAAAATCAATATTTCTCATGGGGTAGAGCCAGGCGGCAGGCTGGACTATTCAGAGAGTCACACTGGCTTTCCACTGTCCTACAGCTAGTCTTGATTTCTAGTAATTTTAAGTCATTTGATGTCTTAGATGATTGATTTGTTGTATTTTCAGTATGAAACACACAGTAGAGGGAACAAAACAGGGGGTTTGGGATCAGGCAGAGCTGGCCAGACCTTCGCTTTTTTTCTGCTGCTGCACTGGAACCTTAGTTCCCTCGTCCGCCTGTGGAGATGCCTGCTTTTTAAGGCTTGTCGTAATTCACATATAAACATACATAAAGTGGTCCAGTTCTTTTTTTCCCTTCTTCTTCTTTTTTCATGTTATCACCAACATCATCAGGTGGTAGAAAATACAAGTTCAGGTTTTAAAGATTTTAAGTTCGTCCAACAAGTCTGCTCATTGATAACAAGGTGTGGTGTCTAAGATGCCTGAGGAACCTGCCAGAAGATTTCCTGGGCTTGGATGCTGAGGTGTTCAAGGCCTGCAACCTTTGCATCCTTCATACCACACGATACAATTCAAGCTGTTACGTTTGACCTGGTTTTAAGGGTTATAAAAAAGGCTGTTACAAAGCAGTAGAGGCACCTTTATTTAGAGTTGTCTGTTCAAAAGCCACTGTGTTTCCTGTGTTTTGCATTAAGTCACTGGGCTAGAGAAGGCAGCTTCCTGTCTGATAAACATAAAGACAAGGCGTTTGGAACAGTTTAGGTTACTTAATCTAACTGGTTCGGGAGGGGGAGACGATTTTAGAATCCACTGGACCGTGAGGACCTGGAGGTCACAGGTGGGGTCTTTTTTCCTCTCTTGATCCCAGGTCATTGCCTGGTGCCTGGCACAGAGTCAGCCCAAGTCGTCCTTGTTGCACGAGTGGCATTCAGGTCTCATCGGTACCTTTGTCTGTAAGCCTGGGGACATGGAGGCCCAGGCAGCCGAAGCTTTAGAGTGCCATTTAGTTAGTGATCTCTCTATTTTACAAAACACGGATGGATGTAAGGTACTTGTCTGGAAATCTCTGGGGTGAGAAAGGTGGTGGCAGAGAGCCATTTTAAAGTCGTCATTTATTTTTAAATATTTAAGAGCCATCTATTGGGCATAAGGGTATTGATGCCAAATTTCTTTGCCAAGTCAATAGCAGAAATGCCTTGGGCTCCTACTGTGTGGCCTGCATTGTGCAGGGGCTTGCTGGGGCTTCAGTGGGGATAGAGGGCAGAGGGCCCCCCGACCTTGTGCTCAGGAGTCTTAACCTCTAATAGAGAGTTGGGAGATTGGGAGAGAGAGAGACTTGCCAAACATGAGGCATACTTGTGCTACCCTGAATGTCTGGGGATTTCTGAGCATCTCGAGTGAGCTTCCTGGAAGCTAGACTTGCCTGGGAGAAGGAGGGAAGATGGGGAAGGTGAGCAAGGAAGGAAGGAAGAGCCTCTAGTGGAAGGGCACTGACCTGGGAATCAGGATGTCTGGGTCGAAGTCCTTCCAGCTCTGCTAATAATAGTAATAGTAATAATAATAATAGTTAAATTTTATTGAGCTTTCGCTAAGTACCAGGTTCTGTGCCAGTGCTTATACATGAATTATCTCATTTCTCATGAAGTAGAGAACTATTCCGATCTTATAGATAAGGAGACTGAGCAGGGATTCAAACTCAGGCACTCTGGCTCCAGACCCCTGTGTGACCTTGTAGATGCCCTTCACTCCTGGGCTTGATAGTGAGGGACAGGACTGGTCCTGGGGGCTCCTCTCTCACCAGTGGCTGTGAATTAATGAAAGGAGCAGAGCTTTGGGCCATGGCAAAATGGGGCCTTCTATTCTGTAGTGTAGTTGGCTACTCGGAGCGAGGTTGCCAGTTCAATAGCGTTGCCTTGGCTACGGACTTCACCTTTAACCTTAACTGGCCATTTTTCAAATGTGTGTGGTTGGTCCTAAGGGAGGGCAAGTGAAAAGACCATGGCCGGGCAGCGTAAATCCCGGCTGCTATGCCTGCCTGCTAGTGGCTGGGCCTTGGCTGGTCTTCACTGGGGAGCCAACCAGCCAGAGAGCCCACTGCCATCTTGACCAGTGGATTCTTCTTGACCTCAGCCCACTCACATCCAACAAACTTGCATTTCTTTCTTCCTTCTCCATTCATTCATCTGTCCATCATCAATCAGTAACTATTCCTCAGAGCTTACTTTATATGCTAGGTACTGGACTGGGTACCGGGAACATGGAGGTGAAGGAAGCAGGGGCTCTTGTTCCTAGGAGGTAATGGTGTCCCACCAGCTACAGAGTGCTGGGGGCCCAGGAGGGTCTCAGAAGGCTTCCTGGAGGAGGCAGCATCTAAACTGATTGCAAGGTAGGGACGTGGCACAGCACGTCCAGGTAGCTGGGCTGGGACCTTGTTCAGTTGCTCAGACTCTGGCGGTGCTTTGTTCAGGGGTGATTCAGGTCGCCAAGGCTCTCTGAGTCACCGGGGCTGATAAAAGATTTCCTCTCCTTATGAGCTCTGGACCCAGCCTTTCTCTCTTACATAGCCCAAGTGGCTCATTAAAGCCTCCTTCCCCGTGCCATTTCCTGGGAAAGTGGGAGTGCAGGGTTCCACTCCCAGGTCCTTAACCCCTGAGTAGCTGCTGGGAATTCTGCCTGTGCCCTCTGGGTGTGTGGTCAGATTGCTGTTCTCAGCTAAAGAACCTGGGGTGAGATTTTTCACGGAGTGTTGAGAGAGAAATTACTAGAATCAGTTCTTTTTTTAAAGTAAAAAAAGGGGGGCATTGTTTATAGCACAAACGATATAATAACAAAGCTGGCAAGGAGCAAATTTGTCCCTCCACGGTTCGGATCTTTCTGGGCTTCCTGTCCATGTACATTTATATTGTACAAAACTAAGCAGAAGAGGTACTGCTGTGTGTTCTGACTTACTCTTTCAGTGCTATAATGTAAAGTTTCTTACGTTACAACAGTCTCCACAATTATTATTTTAACGACTATGTTATGGTACATGGAGAAGAACCATTATTTACGTTGCCTGAAGGTTTCATGGGTATTATTGACTCTTTTGGACATTCATTCATTCAGCAAATAAATCCTGAGCATCTGTTCTAGGGCAGAAAATGCTAGGTGGTTAGGATGTAACTGAATGAGACATCACAGGCTCTGCTCTCAAGGGGCTCACAGTTGAGACACAGGGAAAAACCACTTCACTCTGGTGTTGTGGGTCATGATAGAGGCGAGCCCAAGAGAAAGTGGCAGCTCGGATGCTCAATTTGAGTTGATGGAAAACAGGTAAAGCCACTTAGTCATTTGTGGTGAGAAAGCTTAGGAATGTGGACCTGGGATATCTTTCTGGGCTCACTCGAGGAAGATCTTCTACCACCTGCCCCTCCTTCATGAGTGCTGGGCCAGAAAACACCCTGGGAGGAGTTGGGGGGGGGCGTGGGACAGAGGTTCCTAGGGACCTTGTCAGCAGGGAGGCTTGGGAATAGCCCCCTGCCACCACTGAGAGACTGGGTCGGAGGCAGCTGAGGATGGGGGCAGTGGGTGGATGGGGTGGACTATCTCTGAAATGTCCAAATGCCACTGGCGGCTACTTGGGCTCTGCTGCGCTCCTGCCTCCTGGATTGTAGCAACAAGTTGCAACAGTTTAGTTTTGTTGTAAAGAGGAAGTTTCAGAATCCTAGTGGTTGCTTCTGAGCAGGCAGACAGACCTTTACCACAGTCAGGGTTATTTGGGAGTGGGCTGGGCTGGGCCGGGCCTGAGGGGAGAAGGTGGGTGGTCAGGGGTCCAGAAACTGGAATGCCATGTCTTTGCTTTAGTGTCTCCTTTCATTCCAGATAAATGGCTTCTTTGCCAGTGTCCTCTTTCCAGCCCCCACTGTCCCTGTCCCTCCAGCTCCAGCTCCTGGCTCAAGGGAGCCAGACCTGAATTCTGCTGTTTTCCTAGAGCAGGAGATAAAGTCGCTTGTTCTGAAAGGAGCCAAAGGCCTGTTACGCACCCCACGCACGCAGGGAATGGGGGGCCTCGGGTGGGCCCCATACCTGGTCACCGGGACACTTCCACGGTCTTGTCAACCTGAGTCCCCTGTGCAGCCTGCAGTGGGGATTTGGCCCCTTACCAGGCCGCTGGGGTTTGAGGTTTGACTAGGAGAGCTCTGTCACGGTCCTCAGTGGTTCCCCCATTCAGTATACACTGAGAAAACCCAAAACAAACCCTAAGCCTTAAGCTAATCTTATTTCTTACCTATCGACTTAAAATTAGTAGTAAGACTAAAACGTAAGCTGGACCTTTCAGCGCTTGGTAGATTATAATGTCCTCTGGTAGCTGAGGAGAGGTGCTTTGTGTGTCTCTTATTTATCTCCTGTCACCTTGTTTATACTACTGTTTGGTGGTGATTATAGGCTAGAGAGTATCTTTGAGTTTATACTGTTTTTAATAACTTACCAGCTATAACATTGGAGGACGGGGGAGCTGGGTCTAAGGAACAGAATTAGATAAAGCAGAAGGAAGCAGCGGGGAGTGGGAAGAGAGTGGGTGACTCGAGAAGCAGCAGCTGGGTTTAAATCCCATTTTTGCTCAGTTTATTTGTTCATTAAATGTGTATCAAATGCTGGGGATACGTGATTGAGTAGAACAACCAAAGTCTGCAGTTCGCATTCCAGCGGGGAGAACCAGACAGCAGTCAGATAGTCAAGCTCACCAGCGCAGGTCAGGATGGTGGTAGTTGCCGAGGAGAACGACGGATGAGTGAGGGCGTTGTACAGAGGACCACAGACTGGGCGGCTGAAACATCAGTGATTCATTTTCTCACAGTCTGGAGACTAGAAGTCCAAGATCAAGGTGCCGGTGGGTTGTTTTTTTCTGAGGCCTCTTCTCTCTTTGGCTTGCAGATGGCTATTGCTGCCTCTTTGCATGGTCTTCCCTTTGTGCAAGGGCATCCGTGCTGTCACCCCCACTCCCCACTCCGCGTGTCCAGATTTCCTCTTCTTATAAGGACAGTAGTTGGATTGGATTAGGGCCCACCCTAATGGTCTCATTTTAACTTAATGCAAAACCCTATCTCCAAATGCAGTTGCATTCTGAAGTCCTGGGGGTTAAGGCATCGACATATGAATTTGTGTGGGGGGTGGGGGATACAATTCAGCCCACAATAGGGAAGAGGGGAGCGTGTGTGTGTGTGTGTGTGTGTGTGTGTTTCCGTGTCCTCGTCCTCTCTAATCTAGAGAGAGTCCACTGATTTCTCCAGGCGTGAAGGGCACACCCTCTATGTCTTTGCTCTACTTTACCAGTTTATTTAACTGCTTTGAGCCCCAGTTTCCTCATCTGTAAAATATGGTTAATAAAATCCATCTCTTGGTGGAGCTAAAGTATCTAAGGCACTAAGCCTTCCATGAACTCAGTGCGTCGCGGACCCCCAGTAATTGTCGGTTCTCATACCTTTTCCTTCTGTCCCTCTCATCCTCTCTGCTCCCCGAGCGCCACTTCTGATCAGGGAGCGTTCGTAACTGTTCCCAGCTCCGGGTGGCTCTGCCTTCTTCACAGGGGTGATGGCACTGCCACCAGTTCTTAGGGACCATGCTTTTCTGGGGGCGGCTTCTCCCCTCTGAGGAGCTGGGAGCACCGTTTTGACGCCAGCAAGGAGTAACATTGGGAGGACCCTGGTACAGGACCACAAGCGTGAAATACCAGCTGCCGGCCGGAGCGCGGGACGGCTGCCAGAGGACGCTTCCCCTGCTGTGTCAACGCTCTTCTCGCCGGTGACGTCTTACACTTCCCCGCGCCGGTCTCGCCTCCCCTGGTAGAGGTGTTGCCGCTGGGACTCTGGCACCATGCCTCGCCCGTGGTGGGCACTTCCTGTATGCTGGAGAAATGGGTGACTATGTTCATACCCGAGTGAGGGTGAAATAGACCCTGCTCCAGCATCAGCACCGTCACTTAGCTCGGTGTGACTGGGCGGAAGGCTGTGTGTTTGGGTTCCGAGGCTGAAGCACCATGGCGCAGTACTTATGTGGGTAGGCAGGGGGCTCTGGAGTCGGACTCTGCCCTAATCCCGATTCTCCCACTTGCCAGCTCTTTGACCTTGGCTGGGTTCATACATCCTTTCTGTGCCTGTTTTCCTTATCTGTGGAATGAGGAAAATGAGAACTACCATGGAGAGTTTTGTTGCTCCATAAAGTTTAGCTTTATTGTTTATAAGTTTTATTTGTACATAATTTGTCCAGCATAGTGCTGGGCTATTTGTTATAAACATAGTTGTTTTTATCTTTTTTTTTAAACTTAGATTAATCCATTTTTTAATCACTATGAAGTTTGAAGGCCCACTCAGGTTATTGCAATGACAGTTTCTCAGTCCCATGAGGGTGACGGTATTAACGTTCCCATTTCATAGCTGGGAAAATTGAGGCTCAGAAAACTGAAGTGTCGAGCCCCAGGGAACAAGCGAGAGATCTCGGATCCTCTCCCCGCTCTTCTGATTTTCAGGCGAGTTGTTTTCCATACCTGTCTTCTCATCCCACTTAACCAGCCCATCGTATGGATACTGTTGGTGAAGTTGGGGACTTGTGGACTTTCATGCCTTTGAACACAACCTGAAAGCAGTGACATTGAAGCCCCGTGCTTTGCTGGCTTATGGAGCCAGGTGTAAAATACGGCCCTCTCTGTTCCATCGGAGACAGGTCACTGGACAGAGGTGGGGGTGGGTGGCCAGGTGTGTGAGATCCGTCAGCCTGATTCTTGCAAGGGTCTTCAGCTTTTCTCCCTCCACTTTCTAATGCCGCCTCCTCCTAGCCCACCAGCATGCTTTTCTAAGCCTGCCTTCTGCGCAGAGCCGGGCCTGCCACCCACCGGCTGTTTCTTGTGTTTGCCAGGATGAGGAGGAGGTGGCTGTGTTGGCCAAGTGCTTATGAAAAATGCCTCATTATGGGATTAATTACTTGCCACTGAGCACTGTGGCATTCACATCAGCATTGTGACTTACCTCCGATCATCTCTACTTCCTCCAAACCTACCTGGAGTTCTGACTTTCTGGCCAGCACTTTAAACCTCATGTCACAGAGGAAGGACTAGAATAGTGGCCTCCAAGGCCGAGACTGAAGATCTGGTAGTATCTCTCCCTGCCACTTACTAGCCGGCTGCCCTGGAGCCTTGGTGTCCTCAAAATGAGGACACTCTGGGGACACTGAGCAGCAGGTACTTCTGGGTTATAAAGCCCTGTGTGTGTATCACACACCTCGGGCAGACCAGCATATTAAAGAGAGGCTGAAAAAAGATGACCTTTTTCTGTAAAACCAGTCCCTGCTTTAATTAGCCTTAGGTGGAAATAGTGGAGTCCCTTTCCCCACCCGCTTCTGGCTTTCAGACAAGAATCTGAAGAATGCGATACTCCTCTGTGGACCTGAGCAAAGATCAGGGGCTTGGGCAGGATTCAAAGCTCTTCCGGGCCTTTACTAGGCCGCCTTTGTGCTGCTAGACCTAGGACATTCCAAATTGGTTGTGCTCCCTGACAACTACAGGCACATTAAATTCCTGGCTCTTCGGTGATGTCCAGAGGGGACAGCTGGGAGGGGTGAGGGAGACAAACACTATATCCCCTCGACCCTTATCTTAGAGAAATCAGATTAAAAAGCGTTTGCGAGGGAAACACGGTTGCAGAGGGGCTTCGGATCAGCAAGGAAGACAGCTTCTGGTGCTTTGGTTCTGGGGGACCCGAGGCTCCTTCCATTTCCTGATGGATGGCTGACTGCTGTTTACCCGTCCTCTTCGCTAGACGCCTTGTGTATGCTGCTTCCCTGCACACGCTCTGAAGCTGTGGGCCACGTAAGTAAGTACACAGGCGCAAAGACTCTGGAGCTGTAGTGAGACCTCTAGGGTGCCACGCCAACAGCCACTACCTGTGTGCCTTGGAGCAAGTCACTTAAACATTCTGGGCTTCAGTTTCCTTATCTGCAAAAACAGGATACTAACAGAACCTGCCTCCCAGGGTTGTGGTGTGTGGGAGGGAGCTGTCAGGTGAAAAGCACCTGAACTAAGCGTCAGTGGTAATTATTTGCCAGCACAGTCCTGTGCCATGAGCTTTGCGATTCTCATTTTACAGATGAAGAAAGAAATGTTCAGAACATTTAAATAACGTACCAGAGTCCCTCAGCCAGTGAGTGGACACCCCAGAGCTCACATCCAGGTCGTGTCACATTCTGCCTGGATCTCGCATCCTCTGGGGTGTGTGTGCACGTGCATGTGTCTTGTGTACACATCTGTGTGTATGCATATGTCCATGTGTGTGCACGTATCTGTGGGGGAGGGGGTGGGTCATGCGCCCAGGGTCGGGTGGTATGGCCAAAATATGGCAGCTCCCTAGGGTAGGGGCTGCTGCTTCTTCCTTCTCTCACGTGCAGCTTCAGCCTTGGCCACTTTGGAACCAGCCTGTGGTTCTGGCAAAGGAGTGATTCTTGGCAGGTGGTAAAATAAGCAATGGCCAGGTTCCTGGTGAAGGACGTGTGAGGTCATCCCCGTGGCCAGGCTCCCTGCTCAAGGACAGCAGGGTCGGCAGGCCTGTTAGACCAGGGTGCTACCAGCCTGCTCTGGGAAACTGCAATTTAACTTATCTATAAAGTATGAAATAAGTGGGTTTTATTTTCACTTCATAGCTTGTCTTGGGGTTACTCTCCCCAGGATGCTGCTTGTCCATCCTGGCTTCCCTGGAGAGTTTGCTGTGCCCTGGCTACAGCCTGTGTGCCCAGGGCTGGCACTGGGAAAGCAGGCCATGGAAACCCAGGGAGGAGAGCTGGTCTGCTGTTCAGTTCAGTTTTGGATTTCGTGTTCCTGCAGCCCAGGGGAATTGGCCTCCTGCCCCCACCAGCTCCAGCCCTCTGCTTCCCACGCAAACTCACTGTTGGGTCATCCCGACTGCTTTGCTCCCTCAGACCTCTTTTGTGTGATCCTGCTTAACCCTCTGGAGGGTGATGAAGGAAGAGAATTCTTCGTCTTTGTTCATGTTGCCTTGGTGGAGAGGAGGCCACTCCAGTGCCCCTTTGCCTTTGAGCTTGTAACCAGAGGCTCCTAAAAACTCCATGGACTGGACTTGAGGGTCTCTGTGAGTTCCCTAAGATGATATGCAAAGGGTTCCCAGCCTTCAAAGGGGTCTTTGACTGACGCTGAAAGTGTTAAGAACCACTGATCTAGAGAGATGGGAACTTTGGGTTTCCTGTTTATAAAGCGAATATATGAGAACAGATAGGCAATCAGATTGCAGGCTATTATGGGACTGGCAAGAGAGTGTCTGTTCATAACAGCGTTATCTGCCCCAGGCAGATAAATATGAAGAGCACTTTGCCCAGTCTCATCTCTGAGATAGTGGCCTTCCTCTCCCACCTGATCTTTCTCAGATCTTAATACCTTTAACGTCACATCACTTCTGGGTGTCTCTTCAGCATGGGGCTGGGGCTGGCACTTTGGTGATGTTTCGACTGGGAAATTTGATCTGTTGTTATTCTGGGTACTGTGGAAACTGGGGTCTTTCTGTCCTAGAGATCTTCCGCCTGGACTCCAGGTGTTCAAGGGGTTTCCTCAGCCCCCATATTTGGGCAGATTGCTTCACCCTACCCCCTAGCCCGTGAGTCTTTTTCAAGGGGGAGGGTGGGGAGCAGGAAACAGGGAGAGGACGTAGGATACCTGCCATGGCTTCATTGAGGTGGTCGGGATTAAATGATGGGAGCAGTGGGAAAGGAACATGTCCCCCGTTGAGCTTCCCTTTGGCTTTGCTCTTGAACTTCTGCTCGGCCTAACTTGCTGTGTGATCTTGGTGGAGTTGCTGGCCCAGTCAGAGCTTCATCTACCTAGTGAAGGTTGAGTCCAATTGGTGTTTTTGAGTCTGTCAGTTGAGACTCACTGGTGGGTTGTGAAGTTATTTTAGTGGGTGGCAACCAGCATCTTTAGAAATGAAATAAAATAGACTCAAATGGAAAATCGATCAGAGTGCATAGCATGTATATGTCATTTCATCAATTTCAGTTCCGCTTGACATGTTTGTGCACGTTTGTGATTAAAAGTTTTAAAGTTAATTATTTTTTTCCTGTGGCTTTAGATAAAAAAAAATGTTGCACTCCCAGGATGAGATGTTGGGGTGGGGGTGGGGGGCTCTTTCAGCCCAACTATATGGTTCCCGCCTGCAGATCTGAGCTGAGCTGGGTCTCCTCAGCCCCTAGAGCTGAGCCTATAAATGGAGCCCCTTGCAAATCAAAGTCTTTAAAGTTCTTTACAAAATTCTGGGAAATGAGCTACATTCCTGGGGCGGAATAAATCATGTTGAGTTAGGCTAGGCAGGATGTGACTTCAAACCCCCTGAAGTGGGCTGTGTGAGGGCAGTGCTGTGACTGACTCATTATGAGCTCAGTGGCGACACAGACTTCTTGAGAGAAGAGGCAAAGATTGTGGGGGAGGGGGGCTAGCAGGCTCTGGGCGCCACCAAGCACCACTCTTCCGTTAGCTCATTTTGATCCTCACAATAGTTCTGAGTTGAACAGTGCTCTGACCACATGGCAGAAATGGGTCTGGCTCTTGTGTAGTCCTCACAGCTGTCCTGAGGGGGACGGGGCGAGGCTGGTAGCACCTCCATCTTACAAATGGAGAAACGGAGGCCTCGGGGCCAAGTCAACCTGGCCAAGTTTGTTCTGTTAGTTAAGTGATGGGTCTGGAATTCCACAGCCAGTCTTACTGCCTCGTGAGTCATGTTCTTTCTGAGCTGCCGTCTGTAAAGGTTGCGAATAAGTTTTCATTTGGTTTCTCTCTTTGAATAAGTTATCATTTGGGAGGTTTCTCTCTTTGCAGTGAAGAAGCTCATTAGCGAGTGAATTAAATGACCTCTTGATAAATTCAGGAAGATTGTTTTTCATCCCTCTGGCCACTTGCATATCTCTTAGAAACAAAATGAAAATTAGCGAAGGTCACATTTAGCTGGAAAGGTGTGAAGAAAGAGGACAATGATATAGTCCTGGATGGCCACAGAGGAGCCTTGGCGCATTCCAGGCCTTTGCTGCCTTGCCCGCTAAAGGGGGACATGAACCACACGAGCTATGCGTGTTTGGAAAATACGATGCGGGATTATTGGGTTTAACATTAAGCACTGAAGAATGGGTGGCAGAGAGTGTTGGATTCCACCCCTGGAGTTTGGGCCCTTTGGGAGACTGGAACCTGCCCCATTGCTTCAGGTCATCAGGAATTACTTGGCATCTCCATGTCAGTAACGGGGACCAAGCAGTGACCTGGACCCATTGTAGCCTTTGAGCACTCAGCCCAGCGGGACTAGGGTCGAGGGAGCTATTGGTGTAAGTGGCTACACTATTCTGTTTTTTTTTTTTTTTTTATTTTGGTTTGCTTGCTTTTTTTTTTAATTGTATTATTTAAACAGAACTTGGAGAATAACAAGCTATTGAAGACCTGGGTTCTGGGCTGAGTAGTTCTCAAAAATTGTCTTTGGTTCCTGATGTCACATTGAGTTTTTCAGTCGTCATGATGTGGATGTAGGAAGCCAGCACTTTCGCAGTGAGACAGCGGCCATATAATTAAATCTTTGCAGTGTGGTTGTTTTTCTGCGTTGGGTTTCAGCAAACTGCTCGCATCCTTGAAAAGAGGAAAACTATGCTCTCAGCAGAACCACACGGAAGGAATAAGTTTGCTGCAGAACCTGAAGGCTTCGAGTTGCCCCTCGTGTGGTGGGGAAGCTCTAGCTAGCTGGAGATGCTGTCTGCTGGGAGGGCAGGCTCCGTGTGTTCAGGGAACATTCCTGACGGGCAGGCAGCCAAACAGTTGTCAGCCTTGTCAAACCTGGAGAAGAATCTGAGGGCAGAATCTATGCCCTGCTGTTTGGGAGGGGACATCGCCCCCTGAAACGACTTGTTCCTCTTTGCAGTTGCTCCTGGGCAGCTGAGTGAAAGTTCATTATCAGATAGGTGAGTCACAGGTGTGACCTCAGTACACAAATACTGAATCACTTAAAAACAGAGTCAGGGTCCAGTCAGTGCAGGTGACTTACCTGTAGACCAGCAGGTCCAGCCAGCAGCTGCCTGGCTTCTCCCCAGTGAGTCAAGGTTGCTTAACCTGTTGCTGATGTGCTTGCCCCCTTCTCCCTCGACGTTAGACGTGAGGGGGTGAGGAGAGGTTACCTTTGAAAAGGTGATGATCTCTTGGACACTCAAGTTCCCTGATGACTCAATGGTGAGCTGTAAACCCAAGCATTTGGGGTAGTTCACTTCTCTTCAACAAGCATTGATCGAAGACCCTCTCTACGTAGTAACCTGGGCTTGGTCGACACCTGCCTAAGGAGTGGGGACAGTCCCTGCCTTCAAAGAATTCTAGGGCAAAGATGAGACGGCAGAGAAATCTCTTGGACACTCAAGTTCCCAGATGACTCAATGGTGAGCTGTAAACCCAAGCATTTGGGGTAGTTCACTTCTCTTCAACAAGCATTGATCGAAGACCCTCTCTACGTAGTACCCTGGGCTTAGTTGACACCTGCCTAAGGAATGGGGACAGTCCCTGCCTTCAAAGAGTTCTAGGGCAAAGATGAGACGGCAGAGAAGCAATGGCTCTGGTATAAGGCAGATTGTCTTTCAGGCAGTACAGGGAAGGCGGGACAGATAACTAATATGCCAGGGTGTCAGGACAGGCTATTGGGGCCGTCCCGCAGCAAAGACGATCCTCTGGGAGCTGTGGCTAGAGTGGAGGGTATCTGGCAGGGGACAGAGGGGCGGTGCTGGAAAGACAGTTGGGAGGCATTGGTGGAAGGAGTTGGTTACCTTCTGAAGATCCTGGAGATCTCTCTAGGTGGGAAGGGCTCTCATTCTGAATGGGGCCATCTTCAATTCTAACTGCTTTCTGCCCTAATTAGTTGATTGATTCACTCATTAAGAAATAATTTCCGTGCCCAAAGCCATGTATCTGTAGCCCTGAGGACGAGGGTGGTATCTTAGTGGAGGAGACTCAGTTGGGCATTTTGGTCTGTGTGACACATGATGCATGAGATCTATGGCGGATGAGTTCCTGAGATGCTGGGACACTTCTCACTTAGGAGGAAATGACCTGCAGTGGGACAGTGACTCCTAGGATTCTCCCTGAGCCAGGCCTTTTGGGGTAGTAGATCAGAGGGTGAAATCTGTGCCTCATTCGTCCCTCTCCTGTGGCATTTAATCACTCCCCCTAGCAGCCTCATGGAACTCTTTCCTCCTCTCTCAGATTAGAAGCTCTTCCTGGCTAGTCCTTGGTACTTTCCCACTGCTGACCTCGTCCCCTTAAATCAAGGTCAGGGAGGGTGATCTTTTTAAAATACAAATCCGATGATGTCACCCTCCCCACCTCCCACCTCCTGTGGTGGCCTCCCCTTGTCCCTCGGATAAAGCCCACATTCCTCCACATGGCCGATAAGATCCTGGATAAGCTGCAGTGCTTACCCTCTCCAGCTGCACCCCCCTCCCCGCCCCACCCCGTTCCTCACAGCAAGGGGAGTCTATGGAAAGTTCTGGTGTCGTTTTTGATGGTCTGTGTTCGTAGGGTGCGGGGCAAAGTCAGAATGACCGCAGGCCTTGCCTTTTGCAATCAGGCAAATGGGAGCATTTCTGTGTTCCCAAGGGCTATCTCAGGAGTCCTGAGGAGCCCCTCCAGTGGCCTCTGAGGAGATGGTCTCTGAGGAGATGGCAGAGCAGAGCGGGTGGCTTCTGGCTTCTGGCCCTCTGGAGCTAAATTCTTCTCAGGCCTGTCTCTGATCTGGTTTCCTTATCTGCTATGCATCAGCTCAGGCTGGGGTTGGCCTACCGCTAAGGGAAACAAGCCCCAGCTTCTTCTGTAAGCAAACAGCATTCCTGAGGTCAGGAGGGAGGGGGCCCTCCATGTCCTCCTAGCCCTCAACAGCCTCTGGCCTCTGGGCAGCTGGGAGGACCTTCCCCGCTTCATAGCCCAGGGAGAATGAGCACCTTAGGGTGGAGGGCTGCTGTAAGGTCGGCCCTGGGTACAGAGTGGCTGACTCCTCCCTGTAGACAACTGTTCTGATAGCCCTGGTATTTACATAGGGAGGCTCCTGGGTGTCCATTTCATTGTTTGAGCCTGCTAGCAGCATCTGAGTGCTGAGCAGATGACGCCTGCAGGGTCGCACAGCTGGTCAGTGCCAAGCCAGACCCAAATCCAGCTCTTCCACTGGCCTCATGCACATCCCACCAGGCCTGCATTTCTCAGGTCAGCATCGAGAAATACTTTCCTGCAGAATATTCTTGGGTGCTACGCCTAACGGGACAAAGTGAAGTGGGTTTCCTTACTGCAGGCTTCTCAGAACCTTTTGTGTACATCGTGACCCTGTGGGATGGCCATGAGGTGGCAGCATGTCCAGCCTCGGTTGGCCGTGAAACCCTCCTCCCTGATGCAATCAGTCACTCTGTTTTGGAGTCGTCATACTGTGCCATGTTGTTCTCTGTGGACTCATGTCACCTGGAGAAAGAATCACCAAACTTCTGGAAGCTTTTCCTAGTCCTCCGGTGTCATTCTAGGAGGGATTAGGACTCATTAGGTCAGGAGGACAAGAGGGAGGAGTTGAGAGTTCCTATTAAGCTAAGTGTTGGATTCTTCTCTGGGAACTTGAGTTATAAACACTTCAATGGTAGGCATTTTTTTCTCATTCCAGCGCTAGGAGATTGAGGCATTAACAGCTTGAAAATCACAGGAATTCTGAACAGGAGATTCAGACCCAGGTGTCTGACTCCAGTTCACGCCCATTCCAGTCCATCACAGGGCATTACACACATTTATCTTGGGATGCGAAGAATCAGTGCCCCACATGGCAGTGGTTTTTCCAAGTTCCGTCCCTTTTTTCTGAGTTGGTACCAAAGATTGGTGCTTGTAGCACTTGCTCGGTGTTTGCAGACTGAGGGCTTCAGGAGAGGCGGGAAGGGCCGCCTGAGGCCTCTCTTTACGTGGATCCCAACAAGGGCAGAGGCCCCGCCACCCCACGCCAGCTATGGGCCTTCTGGTGTGTCTGGTGGTAGATGGTAGGTGCCTCCACCTTGGTTAGTAAGGGGACATTAGAAGGTTCCAGAAAATTGAAATGGTTTACTCAACCTTATGAAAAGCTTCTTAGGGACCAATAAATTATCTTTACTCCTATTTCTGTTTGTGAAAGCCCCAATGTTCTTTTTTTCTCCTTGTTTTGGAGATATAAAAATTAGTCCATAAATGGCTTGGGCTTTCTTTTTTTGTTATTTAGTTACTTATTTTTATTAAAATTACCAGGGGGCGACATTGGTAAATATAATCAAGTAGGTTTCACGTGTACAATTCAAAAATACGCCAGACTCGCTGGCCCTCTTTGCACAGCTCAAGGGGATTTTCCAGCATCTTAGAAACTCTCCCTGTTACTTACTCCTCCTTCCTCATCTCAGCCTCGTTTCTCATGCATTCATTCAGGAAACTTGAACTGAGCTCTGCTGTGGGTCAGGTCTTGTGCTAGACATTTGAAATCAAGATGAACGAGACCCCGTCCGTCCCTGTCAGATAAAACCGCAAATGATGACAGTGGAGCTGTTTGATTATGGCAGCGGAGACAGTGCGGAGCAGAGGGGAGGGAAGTCTTTCTGCAGCAATCAGGAGGGCTTTACAGAGGAGAGAGTGTTTGAGTGGAGATTTCAGAGAGGGTTCTTTATGCAGAGGACACACCAGCTTCTTCCAAGGCCTGGAGACCTGAGCATAGAGGGATTCGAACCGGAATCGATTGAAGAGCAGAGAAGAAGGGCAGAGGGGGTGGAGGGGGATGGGAACATTGGAGGAGCTTAATGGGCAGGGTCACAAAGGACCCACTCACCATGCAAAGATAGTTAGATCTCCCTCCGGAGAAGGCGTAGAGCAGAGCCATGGAACGTTTTTGAACCGGCGGTAATATCAATAAAATAGGAAATGGCATGAGTGGAAATGGAGCTACCAAGTCATCCTGGAGGCAGCTGGGGGGATGGGTTGGAAGGGGGTGGAAGCCTCAGGAAGAGCAGTAAGAAGGCAGCTGTGCAGCCTAGAAAGGGGGGGGACACTGGCAGGACTGGAGGCGACACCAGTGACGGAGGTGGCAGAGTGCTTGTAATTGACCAGGGAGACGTTTATGGTGACTGGCTTGGGTGACCAGATGGACAGACCCAGAAGAGAGTGCAGGGTGGGGGTTGGGAGGGTGGGAGGAGTTCAAGTGTGATGGCGTTGTGGGTCCTCTGGGGGGAGGCACGTCTGGTCTGTGTTCAGGGCCTTGGGGAGAGTTCTGGGCAGGAAACACTCATCTGGGTATCATCCCTGGGGCTAATCCTTATTTGCCAAAATTATTCAATAATAGCATTTGGTGGCATTCCGAGGATGCTGGGTGAGCCAGCACAGCATGGGAGCGAGCCCCACCACCAGGGGCTGTTGCTTGTCTGTCTCCCATTAATCACATGGACCCCTTGATGCTGGTTAACTTTGCTTATGAATCACTGGCTGAGCTGCTGTGTTGGAGGCTCCGAAGGAGATTCATGCCCCGCCTAGAAAGGCACATCTGCTTCCTTTGCTTGATCTTTTTTGAAAAATTGGGCATTTAGCAATCTTTAAAGTACAGTCCAGTAGTAGGTTCTGGGCAGATCCCTTAAAATACAGTGTATTACAAGGGATAGTCCCTCCTTGGTGACAGTGCCACCCATGATGGTCATTTCTAGGCCCTGGGAGTTATTTTGCTCTGAGGACTTCTCTGTTTTGTAGAGATTTGGCTTGTGCTCTTTAAAGTCGGGAGAGTATTTGCTAAGCAGAGGTCTGGCTTCTGTACAACATTTGCTCATACTAACCTTTTAAATCAGTAGTTCTTATCTGGGGGTGACTTGCCCCCCCCCCCC
>NW_006437736.1:567041-573688 GCF_000325575.1 Pteropus alecto
GCTAAATTCTTCTCAGGCCTGTCTCTGATCTGGTTTCCTTATCTGCTATGCATCAGCTCAGGCTGGGGTTGGCCTACCGCTAAGGGAAACAAGCCCCAGCTTCTTCTGTAAGCAAACAGCATTCCTGAGGTCAGGAGGGAGGGGGCCCTCCATGTCCTCCTAGCCCTCAACAGCCTCTGGCCTCTGGGCAGCTGGGAGGACCTTCCTTGCTTCATAGCCCAGGGAGAATGAGCACCTTAGGGTGGAGGGCTGGTGTGAGGTTGGCCCTGGGTACAGAGCGGCTGACTCCTCCCTGTAGACAACTGTTCTGATAGCCCTGGTGTTTACATAGGGAGGCTCCTGGGTGTCCATTACATTGTTTGAGCCTGCTAGCAGCATCTGAGTGCTGAGCAGATGACGCCTGCAGGGGTCGCACAGCTGGTCAGTGCCAAGCCAGACCCAAATCCAGCTCTTCCACTGGCCTCATGCACGTCCCACCAGGCCTGCATTTCTCAGGTCAGCATCGAGAAATACTTTCCTGCAGAATATTCTTGGGTGCTACGCCTAACGGGACAAAGTGAAGTGGGTTTCCTTACTGCAGGCTTCTCAGAACCTTTTGTGTACATCGTGACCCTGTGGGATGGCCATGAGGTGGCAGCATGTCCAGCCTCGGTTGGCCGTGAAACCCTCCTCCCTGATGCAATCAGTCACTCTGTTTTGGAGTCGTCATACTGTGCCATGTTGTTCTCTGTGGACTCATGTCACCTGGAGAAAGAATCACCAAACTTCTGGAAGCTTTTCCTAGTCCTCCGGTGTCATTCTAGGAGGGATTAGGACTCATTAGGTCAGGAGGACAAGAGGGAGGAGTTGAGAGTTCCTATTAAGCTAAGTGTTGGATTCTTCTCTGGGAACTTGAGTTATAAACACTTCAATGGTAGGCATTTTTTTCTCATTCCAGCGCTAGGAGATTGAGGCATTAACAGCTTGAAAATCACAGGAATTCTGAACAGGAGATTCAGACCCAGGTGTCTGACTCCAGTTCACACCCATTCCAGTCCATCACAGGGCATTACAGACATTTATCTTGGGATGCGAAGAATCAGTGCCCCACATGGCAGTGGTTTTTCCAAGTTCCGTCCCTTTTTTCTGAGTTGGTACCAAAGATTGGTGCTTGTAGCACTTGCTCGGTGTTTGCAGACTGAGGGCTTCAGGAGAGGCGGGAAGGGCCGCCTGAGGCCTCTCTTTACGTGGATCCCAACAAGGGCAGAGGCCCCGCCACCCCACGCCAGCTATGGGCCTTCTGGTGTGTCTGGTGGTAGATGGTAGGTGCCTCCACCTTGGTTAGTAAGGGGACATTAGAAGGTTCCAGAAAATTGAAATGGTTTACTCAACCTTATGAAAAGCTTCTTAGGGACCAATAAATTATCTTTACTCCTATTTCTGTTTGTGAAAGCCCCAATGTTCTTTTTTTCTCCTTGTTTTGGAGATATAAAAATTAGTCCATAAATGGCTTGGGCTTTCTTTTTTTGTTATTTAGTTACTTATTTTTATTAAAATTACCAGGGGGCGACATTGGTAAATATAATCAAGTAGGTTTCACGTGTACAATTCAAAAATACGCCAGACTCGCTGGCCCTCTTTGCACAGCTCAAGGGGATTTTCCAGCATCTTAGAAACTCTCCCTGTTACTTACTCCTCCTTCCTCATCTCAGCCTCGTTTCTCATGCATTCATTCAGGAAACTTGAACTGAGCTCTGCTGTGGGTCAGGTCTTGTGCTAGACATTTGAAATCAAGATGAACGAGACCCCGTCCGTCCCTGTCAGATAAAACCGCAAATGATGACAGTGGAGCTGTTTGATTATGGCAGCGGAGACAGTGCGGAGCAGAGGGGAGGGAAGTCTTTCTGCAGCAATCAGGAGGGCTTTACAGAGGAGAGAGTGTTTGAGTGGAGATTTCAGAGAGGGTTCTTTATGCAGAGGACACACCAGCTTCTTCCAAGGCCTGGAGACCTGAGCATAGAGGGATTCGAACCGGAATCGATTGAAGAGCAGAGAAGAAGGGCAGAGGGGGTGGAGGGGGATGGGAACATTGGAGGAGCTTAATGGGCAGGGTCACAAAGGACCCACTCACCATGCAAAGATAGTTAGATCTCCCTCCGGAGAAGGCGTAGAGCAGAGCCATGGAACGTTTTTGAACCGGCGGTAATATCAATAAAATAGGAAATGGCATGAGTGGAAATGGAGCTACCAAGTCATCCTGGAGGCAGCTGGGGGGATGGGTTGGAAGGGGGTGGAAGCCTCAGGAAGAGCAGTAAGAAGGCAGCTGTGCAGCCTAGAAAGGGGGGGGACACTGGCAGGACTGGAGGCGACACCAGTGACGGAGGTGGCAGAGTGCTTGTAATTGACCAGGGAGACGTTTATGGTGACTGGCTTGGGTGACCAGATGGACAGACCCAGAAGAGAGTGCAGGGTGGGGGTTGGGAGGGTGGGAGGAGTTCAAGTGTGATGGCGTTGTGGGTCCTCTGGGGGGAGGCACGTCTGGTCTGTGTTCAGGGCCTTGGGGAGAGTTCTGGGCAGGAAACACTCATCTGGGTATCATCCCTGGGGCTAATCCTTATTTGCCAAAATTATTCAATAATAGCATTTGGTGGCATTCCGAGGATGCTGGGTGAGCCAGCACAGCATGGGAGCGAGCCCCACCACCAGGGGCTGTTGCTTGTCTGTCTCCCATTAATCACATGGACCCCTTGATGCTGGTTAACTTTGCTTATGAATCACTGGCTGAGCTGCTGTGTTGGAGGCTCCGAAGGAGATTCATGCCCCGCCTAGAAAGGCACATCTGCTTCCTTTGCTTGATCTTTTTTGAAAAATTGGGCATTTAGCAATCTTTAAAGTACAGTCCAGTAGTAGGTTCTGGGCAGATCCCTTAAAATACAGTGTATTACAAGGGATAGTCCCTCCTTGGTGACAGTGCCACCCATGATGGTCATTTCTAGGCCCTGGGAGTTATTTTGCTCTGAGGACTTCCCTGTTTTGTAGAGATTTGGCTTGTGCTCTTTAAAGTCGGGAGAGTATTTGCTAAGCAGAGGTCTGGCTTCTGTACAACATTTGCTCATACTAACCTTTTAAATCAGTGGTTCTTATCTGGGGGTGACTTGGCCCCCCATCCCTTTGGCAATGTCTGAGACATTTTTGTTGTTAAAATGGGGGATGGGGTGTTACTGTTGTCTAATGAGTACAGACCAGAGGTGCTGCTCAGTACCCTATGATGCACAGGACAGTCCTCCACAGCAAAGACTAATTTATCCAAAATGTTCATAGTGTTGAGGTCAAGAAACCCCCCTGCCTTAACCGATCATGTCATTTTATGGTTCACGAAAAACTGCACCCTCTTCTCCCATAGCCTAGAATACTTTTCTACCATCTGTTCCCCTCTCCCATCAATATTCTACCCATCCTCCAGGATCCGGCTTAAATGTCATCTCCTCCATGAAATTTTCCCTTGAGCTTCCAAGTCTTGCACTGAATTACCGCCTTCTCTATGTTCCTACCGCAAGTTGCTTGTTCCCGTCTTCTGCAGCCTTATGTTACGGCTGGTGGTTTACATCTTCCCCTCTGCACTGAATGTTCCACAAAGACAAGTGTCCCATCTCATTGTTACATACATGTGGAATGAAACAGCCTTGCGAGGTAGACAGGTCACACAAATATCTGCATTTACAATTGAGCCAGAGAGGTGGCATGTGCCCAAGATCACAAGCAAGTACTTACTCTTAATCCACATGGCAGATCTATTGGGCACCCACCATGCTTGATGTCGGATTCAACAGTGAACAGGACAGAAAGCCAAGAAGCTTGCTTTCTGTCCTCTTTACGCTCTGTAATAAAGTCCCAGATTGGCCCTTTTAGTACTGTGTCATCCCAGTACATTATAAACTCTTCGGGTCCTTCATACCTTTGTCATTATATTTTTTTGAACATAGATCCTCAGTATGATTTGTTTGATTGAGTAAGTAAATCTAATGGGTTTGAAAGTTTATTATTTCAGCAGCTGCTTTTATAGAACCTTCCTTAATGGAACTTGGGCACCTTGATAGTTTCATTTAACGCAGACGCAGTGGCTGTAAGGAGAAAGAGAAGGGACTCGTTCATCTGTGCTCTCTGGGATGGGGTTTGGGATGAAACAACAATCAGAGAGGCCTGCTCGCATACACCAGCGATGAAGCTGGAACACGGCTCCAGTGTCTGGGTTGAGCTGCCTGGGTCTCTGAACTGGAACTTTGGCTCAGAGAACTTAAACGGCTTGGCCATGGTCACAGTCCTCACCCTCTTACTTTTAGCTCCAGTGATTTAAGGTGAAAACGTAGAGTCCGTTGTACAAACCAGCACAAAGAGATAAGGGGTTTGCAGCTTTGAGTTGCCAAATTAATGTCTGTTTCACTGGTTTGCTTCCCTTGATCTTAGCCAAAAGACCACTCTCTGGTTTGCTTAAGTAGGGTGTTCTCTGTTCTTTTTCTCCCTGCGGCCCCAGATCACTCATGGGAAAGACAGTTTCCATGGAAACTGAACAGGGTGTTGGATGGGTCTGAATTTGAACCTGGGTTTTGTGACCTGTCTGAGCCGCATTTTCCTCACCTATAAAATGAACGTGATGATATGTACCTTATGACATGATCGTGAGGCTTGAGTGAGAAAATAGAGAGCTTATTAGCAGGCCCTCAGTACGTGGTAGCTTTGAGATGAGTTGGGCTGACTTGGTAGCTCCAAGCCTAGAACTTGGCCCATGGAAGGCTTTACATAATATAATCCTGGTCGTCTAGGAATGGAATCGCTCGGTCTTTGGACCAGTGATTTGTCCTAGTGTCTTTAAGGGGCTAGCAGTTTCTTTTCCAGACAGACACATAAGCAAGTAAAGAGAAGCAGAGCGAGGGAGGGAGGGGCTTCTTTGGAAAAACAGGAAGGAATAAAAAGGTCCAAATGGATGTTTAGGAGGAAGGGGAGAAGGCAAATAATCGAGGAATTACAATTTGGGTTGAAAGCAGAGGTTTTTGGTTAACCTATTTACTTTCAGTTTCATCATTTCCTGAGAGTCCTAATTTAGCCTCTGGATGTGTCCTCTCGATTATGGCCTAAAAAGGCAACTACTTGGGTTTCGTGGAGTTGGACTGGCACCCGCAGGAAGCCAAGTGGGAAGGGCCAGCCTCAGCCCGATCTGGGCGTGAGAGCTGCCTTCTTTCCCCTTAACTCCTTGCTGGCCAGCTGAGTCCCAGGGCTTCCTGATGGTCCCTGATCTGAGCCACCGAGCTCTTCCCTGCAAACAGTTTTCTTAGTGTCGGTGTGGTTGCTGCCATGTGGACACCCTGCTCAAGTGGCTGTGCACAGCCATCACCCCTTTTGGAAAACATTTTGATAACACATCTCAGGACCATAAAAATGTCCGGATGTTTTTTTTTTCTCCAGTAACTTCACTTCTGGGAATTTATCTCAAAGTGGTCCACGAGATGAGAGGAAAAAACCTAGTAAGTAGTGTTTTTTGGGGGTGAGAAGTCACTTTGGAATACTATGCGGCCATTAAAAGTGGCTAACGACCAGGCCCTGGAGTTAGGAGTCCTGGGTTTGGGTTTTTGCTCCCCCAGCCGTGTGACTGAATGGAGTCGTTTCCCTCCCAGAACCTCTACATCATCACCTGTGAAGTGTTTGGATAAAAATGATCAATAAGCAAACTGTGGCCCTTCAGGAAAATAGTCGTAAGAAGTAAGGAAAATAGAAAATGTGAAATTCCACACTCTGCCTATGATAGTTAAAAATCGAATGTTTCTGTGAACCAGAACTAGAAGGGATCATTAAAAAAAAGAAAACTGATTTTTGAAGGGAGAGGGCCAGGAATTTAGGGGGATATTTTTCTTTCATTTTTAAAACCTTTATATTATGTGCAGTTTTTAGAGAATTTTAAAGAGGCTATTTAGTAGGGTCCCAGGATGGGACAGGGAGAAGTGTCTGCGCGTGTTGGCTTTGCATTTAGTAGACTGCCTCCCTAGTGCCTTTTATCTAGGGCCCCTTCTTTCATCTCTAACAGCTCTTGACAGTGGATGCTTACTCCACCCGCATCCTTACAGGTAAGTGGTAACCTGTCTGCATCTTTGGCTTCTTCACCGAGCACATGCACCTCCGTAGCCACTGGGGCTTGGGAGCCTCTTTACCTGATGCAGGTGGAAATGGGAGCTCAGCTGCAGACCTGTGGCCTCCAAATCCTTGGATGTGGTGGTTCCTTTTGGGGCTGGGTTCCAGCTTTAATAACGATTCCACTGTTTATTGTGACCTCTGAGGCCCTCCCCATCAGTCCAGTCCACATATTGATCTTGGCACTGCGGCTCCTCCGCGTCATTCCAGCAGAATCGCCGAAACCAGATAGCTCTCTGTCCTTGGCCTGGCCCAGCAGGGCTCAGCCATGTTTACTAAAAAGTTCTGTTCAGAAAGAGGCACTGAGGCGAGTAGGGACTCCTCAAACCCGTGTCCACGGGGACTTTGGCATCCCTGGAGGCAGAGGGATGCAGCCCTCTGTGCTGGTCCAGCTCTGAGGACGCAATATGTCCCCCTTTCTTATAGGAAGTGTGGCTTGGCCCCAGGTCTCCGATTGCTATCAGAGGCAGACAATGCTGGCCTGTAAC
>NW_006437736.1:577804-591767 GCF_000325575.1 Pteropus alecto
TTGGATAAAAATGATCAATAAGCAAACTGTGGCCCTTCAGGAAAATAGTCGTAAGAAGTAAGGAAAATAGAAAATGTGAAATTCCACACTCTGCCTATGATAGTTAAAAATCAAATGTTTCTGTGAACCAGAACTAGAAGGGACCATTAAAAAAAAGAAAACTGATTTTTGAAGGGAGAGGGCCAGGAATTTAGGGGGATATTTTTCTTTCATTTTTAAAACCTTTATATTATGTGCAGTTTTTAGAGAATTTTAAAGAGGCTATTTAGTAGGGTCCCAGGATGGGACAGGGAGAAGTGTCTGCACGTGTTGGCTTTGCATTTAGTAGACTGCCTCCCTAGTGCCTTTTATCTAGGGCCCCTTCTTTCATCTCTAACAGCTCTTGACAGTGGATGCTTACTCCACCCGCATCCTTACAGGTAAGTGGTAACCTGTCTGCATCTTTGGCTTCTTCACCGAGCACATGCACCTCCGTAGCCACTGGGGCTTGGGAGCCTCTTTACCTGATGCAGGTGGAAATGGGAGCTCAGCTGCAGACCTGTGGCCTCCAAATCCTTGGATGTGGTGGTTCCTTTTGGGGCTGGGTTCCAGCTTTAATAACGATTCCACTGTTTATTGTGACCTCTGAGGCCCTCCCCATCAGTCCAGTCCACATATTGATCTTGGCACTGCGGCTCCTCCGCGTCATTCCAGCAGAATCGCCGAAACCAGATAGCTCTCTGTCCTTGGCCTGGCCCAGCAGGGCTCAGCCATGTTTACTAAAAAGTTCTGTTCAGAAAGAGGCACTGAGGCGAGTAGGGACTCCTCAAACCCGTGTCCACGGGGACTTTGGCATCCCTGGAGGCAGAGGGATGCAGCCCTCTGTGCTGGTCCAGCTCTGAGGACGCAATATGTCCCCCTTTCTTATAGGAAGTGTGGCTTGGCCCCAGGTCTCCGATTGCTATCAGAGGCAGACAATGCTGGCCTGTAACCGCCCCGTTCCCTCCCTCCTGGGCCTGATGATAGGGCTGAATGAACAGAGGAGCTGAGGGTGCTGGGTTGGGCGGGTTTTTCCCCTGTCAGCTGCTGCAATGTTTATGGTCTCCAACGTAGAACCACCGTCGAAAGGGCCAGGCAGTTTACCTGGATTTCTGAGTGCCCAGGGCCTGCAGCCCGAAGGGAGCCCAGGTGCTGCCGTGATGCCAGGCCATGATATTGTTGGTCCCACCAGGATTGGTGTTGCTGGGATTGAATGCAGTTTGATGAGAGCGAGAGTCATTTGGTCATCACAGATGGGCTGCTTGCTGTTGACAGGGGCAGCCCACAGGCCAGAGGAGTGAGAATATTGAGTTTTAATGTGCTCTGCTTTTGGATAGGCCACATGGTCCACTCCAGGAAGGCTCATTGTCAGCCTCCCTGCCGGCCTGACAGGGCTCAGTAAGTATTTATCGAATGCTGTGGAATGCCTTCTCTTGCACTCCTACGTCCCAATCAACTTGTCGACAATTTCGGGCCGAGCTCTAAAACCAGCCTGACTTCTTTTTCGAGACCCCAGGCACAAGTATGCTGGGAAGGGCCCGGGCCTGGGGGCCAGGTGCATCTGGGTTAAGATCCTGTACCAGGACTGGGCTGGCAGACTCTGGGCAAATGACTTGCTGTCTCTGAGCCTGTTTCCTCATTTATAAATTGGGGATAATGAAATCTCTTTTCCCAGAGTGATTGATGAGTAAGTAAGGTTGTGAATAAAACAAGGCTGATGTTTGATAGGTAGGCACTTCGTGACCGTCCCTTTCCCTCCTTCTCTAGGAGAGATCTGGTAAAGGGCACATGATGTCCTCTGGTGCCTTCACTGGGCTAGGTCAGTGGAACACTTAACCAGCAGCAGACTTGGGATTCTGGGGGACAGGGTTCAAGTGAATCCTTTTTTGCATGTCAATGGGAGATTATCTTATCGAAGTTTGCAAAAAGATCGAGAACCAGCACCTTGTGAGACCCGAGACCCCGTGCCCTGCGATCATCACGAGTTCCCAAGCAGGGCAGTGACGTGAGGAGGAGCCTGGTGCTGAGACTTTGGGGAGGACGACTGGCGTTTACTCTGGCAGAGACAAGCCTTTGATTTGTTTGAATGGACTGGCCAGTGTGGAAGCAGGGACAGCTGGACTACACTGGCGGTGCCCCGGTGCTGCCTCCTGCTTAGACCCCAGACCCCCACAAGAGACAAGGGCTGGCCAGGTGGTTTACAGCTGTCCTGTTCATGCCTTGTTTGCTGCCGCCTAACTCTGGGCCCTGCCTTCTCTTGGGGTGTGGTCTTTGCAGGTGGTTGGTGCCCCTGATCTCCTGAGAGGGGCTGCCAGGGTTTGCTTATGCCGGGAATGTAAACCCAGCCACCAGCTGAGGGAGCTGGGGAGGCTGCCAGGCTCTGCTCCTGCAGTGGAGAGCAAGCAGCTTTCCTGGAAAACAGACTCTTCTGGAGTGCGTCCACGGGAGCCCCTTCGCCTTGATCTGGAAACCATTTAATGAGCCCAGATAAGAAGGTCTGGACAGCCCAGACTTTTCCTTTTGTTCTCTCCCTTACAAGCCTACAGCCTCCTTGGCATTCAAGTCCTTTTTGGAATCTGGAAGCGTGAAAACCCATGTGACTCTGGGTTTGGATCTGGGGTCCTCCTGGCTTCTGGGCCTGGGGCGGGGGCCTTGGTCTCATAAGGGAAAAGCTTGCTTGTGTTGTGAGCTAGATGGTGAGCTTCTGGGCTGTTCCGCCCGTGGCTAAGGGCTGGCTTTGTCTTAGACCGGGGTTTCTTAGTCCTTCTTTCGAGTTCACTCAAAGCTCTGTCCCCTGAACTGAACTGAGCCTGAGCTTTCGAGCAGAGTAACTTCTGTGGTTATACCGTGGAAAGGCAATAGCACCAAGAGTCTGGAGTTCTTCCTGGGCGACTCTGGACAGACTTTTATTTCCTCATTTGTAAAATGGGACAACAACACGCATCTTACCCACATTACAGGGTTGTTATGACAAAGATTTTTCAAGATAGCAAAATGTGTGTGAAAGCATTTCATGAACAATAAAACCACACAAGTGTAAGGGATTATTTCGTCTTTATTTTGCAAATGAGCTTTTTCAAAAGCAAACACACATGTGCTTAAGTTCTGGCCCATAAATTATGAGCTTTGCCTTTTCACATTAGTGCCCCAGAAAGGAAGCATTTTTATTCTCCATGAGGTTTCCTGGAGCCTGACTTCTTTTCTTCTCACCTTATTTCTTTGTATTATCAAGATGGAATTCAAAATCTATTGGCAGCATATTGGTGTTTTATTTTCTTCTCTTGGTTGATTCTGTGAAATAAGAAAAAGTTTTTTAAAATGGAAACTTCCATGTGTAGTTGTAGTCAGTTGCCCTTTTTTTTTTGGCTCATTGGAAACCCGTTTTTGTTGGAAGTTCTCTTAAATTGTGTGGTCACTTTCTCACCTTAGGCATAGCATAGTGACTATAATTGAATCTGTTTGAGACTCACACTTATCATTTGGCATAATATTCGTTTATAGATTTGTTTGTGTATTGGTCCTAGGATACACCTTACCATTAATTTCTTACAGCATCCCCTAATACCAACTTGTTTTCTCAGTGATATACAGCTTTCTCCCAAAGTAGAAGCAAGAATATTCTGGCGAATTGTACAGCCTGGTTATATAAAGTTATACTGACTACATAATTCTGTGCGGTTTGCAAAGATAAGAGGTGATTGTTAGTGATTCTCGTGTGGCTCCATAGTTAATTACATCTAATGTTTGTCCTTCTTTCTCCCTTAGGTCCTGGCTGTAAGTCACCATGGCGCAGCAAGCTGCTGATAAGTATCTCTATGTGGATAAAAACTTCATCAATAACCCGTTGGCCCAGGCCGACTGGGCTGCCAAGAAGCTGGTATGGGTGCCTTCCGACAAGAGTGGCTTTGAGCCCGCCAGCCTCAAGGAAGAGGTGGGTGAGGAGGCCATCGTGGAGCTGGTGGAGAACGGGAAGAAGGTGAAGGTGAACAAGGATGACATCCAGAAGATGAACCCACCCAAGTTCTCCAAGGTGGAGGACATGGCGGAGCTCACGTGCCTCAACGAAGCCTCGGTGCTGCACAACCTCAAGGAGCGTTACTACTCAGGGCTCATCTACGTGAGTGGGCCTGGGGCTCCGGGGCGGGAGGCTCCGGGACTGTCCCATCCACCTCACATCCTGGGCGCTGGCTCTGGGTTAGAAGGGACCTTCAAGGAATGCTGGGGTGACGTCCTTGAACTTGAGCATTTGCGCATCCTAGTGGACTGCTCCCGTAGCATTACTTTGATCTCTTTTCTACATAACCAAAAACAATGAGAAGCCTGTTTTAGACCAGGTGTAGAAAGACATGGCGTGTGAGATGTGCTTACCCACCGACCTTGGTCCTCAATCTTGGTGGAGATAGGAAGGCCAGACCAGTGTCATCAGTTCCTTCTCGGGGAGAGGGATGCCGTGTCTTGGTTTCCCATCTTGTTCCTCCTGCACCGCCCGGTCCCCTCCTCCCTGCCACCTCGCACCTGTTGGTGTGACTTACTTCCCCAGGTAGTGTGCTCTGAGCAGAGGCGAGCCAACAAGAGGAAGCTTGAATCACTAGTCCATCCAACACTTCAGGCTGGTTCCATGCCAGGCTTAGAGTGTAGAAAGCAGCATTACAAAGGCCCAGAGCATGCGGGAGATAAGGAGCGGCCTTTTCTCGTCCCTTTAGCCAGCAGGGCTGCGTCTGCAGGACAGCTCATCACTATTGTAGGAAATGTCAAGAGGAGCATGTACCCATCCCTTTGCTGATAGGCTCTGAGCTTGTTCAGCCCCCGGTCACGGAGTTCTTTCTAACGTCTGTTCAGTGTAAGGATATTTCTTTCTGGATTTGTCCTTAGTGAGGAAGAAATATCTGGTTCTTATTATTCCTAAAATAGCTCTTTATTTAACTATACTGTTATAATCACCTTGGCCTTCTTGGTCTTGGAGCTGAATAAAACAGTTATCAACATTTTTTTGTTTTTTTTTTGTTTTTTTTTTGAACTGGAGGAAGAAAACATCTCAAGGTCATTACAGCCCTTTTATTTTATTGGTAGGAAGACCAAGTCTCAGCCTGAGGGGTTTGCTCATGATCACATGTGTCATAAAGGGAGACACTGAGCTGATTCTGTTACGGGGATGGTGAGCGGCTCCTAGCGAGCCCACCATTTTGTATTTGGTGCAGTTTTAGGGTGATTCAGTTTCACTGGGGCACTTCCCTTACCCACTGGACTGGTACCTCTGAGTGCCCTGCAATGTGCCAAAGCCCTGTGGAGCCATTGGTCGTTTTGGATTGCCTAGAAGTCCTGACTGGGCCTGACGGTGGGCCAGGATTGCATTACCTTGCTCATTGCTAATCAGCCTATGATAATGAGGTCCTCATTTCCTGCTGTTGATGACCACCCTTTGGGGGTGAGCTTGATTAGTCGAGGACCTACCAGTAAGGGGATACACAGAACTGTTTTCTTGGAAAAGGCCCTCTATATACCTCAGCTTAGCTCAGCCTTCTAATACAGCAGGTGGGAAAAACTGAGGCCCAGGGAGGATGAGGGACTTACGCAGAGTCACACAGCAGATGTAGGCAGGGCTGAGACAGGACTCTCCGCCCAGTTATCTCTCTGTTTCTTGGTGAGAATATCGCCTGGACCAAATTAAAACCCCTGCCCCTGGGGCATTAACCACTGAAATTCAGAATTAGTGATCCACAAGTGTCAGCTGTCTCCTGCTCAGTCTTTTACTGGTATCGGTGTTCACCTTGGTCCTGTTTAAGATTTGCTGAGCATGAAACAAATTGGATGGCCTATAATTGCCCACATCAGCTGTCTGCAAACAGTCTTTTCCTGTCACAGAGGGGGATGTTAGTTGTTAAGGTGCATTCAGTGTCCCGTTGCTTCATCTCTCCTCCGAAAGTGTGGGTTTACTCAGTGGGCGGGCACAGTGGGTAGGACCTGAGCTTTTTCTCTAGCACTCTGGCTGGAGGCACGGACTCCCATTTCCTGTGCTGTCACCTCCCATGTACAGTTCCTCCTGCCTCAGACCATCCTCTTCCTAAGTGTCGTCACCAGAAGGGAAGTTGGTCATCTTTACAGCTGCCCTAATGGAGACTCCAGCAGGTGTAGAGCTGTGGGGAGATCAAAGTCACTTGGGGGGCTGCTTGGGCATGGGGTACCCCCCCCCCATTCACAGTCCATCTCTGCATGTGACGTTCCAAATTGCGACACCAGGAGCCTTTGTGCAGCATGTTTGCCTGGCGTTGTGGGCGGTGTGGCTAATTCTGCACCACAGCTGCTCTGTCTGTTTCTTCGGGGGGTGAGGCTCTCGGATAGGGGGTGGCCGGCACAAAGAGCCTCTGTGGCCCGTGAATGGAGCAGCTTCCTGACGTGGCCGTGTGGGAGCAAAGCCATTCGCTCAGTGTCTGATGCCTCCACGAGCATCCAGTGAGAGCGGCTGGCAGTCGATCTCCTTCCTCCCACCTGAGCTGCTGTGCTCGCTCTCCGGGGCTCAGTTTGTCAAATCCATTGATTGGATAGGATTAGCCCGGAGAACTTTGAAACTCCATAGAACTCTCCACAGGACCATCTGCCCACCCAGCTGTCAGACTTGTCCTAGTAACCCCCAGCCCCTGTTGCAGTCAGCACCAGCTGTTCCGAACATCTGGCTCCGTGGCACGCCCTAAACGTGTGGCCGTGTGTCCTCTGCTTTCATCAGGCTGGATTTCCTGGAGTGTGGGTTTTCTCAAACCCCAGGAACAAAGCTCGATTGTTTCTGAGCTCCTGGGATGACCTCGCTGCTCTCCGGCCTTCTCTCTCATCTCCACCCAACGGTCAGGGAGGGAAAGCAGGAGTCTCAGCTGTACCCCCGTCCCCCCCATATCCGAACCGCGGGGTCCCAACACCATGTGCAGACCTCTGCTGCAGAGCTTTCCTGGTCCCCCGTGAAAGCAGTCGTCGGAGGGAAAACAAATGACCGATTATCTCAGGAAGAAAGGGAATTGAGGGCCCTGCGTCCCCTCGTCCAAACAGAAGAGGCGGCCAGATCCACTTGTTACACATCCAAGCTCAGCTCTCTTTTGCATGCAGACCAGTGTATGGGTGGTGGGTCCCCCCAGAGTTCTGCTTTCAGTGTGACATCTGCTTGGCACGTCCACGTGCCAGAGCCCCTAGCCAGCGCTGGGTAGACTTTGTCCTTGTGATTGGTTCCTGGGTGGACCCTGTCTGTGGGTTCAGCCACAAAATCCATTCTTGGTTCTGGCGGGAACAGAGAGGGCAGGGTTGGAAGGGGGGCCGGCTTGGCACACAGCGCAGCCCCTCAAGTGTTGGCTGTTGTCGAATCGAGGGGCAAAACCGTGGACACTGAGGGTGGAGGCCACTTGGAACGAGGACAACAAAAGGATGTGAGGCACTCAGAGAACTGGCCTTCATGACCAAGGAGGTCTGCACGGTGGGGTGTGAGACTGGGTTGGGTCTGCTCCCAGCTCTGCTGTTAACTGCCTAGGTCCATAGGTGTGTGTGAATCATGGCGCACGGGCCTCGCTTCACCTGCCTTCTTATAGGCCTCTGGTGCTTTTTCCTGGGGAGAGGGTGCTCGAGTTTCTCCAGATTTCTCAGCGAGCTGCAATCCCCCAACTGAACAGCTGTCATCTGAGTGGTCTCGGTAGTCTCTTCCAGCTATTAGGAGTCCATCATTTTTCTTTTGGTGGAAAAGGGGAATCTTGGAAGAAAAAATAGCAGAAACACTTTAGAGAAAGAATGAGTAGCCACAGGTTAATGTTGATTTGTCCAGACTGACCTGTCTCGACCGTTGCCACTGGAAACTGTTCTCCTGACCTACTCAGAGCCTATGCTGGGTCCTGTGCCAAGCACTTAACCTACCTAATTCTCATTGCCAGTCAGTGGGGTATAGACCTCTGCCTGCCCCCTTTTACAGAATGAGACATGGAGGGAGAGAGGTTAAGAAATCTGCCCTGCTGAGACTTAAACTCAGGACACCTGACTCCAGAGAGTCTGATTTTCACCTTGGCAGGTCAGACTTGCAGTCCTGAGTGTATTTTTGGCTGCCTCGTATTAAGGGTATTGACTAATTAGATTCCCCTTAAGAGAAGACCTGAGTCTTGGAGAAGGCTCTCAGGGGACATGAAAGTGGTCTTTAAGGTTTTGAGATATTTTCCTGTGAATGTTTCTAGAAGATTCAGGGAGGGAGTTTGGTTATCTGTCTGTGATCTGCTGGCTCACAGAAGATCCAGTTGGTTGAGGAGCACAGTGAGTTCTTCCCAGTGCTGGAAAACTTTAGGCTGGACCATCTCTGAGAGTCCTTCGGGGTAGAACAATTGTCTCCACACAGTTTGCTTGCTGCAGCTGACTTCATTTCTCTTTGTGCATCTCACATCTGCTGTTGTCCCTGGATCCAAGTTTCGTAACTAGCCTTCTGCTGTCCGTGAAGCTTGCCACGGATCTTGCCCGATGCCCGCACTCATCAACATGCAAAGCCGGCAGCCGTCATTCCGTCAAGGGAGGACCCTCAGTGAAAGAGTGAGATGGTGCCAGTGCCCCCACACTTGTAGCAGGTCTGCTGGAGCAGGGCCCAGAGGACGAGGGACTTCAGGGAGCACTTTCACACCAGGCCGACTTAGCCTCAGAGGCAGCAAATCCTTAGCCAGAAAGTTTGTATGCCATTGGGAAGCAGACCTTCTAACCCATTCCTATTCGCCGCTGTTTTCTTTAGACCTATTCAGGCCTGTTCTGTGTGGTCATCAATCCTTATAAGAACCTGCCCATCTACTCCGAAGAGATCGTGGACATGTACAAGGGCAAGAAGAGGCATGAGATGCCCCCTCACATCTACGCCATCACAGACACTGCCTACAGGAGTATGATGCAAGGTGAGTGCCGCGGCCTTCCCAGTGGCTGGGAAGCCTTGTCGACACCTTCGAAGGTGCTCACTCACTCGTCATAGTGATCTAGTGGCTGGATCGATGGCTGATGCACCGGTGATGGGACAGTGCGTTGGGGAAGTCTGTAAGCCATTGCGTGAGAGTTAAGGCCAGTGGCTATCAAAGGACATGTTTATAGAACCTTTAATTATTTTTGCAATTTCTTCTCATTCTCGTCAAGATCTCCTGCACCAGTCCTCTCACTTCTGGGCCCCTTTCCTTCTTGTTTTTCATCTTGTTCTTGCTTCCCCACAGTCTGGAAACATACTTGAGTTTCCCATTAAAAAAGAAAAGAAAAAAAACATACGAAATTCTCTTGAGTTCTGCACCCACTCTAGCTTGTCTCCGCTCTCTCTGCCCCATCACAGTGGAGCCTTTTAGAGGAAGTATCTGTGCATGTCTGGCCCCACCACTTCTCCAGACTGTCCCACCAAGGTCACCTTCACTTCCGTGTTGCGACGTCCGTTGTACTCATTAGTTCTCATTTTACTTCTCCCTGGCATGGGACAACCTTGACCGCTCCCTTTCGAAAAGCCCTTCCTTCCTGTGACCTCTCTCTGGTTCCCCTGATGGCTGCCCTCCCCATCTACATGGTTCTTTCCTGTTGCTCCCCTTCCCCCACACATTGGGCTCTTCGAGGTCTCATCCACTCACTCCAAATAGCCCTCTGGACGATGGCCCCATCTATGCGAGTGGCTTTATCATCACTTTCTTGCTGAGGCCTGATACCATCACCTGATCATTCCTTTTTCCCAGCTGCCATTTCTCCATCCACCCATTCATCCAGACCTAGAACCTGGCTCATCTTCTGCTCATCTGTCTCTTCTTCATCCCTTTTCCCAAGCCATTCAGAATTTTCTAAAGATTTTTGTCTCTTTCCATATTTCTGATTCTCTTATCCTTGTGGCCCTGGCCTTAGTTGAGGCTTCCACAATTTTTTGTCTGTGTGATTGCTATGGCCTCTTAACCTTCAGTCTTAATAGAGCCCTCCCTCTGTATGTCCACCAGAGGTCATCGTTCTAGAGTGCAAATCTGATCAAACCCCTATTCAAAATCTTAAAAGACTTCTCAGTCCCTCAAAGATAACATTCAAACCTCTAGAAACACATAGTGCCCTTTGTAATTGGCCTCCTGCCTACGGTTCCAACTTCCTTGCTACGTGGAACTCCTTACGTTTTTCTAACTGGCTTTTCTGCTTCAAACCGCTGTGCCTTCTCCATCTGCCTGCGATGCAAGTCCCTACTCTTTTGTTAATGACCCAACTGAAGTGTTACTGCCCTTCAGAGACGGTGTCTGGGCTAGCTTTGCATCGGAGCCCTGGTAATACTTTATTTGAATGTTTGTTTTTCTCTCCGAGACATGGGAGGGGCTCGCCTTGCCTTTATGTTCTCAGAGCATAGCCAGGCATTTGGTGCCGTTTCCTGTAATTTGGAGTCTAGCCCAGCTTTGTGAGCTATAGTTTCACATCTTCTGTTGATAGTGGTTTTTCATGTCTTATTACGTGTACATCTGTTTTCTTTAAATTTTTTAATCAGCCTATGAAGTGGCGGTAATGAATCTTGTCATATTAACTTTGTCTCTGGTTTAGTGGTTTAAAATGGCAACACATGCATCTGTCTTGTACCATACACACAGTGCCACGGAGAAGGTGTTTCATCTCCAAGCTCGATATATTATGTAGGATGTACAAGTTTGGCCTAGCCTTTGGCTTATGTTCACATCCATCAAAATTCCTCGAGGAAGCCGGCCCCCCATAGGATGTCTGTTTCCAAGTGCTAAGTAAAGCAGTGGAAGAACATTCTATGAGATTACTGAGTCCTGTCTCTAGAGGTTACGAGTCAGTTTTCTTCTGGCTCTTTTAATTGTCAAATGCAAGAAATGCATCCTGGCGTCTTGAGCTCTGCCCTACTGAGCAGGGCGTGCTCTCACACTTGGGTGCCGGACTCGAGCGGTGTTCTGGAGAGCGGGCTGTCTTCACTCTGAGGCAAGCAAGCCATCAGGACGAGAATGACGTAATGCTGCGGAGCGTGGCGCCGGGAGTTGGCGTTCCTGGAACTGGACTTCCCACCTTTCCTCTGACGACTGTGGGACTCTTTAAACATATTTTATTTGTTCAACAACAACAAACAATTGAGGGGCAAAAGTCCGCTCCACAGGTTGTACATAATTGAAAAAAATAAAAGGGACATTCAGAGGGCTGGAACATTTCTTTGTGCAGACCAGAAGTCTTGGCCATAACGGAATGGCCTTGATTTAGGAACTGAGGAGCTGCCCCAAATTATGAGGGAAGTGGGTGGGTGTTTTCATCTTTTAGAGACCAAGATTAGGAAATTTATTTGTGGGCACAGAGAACTGAGGTCCCAGTGCTTCCTTTTAATGGCATGCGGGTGCTGGGTCCTTGTACTTTCTAATCTTCAGTCTGAGAGGTTTTCGTGCACATTCAGCTAAACGTTGGACCTGCTGCAGCTCTTTAGCTCCCTTGTTGACCGACTGAGGTCTTTTCGAAGTTCCCTCTTGTCGTACATAGTTGACCTGCAAAGCAATTGGCAGCAGGTCTCTTGTTCGTGGGGCAGGGAAGAAGTTAATTAACAGAGGTCGCCCTTATTATGACAGGACAGTTCACTGGTAAGGAAAGTTCCCGAGAGGAGCCTTGGTGCTTGCTCTAAGTCAGGGGTTGGCAGGGAGCCTCGGGGTCACAGCTGTTCAAATGAGCCCCGCTCTTGGAGAGCAAGCAGGTCTTAGCGCACATTCTCCCCTCCCTCGCCCCCCGGCTTTGAAGGGGACAGGTTTGTCTTCTCACATCTTAAAAGGCACAGTTGGACACTTGCTTTTCTGCTTTTTCTTTAAGACGTAGAAAAAGGTTTCCCTGAGCTGACTGTGGCTTATGACATACCAGCATTTATTCTGACAGTTAGGGTAGTTGGTGGCTTTGTTTGAGGACTTTGGTGGGATGAATTCTTTGACCCTGCTTAGGGACCTCCCTCCGTCTTCTCTTAAATGCTCTGGTTTGCCTGTAAGCCCTGATTTAGGCCTGTTGTCTTGGAGTTAGTATTAATTGTACCCTCTTTCAATTTCAGAACCATCCCAGTTTGGGGAATAAATTATATGGCTACTCTGTCTAAGTCAGGGTTTCTCAGACTTGGCACTATTGACGTTCAGTGTCAGATAATTCTCTTTGGGGCACGGTGCTTGTCCTGTGTACTGTAGGATGTTTAGCAGCATCCTGGGCTCTGGCCACTAGATGCCAGTACTTGCCTCCCTCTCCAGTTGTGACAGCCAAAAATGCCCCCAGACATTACTACCAAATTCTGGGGGCACAATCACAATCATCCCCAGTTGAGAACCACTGGACTAAGCATTGCAGATTGGTTTTACTCTGAATGTCAACTCCCACCAATCATTAGGGGCTTGCCTAGCCTTGTGTTGGCAAGGATCTGAGACTCACTGCCAAGGAATGCTGGGATGAATTAGTGCTGTCTGCCACGGGCATGGGCTTGAGCATGGCGGCATATGGTGGTGCCCTGGCTTAGGCCATGGAGATAAAAGTTAGAAAGTGCTAGAATACCAAGAGGTTTAGTACCTTAACCTGGCACTGGAGGCCCTGGCAGTCCAGGTGGAGAGACGAGACATGTTTGTACATGGAGATCTGTGGCTGTAGCTGTATAAGAAGACAAGTTACCCTACAGCTGGTGCCAAGACAACTGTAGCAGATGTTTTGGGAATTTAGAGGAAGGTGTGGCCTCTGAGGCCTGGCACAGTCTGGAAGGCAGTGGTGGTTGGGTCCTGTGGAAAGGCTGGCAGGTACGTGTCAGTAAGTGGTTACAGCCCAGGTGTGCCCGGCCCCGCTTTGTGTGCTGTTTTAATCCTCAACCTTGGGCTTAATTAAAGTTGTGATGACATAGTTGGTTCATCCTCCCAACCTTGGCTTTCCTATTTGGTCGACTTGTCATCATGGCCGTTAATGGGTCTGCCTGTCTTGAGGCTCGAACTGACCCTCTGAAGGCTTTGAACTGTCCGAGACCTGGAGGATGAGAGAGAATGAACTCTGAGCCCCTTGCCTGGCAAACGTCAGCCCTGGCGGGGATAGGGCAGGTATGTGGGGTGCCCTGTGGAATTCGAGGGGGCAGCACCTGGTCTGTAAAAGGTGTGAATGGGTTAGGAAGTGGTGCTCCAGCTTCCTTTGAGGCCTGGCCTTCTGGGTCTCCCTCTGTGGATAAGAGTGTGTATGTTCTTCAGGAGAACTAGCCAGGTAAAGAATTTGACTTGAGCCTAGCTATCTCTCTAGAGTAGGGGGAAAAAAACTCTCTTCTTTGTTAATTAGTTAGAATGCCAGGTTTGGCTCACTTTCTGTGGCTCTCTGGTATTTTAAGAGCTCCCAGCATTTGGGGGAGTGGCAGCAGGGTCTAAACTAATCCAAGAGCTATTTAACCCTTTGCTCTGTGCCAGTCCCCGCTCTGCTTCTCAGCGGAAGCTGCACCAGAAGTGGTTGGTCACCAAGCAGTTGCTCAAAGTGCCTGGCGAGTGTCCACATCCCTCAGTGGTTGCCTAACCTTTTTGGGTAAACATCGGAGGGTAGAATTTTAGTACTATCTGCACATCTGAGTCCGACCCTTCTAATTCACAGGAGAAAGAACAGGCCCAGAAATGTTTACTGATTTGTCTGAAGTCCCGAAGAGACTTCCAGAAACCAGGGTCTCCTGATTCCCGCCGCGGCACCCATCCCCCCGGCGTTGTTGCCACTCGTTTCTCTGGCTGGTGTCCAGAGGAATTCTCTGGCCTTCTGGTTGGGAGGAGGAGAAGCCCTCCTTCCCCTCTCTGCATTCTTCCTGTCCTGGTGGTGGTTGCTCCCGTGGAGCCGTCCGCTTTCCAAGGCCTTCCTGAGGAGAAGCGCCGTGTTGGTGAGGGACTGGGGAGTGCTTCGAGGGTACAGTAAAGCATGACTTTGAACAGACTCACCAGGCCAGGCGGCTGAGGAAGCCACAGATGGCGGTGACTCCACTTAA